>NC_059428.1:149118119-149418119 GCF_021028975.2 Sphaerodactylus townsendi
GAGTGAGTGAGTGAGTGAGAGAGAGAGAGAGAGAGAGAGAGAGAGAGAGAGAGAGAGAGAGAGAGAGAGAGAGAGAGAGCAGCAAGAGGACTTGGAGCCAGCAGCATTTCTCCAGTGTGGGGATAACAGCCCTTGAGAGGGTTGCAGCCGGAAGCTGTCATGGTGTGAACCTCTATGATGCAGTGAAAGATGTTGACTTTCTCTTTGTGGTAGATGTTGTGGTAGATGTTGACTTTCTCTTTCCTGTGGGTGCCGATACTAGATACTAGCAATACGCTGCCAAAAAGAGAGGCCCCGTTTGCCTCTTTCCCTGGGGCTGATCGTGCGCTGGAAGGAAGAGTTTCTTCAAAGGTGGTGCAGCACAGAGGCCCCTCGGAGGTTCCCCCCAGGAATTCCCAGCTGTGAGATTACAGGGCAAGTTAAAAAGCATCTCACAGTGTGTAACAGACCTTCCCTCTGTGATACCCCTCTGCAGATGCCAGCCACAGATGCAGGCGAAACGTTAGGAACAAGATCCACCAGACCACGGCCACACAGCCCGGGAAACCCAGCAGAACCACAACCCACCACATCTCTTTTGTCTCCATCGTGGAACCCAAAACGTCCCGGACTGGATGTGTGGAGGGGGGAGAGGAGGCAAGCTGCCCCCGTAAGTGGGAGATTGTGGTGAATGTAGCAGAGGGCAGATGCTGGGGTGGGGGGAGCTTAAGAAAGGGCTTCCCTCCCAGGACAGGATGAAGCAAAAGCAGTCCAGTCCACTGAGAAGTGCAGGAAGCCATCTGGTGGTGGGGTGGGGGGTGAATCCCAGGCCTTTCTCTCCCCTCCCCAGGGAGAGGAAATCACCTGTAAGGAATTGGGTGGGTGAGGGGGGGCGCGGAAGAGCTGCAAACAGGAAAACTCCTGAAAAGGGGAGAAGCCCCCAGGGACCAGGGCCTGGTAGAGTTTCATGGCCACTCACTGAAGAACGGTTGGAAACCTCTGCCCTAAAGCGCTCCCTCCAGGGGAAGTGACCTTGGTTGTCTGGAGGTCAGTTGTGATAGTGGGAGGGTCTTCAGGAGCCCCCTGGAGGCTGCCCTGCCCTGCCCTGCCGGTGGTCCCCTGGGCGCACAGGAAGTGGAGGGCTGGAGCAAAGGAGGCCTGGCCCCCACACAGCAGGCCCAGGCAGCCAGGCTCTGGCCAGGTCCGGCTCCCGAGTCAAGCCCCCTGGCCAGCGGCCCAGCAAGGGGGCTTCTGGCCTCAGCCGGCTCCCAAGCCTCAGTGGGGTGGGGGGGACTGGCCACTCAGGCCAGGCCCAGGGGTGAGAGGTGCCCGCAGAACAGCTGGAATCAGGGTCCAGACCAGCCCCTCCTGCCCTCCGTCCGAAAGAAGCGCCCGGCCGTGGTGTGATGGAGAAGGTGAGTTCACACCAGTGACGGCCGCTCATCCCTTTCAGCCTCAGCACCGCCCAGCCCATTAGGCGATGGCCTGACGCTCGCCTCCTCGGGCTGTGGCAGTCATCATTAGCCCACGACGAAGGGGCCTCCTCCTCGTGAAGGCCAGGATGGCCCCACTTCTGCGCTCTCCCCGTGCCACACTCACAAGCCCCCCCAGTGGCTGCGGGGCCCTGCCCCCCAGGCTGATTTACAGCCCAGCAATACCTGGCATGGCTCCGTCCCATGGGTGGACAGCACACCGGGGAGAATAGTCAGAGATGACGGGGCCTCCGGGAGTGGACGTGGTTGGGCGCAGCCCCCTTTGCTGGGTTGGGGGGCATCTGGGAACTTTTCTGTGCCAGGCTGGGCAGGTGTGCTTGGGTTTGACAGGTGGGCTATTTTTGCCGGCTCCTGTGCCCCTAAATGGTTTATATCTGTGCCAAGGAAAGCTTTGCCAGCCAACTTTGGCAGCTGATGGCAACACTGGGCATGTGGATGTTTACTGTGCTTCATATCTGTTGTAGTCTTGATAGTGACCCTGTAAGGTCGGCTATTTCTGCATTGCAGATAAGGGGGATGAAAGAACAGGAGCTGAAGTAGAATCTTAAATGTAGAATCAACCGCTTTCGCGGCTAAGGTAGGTTTTTATTCATTTATTTGCCTTATTTATACTCTACGTTAGGGGGACTACGGACCCAGAGCAGCTTAAATCCTTCTCCACCCCTCCATTTCATCTTCACAACAACCCTGTGATGTAGGTCAGGCTGAGGTCAGGTGTCATGGCAGAGGAGGATTTCAGGTCCCCCAGATCGTGGTCTAAAACTCTTAACCACGACACCACATGGGCTCTCTCAGTGTTGCCAACTGACACTGTACCCTCCAGTGTCTTTAAAAACCGCTTGAGTAGCCACTGAGGCTTTTCTTGGCCGGGAGAGGAGCAGTCTCATGTCCTGCAGATCAAAGCCCAGGAGCAGGGATTCATTGAAAAGTTGGCAATTCTACAGCAGCCTCGTTTCAGAGCTAACTGGCAGAGATTTGCTGACAACTGAGGTGTGAGTGCACATTTGTCTGGGACTGCACAGGGGCGAAAATAAAAATTCCAGGCATACATCTTCAGCCGATTTGTGTTTACTTTCACGTAAGTTCCACAATGTTTAATGGTGCTTACGTGCACAAGTAAAGCCTGTATTAGGCAGGGCAGTTTGGGGGTGATTCAGCAAGGTGCTGAGAGTCATTCCCAGCGAACTCCGGGGAGACTTCTGGGCAGGCACAAATCAGGCGTGCGGTGCCAGGGGGAGGCCACCCCATCCCTGGGCCAGAAGGGAAGTTTGGGATGATGCTTTTGAAGGAGGAGGAGGTCTCCAAGGAATGGGGTCAGCCTGGTGGTCCTCAATGAGGCCCCTTGGTTGGGAGTTTCCTTTGGGGACTCTTTCTCAGTGAACAGGCTGTCATTCTCAGAAGCCAAGCAAAACAAATGTGGACAGAGGCAGTTACGGATACCCAAGGGGCACAAACGGAGGTCCTGCGCGGGGATGGGGGGGTGGAGGAGGGTTATCCCACCGAAGCAGGGGCCACCTGTCCTGCCCCACCTGTCCTGCCCCATGCACAGGTAGGTCCGACGACCCCCGCCCGCTGTGCGCCCGCCTGAACACCGCAGCAGCACCTTTGGCTGCAGCGCAAAAGCACTCTGTACGCGCGTGGGGGCATGCGGTCTGAGCCCCGCCCCCTGGGCCTCGGAGGGGCGCTCTGCACGCGCTCAGGGGCGGCCTGGCGCGGCCGCTCTGGCTCGGCCCCCTCCCTGGCAGGGCTGCGGCAGGACCCGCCTTCCCGCCTGCCTGCCTGCCTGCCTTCCGGAGCGGCGGCGACAGCGGTGCGCAGCGGCAGCCGGGGCGCGCCGGGGCCATGGGGGAGGCGGCGGCGGTGGCGGCGGGGCTGCGGCGGTGGCGGCGGCGGCGGGGCCGATCCTGGCTGGGCTGAGCGCCGCTTCGCCTTCCTCCTCCTCCTCCTCCTCCTCCTCCTCCTCCTCCTCCTCGCCCGGGTGGCGGCGGCGGCGGAGGATGCGCTGCTGCTGCAGCTGCTGCTGCTGAGTCGGCGGCGGCGGCGGCGGCGGCCATGGGCAAAGACCAGGAGCTGATGCAGGCGGTGAAGGCGGAGGACGTGGGCGCCGTGCAGAAGCTGCTGCAGAGGCCCAGGCCCGGCAAGGCCAGTGAGTGGCGGAACCGTCCCCCCCCCCCCGCCCCGAGATGCGGCGCGCAAGGCTGGATCCCCGCCCTGCTGCTGCTGCTGCCGCCGCCGGGCACCGGAGGGTCTGTGGGCACTGGCGGGGGGGGGGTGGGGGCGTCGCGGACCCTGGGGGGACCCTTGGGAAGCCTTTCCAGGAAAAGCCCTGGCGGCGGCGGCGGCGGCAGCAGCCCCCTCCCCGTCCCTCCCTCCTCGTTGGCCAGGGGGGCTTCAGGGAGGGGCTGGCCCTGGCAGAGCTCCTTCCTCGCCATCCGCGGCCCTCTCTGGGTCTGGCTTGGCAGAGCCCCCGCCCGGGCAGCCACTGTGGCCGCTGCAGGAAGGCTGGGTTGGGACCCCAGTGCTTGGCACCGGCAGAGCCCCTCGGAAAGACTCAGGGGAGCGGGGCCCGCGAGGGGAAGCCACTCAGGGGCTCTGCCACCCCCTTTCCCCCCTTGCCCAGGGGGCGCCATCTGCTCTGGTGCCAGCGTCCAGCGCTGCCCTGCCTTTCAGCCACTGGCCTGGCCCTTCAGTTCTCTGAGGAGGCGGGGGTGCCACGCTGCCGGGGTCCTGAGCACCCTCCCGAAATTCCCATGGCTTCATTGGTGCCCACAAATACGTTCCTTCGGTGGGTGCTTGGCCTTGTCACCCTTGGTGTCCTGCCGTGGTCAATCACTGGTGCCACCCAGAGTGCCCTCCCTTTGGCACGAGTGTGGTTCTGCCTGCTTTGCCAGGCTTGGGGCTCAGGAATCTGTTTGGGGTGGTGCGCTTGGTTCAGTGCCCGGGTGGGTTCGCGGCAGCTGTTGTTCGGTGCCAGGACTTTCCAGAAATGCCGAGCTCTCTGGCAGCTCCCTCAGCCCCTAGACAGACAAGCGCTCCTTGCCTCAGAGACCTGGGCGTGATTGCGGGCGATGCAGCCTTGAACCTGGGGGGTTGCGGGAGGAAACCCGACAGACTGCAGACTGCCTCTGAACGGGGCCTCCGGCTGCTGCGGGCTCCTCTTGGGAAGGGTTCTGGCCACGGCCTGTCCTCCACTGCTGCTCCATCTTCAAATCTAGGGCAGCCTCCGAGGGTCCGGCTCCTGGATGCTGCCGCAGATAGTGGATCTGAGCACGCTCGGTTTGCACAAGAGGGTTTTAAATGTGTAACAACATGTGAACGCAGCCCACATATCTATCCTTTGGGTGCATTTATCAGGGACCTGAGGTTGCCCGGCGCTTCCTGCAGAGTGCCTGTTCAGTGACAAGCAGGGTGGCTGCTGCCCCAGATGTGTGAGATGGTTTGTGATGTGTTTGTGCTGAAAAATCAGGGGTAGGGAAGTTGGCAGTATTTCCCCCCTCAGTTGTTCGAAGGACTCTGTGTCTGTAGAGCACACCTGGGCATGAGCAGGTATCAGTCTGCCCCCCTCCCTCCGCAGTGACTGTTTGGCAGACCTCTGCCAGAGGAATGGGGAGGGGGGCTGGCCTGCTGAGAGCTGACCCCCCCCCCCCCACGGTATTGTTGAGCTGGAAAACTAATCATTTGGGATAGCAGGCCAAGTTCACATGACCCCTGCATGTGTTCTTTGGGCTCCTGGAGACCACTCCTGCTCAAGGCGTCATTGGGTAAGGGGCAGGCTGTTCTGAGATGGAAAGACCCGCAGTCCGAGGACTCCTGTGTCTGGCTTGAAGGGGAGGTACTGTGTCCAGCAAGAAGACCCCAGACAGGGGCTCTGTGTGTACTGGAGCTAAACCCACCCTCTGCTTGGGCACCTCTTTTGCCCATCCCTTGTTTTTATTCGTTTTATCCCACGTATCTGTAAAAAGAGCTGAGGGGTGGGTGTATGTGGCTCTCCTCCATCTCTTCTTATCCTAACAACAACCTTGCGAGGAAGGTCAGGCTGAGAGGAGGCCCCAGGTCACCTAGTCATCTTTGTGTAAGGGTGGGATGAATTGAACATGGCTCTGTCCAGTCTTAGCCTAGTCTTAGTACTGCCCTGGATGTTTGGGCATGATCATCTCAGTGGTGAAAAAGAGGCACTTTATGTATGCTCAGAAACACTCCCACCTATTCTTTTCTGAGTCCTGGAAGTGACCCATCTGCTCACCTGCCTCTTATGGCCTTTGAGGAAACAGGGATTTCGTAGAAGTTCCTTGACCGGTCGCCTGTTCTAGGTCACTGCAGGCAAGTAGCTATTTGCAAATCTATGGAAAACATTCCTGTAGAAAAGGGGAGGGGGAGGACTTGATCAAATCCCCCTCCCCAGTATTTTGGGGCTGGTTATACAGTTGTAGGTTTCAAGATTTTATTGATTAACTAAAAGATGCGATTTGTTTGACGACTTGGAGGTGTTGCAGAAGCGCGATTCTCTGCAATGCAAAGCATTTATGGTATAACTACTTGGCAAGTATTGATCAACTTGCTTTTCCTTCCTTTTGGAGAGGCGTTCTCCCTACACATTTTTGCTGAGCATTTAGTACTTTCACTGTGGTTGGGTTTTTTTTGGAAGAACTGAAAATCGTGCAAAATCATATTCGCTAGTGCTGAATTTCTTCCCCACCATACCAGGTTGGTGATAATCTGTCAAAAGCAAGGCACCGGCCCCCCAGCACCTAAGGAAAGCGATGTAACACAAACCAAACATCTGTAGTCTTCTCTCAGTCCTGCTGTGAAGGCAAGATGGATGACCTTCACCTCATTGGAGGCTGACTGTTACGCCTCTGTATCAGTCACTGTGTCAAGCTGTTATTGGAATACCATTTTGCATAGAAGTGCAGGGCTGTATGGTCTTTACTTTTCCCAGATTTAAAATGAAGCATTCAGAGAGAAGTGTGCTTCCAATTTTAACTCAGGGCAGGTGGCCGAAGTATGTCTCCCTAAACAGAAGTTTGGGGGAAATGGTTCTAATAAGAGCATTTCCAATTTGTGGGAACCTGCTGTGATTCATCTTTAGCGTAGCCACAGTGAGGTGTGTGTTATCCTGCATCTCCTAAAAGTAATCTTTGGCTTGGGTGCAGCACACAGATCCCGTCTCGGTTTAGAAACTGGGTGTTCAAGCGACTCATCGGTAGACTCTTTGGCAAATGGTCACCATTGCAACAAATCCATTGGGACTGTTATTCGTGCGGTGCTATTTGGTGTGCTCTTTCTAGAAGGGCTCATCCTTAAGTAACTAAGAGAAGGACTGTGCTAGAGTGGTGCGTCTCATATTGAGAGGCCCAACCCAAAAGGGACTCATAAACCCAGTGAAAATAGGTCCTGGGCTTTTGTCATTGCATTGATTTCTGCATGCTCTGTGATTTTTTTTAAGTGGGTTACCACACCAAGTAAATTTGAACAAGTAGGTTACCTGCCAAAAGAAAAGATTGGGAACCACTGAATTTAAGCAAAGCTTATTTTTTAAGGCTCATGTTTGTCGCCAGAACCTAGACATATATGCCCCTCATGGGAGCCCCTCTTGCCCCCAGATTCTACAGTTGTGGGAGACATTTTACACATGATTCAGGGCTCTTCCGTACCGGCTGATATAGTTCTGATTCCCCCATCTTGAAAAGGATGCTGTGGGGCTGGTCTGGATGGGCTAAGTTCGCCTGATCTTGTAAGATCTCAAAAGCTAAGCAAACTTAGCCCTGGGTAGTATTTGGATGGGGGACCTCCAAGGAAGTCCAGGTTGCTAAGCAGAGGGAAGCAGTGTCCGGCCACCTCTGCAAGTCTCTTGCTGTGACAGCTCCTCTCGGTTGCTCTAAGTCAGCTCTGGTTTGACACCACTTTATACTTTACACGCAGGGCTGGCAAAGGTCCCCAAAAGGAAAAATTGTATCTCCAAAACTCTGGAATTCCCTCCCCAAGCAGAACTGTCCGCCCTCGCAGCGAGTGAAGGCGCTGTGGTCTTCTTTGGGGTTCTGTTATAAACCCTGCTTTGCATTTCCTTGCTTTAATTAAAGTTGAATTCTTAACGTTGAATTTATTGTCCTTTAAACTGTTTGCTGCCTTGAGGACCTCAGCTGGGAGAAAGGGGGGAGCGAAAGGTGGGGTTCTATAAATACATAAAACAAAATGATCCAGGGTGGGGAATGAACACCTTCCCTTTAAGCAGCAATCCAGCCTTAAAATCTTATTTCAGGGGTATGTAATTCCCCATAGATTGGCTGTTACGTATGGATGTAATCGACGTAATTAGTACAGGGGTGAATGATAGAAAGCTGGTTAGCTGTATATTTTGCGGACAAATTCAGGTTTGCCATATCAGCTTGTTAACGGGTGCAGAAGAAACTGGGAGTCCTTATGGAATAAATGCTTTGTAACTTGGTGATTTTTTTTCTTTGCGTGTGTTCTTCTAGTATAGACTTCCCTGAGCCCGAACACGCTTCATCAGAGGCACTGGAGGGTAAAACCACCAGGCCAATCCATATACACAAGGTGGGGGTGGGGGTGGGGGTGGGGAATGCTTCGGAAATAGGCCAGGACTGTCCTCCAAGACGAAATTTAACTCAGAGAGCAATCACTTCACTCAGAGTGGGTGTGAGAAACCATAAGTAAAACTTAAGGCAGGAGGAAATGAGTTAAGCAGCTATGACAGGGAGCTACGGAGATGCAGTGGAAATTAATTAATGGGAAATGTGAGGTTTAAGCCCCTGTATTGAGTCAGAAATCCGAGGTTCCTATTATGCCCTGGGTGGGGAGCAACATTGTTTTGAATTTGTTAATGAATCTTAATTCAGTAATTTCACATGGGAGAGACTACAGACCCCTTCAGGGTTTAATAGAAACCTGGGATGCTGATATCTTACGTGTTCCACCCCTTCCAGATGTTAATTAACTTTGACTACCCCTCTGTACTTCCTGCAGTATCTGCTTACCTTGTTTCATTCTGCACCAGGTTTTTGCCTCCCTAACAATAATTGCCGGTTGGGTATGCATCTGATAAGGATATCTTATGCTAGAATAAATTTTGTTAGGTTTTTATGATTGCCACTGCACTTCTGTTTTATTCTGTGTCCTGGTAAAAATGCTGGTAACTCATCCTGGCCTGGTGTGTACAGGGAGAGGTAATCTTTCACATTGGCAACCCCCAGGCTGTTGGGCTTGAAAGCCCAGAACTGGAAATAAACTGGCAGCCAGGGTGACTTTCCCAGGCATGTGGGTTATGGCCAGTGGTGGGATTCAGCAGGTTCGCACCACTTTGGTGGAACTGGTTGTTAAAATGGTGCTTGTAAACAACCAGTTAAATTATTTGAATCCCGCCACCAGAACCGGTTGATAAACTATTTGAATCCCACCACAGGTTATGGCTAGTAAATTTCCCCCGTCACTGTGCACCAGTAGGTCGCTTCTGCATTTCCTTAACAGGAGATATGTATGCATGAGAGCTTCTCTCGCCCTTGGAAATCCTGGAAGGCCCACTGCTCCGGAGCAGTCTTCTCTGTGTGGTATAAAGACATTTCCCCAGGAAAGTTCTGTTCCTCTGAGGGCTGCCTCTGGCCGTGGAGAGCCGGGCAAGGCCCTCTGTAACTGCTTGTCTTGGAAAGTCCTCTTGCAGACTTGACTTGCTGTTTAATTCTGCCCCTTTTAATTGTCTTAGAGCTCTCAAGGATCTCTTTAAAGCTTTCCAAAGCAGCTTAACTATGATAGCTGCAGCGAGAGTGGCCCTCACGCGGCCCTGCTTTTGTATGTGCTGAAATGTAAAGCTCTTAAGCATTTTAAAGAAGAGGTGTGTTTTCCCAAGAGAGACATTTTTGCAAATATATAAATTACACGCTCGTGCCTACCTGCGTTCAAGTACACAGTAGCTGGTGCAGCCAGTCTTTAGGCTGAAGCATCAGGATCCCAAAAGCACAGACCCCACACTGTCCTGGTTCAGGCAAACCTCAGTCTGTGCTTTGAAGGAACCTCCCTGGTGACTCCAGGTCTTGGCCCTTAATGAAAGCATTCTGTGTAGAAATCCAGCATGGACATAAATCTGATCTTAAAAACTGCAGTCACTAGAATCCACTGGAGGAACGTTTTAATCTTCCAGGGCGTTCTCTTGCTGCTTTAAAAGGAACTTCAGTAGTAGACTCCAACGTGAAACTGATGCTTTAGAATTCATTAACCAGTTCAAAACAGTTCCTTCCTGTGGGGCTGAAATAGGAACTTGTGATTCCTAGTTCACTAGAGGTGCTAATATCTTGCGTGTCACATCCTGTACAGATTCTAATTACTTCGGCTAAACAAGTGTAATTTCCTGCTGTATCTGATTATCACATTTCATCCTGCACTACATTTTGCATTTTGCCTAGCTCCCAAAAATCTGCATGTTATAGGCATCTAATGATGGGAACTTTGAATCGGGAAGGCTTACGCTGGAATAAATTTTGTTAGTCTCTAAGGTGCCACCATCCTCTGGTTTTTCTCCATAATTGAGAGTGTCTCAAATCCTTTCTGAGTTAACCGATTTCTCTTCAACAGATGCCCAAAGCAGCTTAAAGTCATTCTCCTCTCCTGCATTTCTCACAACCTCCCTGGAAGGTAGGCAAGGATGTGAAAGAGAGAGTCACTTGCCCAAGTTTGCTTAACAAGCTTCCATAGCAGAGTGGGGGATCCTAGTCTGACAACTTAACTCCTGTACCACGCTGGCGGTCTTTGTGACTTGCCCCATAGAGGGCCAAAGTGGCATCATATAACATCATTGCTTGAACCTCACAACAACAACCCAGTCAAGTAGGTGTCCTGAGAGTGTGCGACTGACCCCAGGTCACCTAGTAGACTTCCATGGTGGAGTGGGGATTCGAACCGGGTCTCCTAAATTGTAGCATGGCTCTCTATCTACTACACCAGGGGTTTGCAACCTGCGGCACTCCAGATGTCCGTGGACTACAATTCCCATCAGCCCCTGCCAGCATGGCCAATTGGCCATGCTGGCAGGGGCAATCTGAAGTGCCCAGGTCTAAACCTAATATGACTCTCGCAGGAGACAGTAAGCCAGGAGCCTCGCCGTGCCTCCGGTATTAAGGGTTCCGGAGCTAAGTGCAAGACCGAGTTTACTTTTCTCTCTTTCAGCTTAAATAATTTAAAATTGTAGCTGTAATTGCAAGTAAAGAAGATAAGCCCAAATCCTGTTGCTTATTCCAGCTACGTAGCTAAAAATTATTTAATGCAACTTCTTATCTCCTGTGACAAGCCAGTTAGAAGGCCAGCTGATCAGCTTCTGCCAAATAGTCAGCATGGAACAAAATGCATTCCCCGTGAACTTTTGCCTGTCAAAGGCTGCTTCGTCAGTGTGAACATCTGCGAGGAGGCACGGCTGTTGTCTGCCCCATCAGGTAAAACCGCAGAGGGCAGAAGAGTGGAGGGAGATGTTGTAAAGCAAGATCCCATCAAAGGATCCATCAGTCACCTGGAGGGAGAGAGGGCCACGCCCCAGCGTTGATGGACAGGCAGAGGAGGATTAGCATAAAACCAGTCTGGTGCCGGGGTGTACCGCGACAGGCCGATCCCGGTTCTGCACAACCAGAGAGTCGTGCCAATCTCCTTAATGAGCGCAATTTGCACAGGGTCACAGAATCCAGTTTATCTTGTTGTGCGTTTTGCAGAGTCTTTAATTTCTTGTTTCTTTTATGGCGGAACGAATATGCATAACATGTGTCTGTGGTGTCAGGGCACAGAGATCTGGCAGCCCACAGTCTGAACATCCCCTGTTCGTGGCAGCCGTTGTGCCCTCTTTCGCGTCGGAGACGAAGAGCCCCACCAGGTTCTGGTGGGCAGAGGAGTGAAGGGCCGGTTCCCATGTGTTTGCTGTTCATAAGAGACAACTCACCTGTCTGAAGGGCACTCTTGCATCCACACAACCGGCCTCGAACCCAGGGCTTTCCCATGCAGCAAGTTTGCAGAGTTGGCTGCTGCTTGTGTTGTGTATACAGAAATAAGGCCTGTGTGAAGCTGCCCTTAAGAACATAAGAACTAGCCTGCTGGACCAGACCAGAGTCCATCTAGTCCAGCACTCTGCTACTCGCAGTGGCCCACCAGGTGCCTTTGGGAGCTCACGTGCAGGATGTGAAAGCAATGGCCTTCTGCTGCTGCTGCTCCCGAGCACCTGGTCTGCTAAGGCATTTGCAATCTCAAATCAAGGAGGATCAAGATTGGTAGCCATAGATCGACTTCTCCTCCACAAGTGTCTTCCATAAAGCCCTTCAAGCTGCCAGTGCAAGACTATGAGTGACTTCCAGAAATTGGGGTGGAGATCCTGGATAATGAATGGGGTTGAGGTCCTTCTGCCTGGCCCTGCTGCAGAAAGCTGGGAAGTTGCTGCCAGTCAGGGGTCGGGAGGGGGAGAAGTGAAGGGGGGCTTGGCTTGGGAGAGGCAGCTCCTTGTGTTTGTTTGAGGGCTGCTTTGGCAGGAGAAGAGGCAGAGCCCCTGTCTGAGGGCAGACGGTCCCAGGGTCCGTTCTGGCACAAAACAAAACCCTTTCCGCTCTGTCAGGTAGCAGTGACGGGATGGAGGGGCTTCCCCCCCCCCCCAAGACCCGGGGGAATGGCAGCTGTTCTGAGTTGGATGGAGCAGGGGTCTAGTAGGCTCAGAGCCGCTTCTGCAAAAGGCAAATCCGGGCCTGCCCTTCCTCCCTCTCTCTGTGGCACCTTTCTGTGGGCACGCCTGTCCTTTGGGGAAGTCTCTGTGTGCCAGCCTGCTGAGTTCCCTTCGGCACCCCCCTCTCTCTTGTGGCTGGCTGCCAGTTAATTCCGGGCTCCTTGGTTCTGCTCGAGCACTTTAATAAGTTCCTCCTCAGCCGTCTTCAATGAAACTCAGAACAGGCAGCAGGGTCAGGAGTGCCGGCAGGGCTCTGTGATGGCTCTCCTTGCAGGGGAGGAGCGGGGAGTGCTGGCAGTGATGCCAAAGTGGTCCTCCCCCTTCCACCAGGCAGGGTCTGCCAGTGGGGAGTGCGTAGTGCTGGTTGCAGCGCTGGATGGGAGCTTGTGAAATGAAGTGGTGACATGAGAGCTGGAGGCCAAAAGCTGCGGTTGCTGGAAGCAGAGGCAGGAGGCAGGGGGTTCTGGGGGTCTTCTTTCTCACCCCGTCCATGGTCCCACAAACCTTTATGTGCCCCTTCTCCTTTCTGTATCCAGCCAGCTGACTTGGCTTCTCCCAGACCCACGGCTGCTGCTCTCCGTGGCCATCCAAGACCTGCCCGCCGTGTGTGTTTCCTGTCTCGTCGTGCAGTGCACGCGTGGAAGCATGTGGGTGGAAGGGCCAGAGCACTGCCAGCTGCTGGCACATGGAAGAGCTGGCAGCTCATTGGAGGGTAGATCGGAGGGTCTGCTGCCTGCCTTGGAAGTTCAACCGTTGGAAGATGTTCTGTTCAGCTTCCAGGGACTGTGGATTTTGGGAAGCTTTGGCCAAAGAGGAAGAGAGTCCAAAGGGGGTTTTGCTTCCTTGCAACTCGGAAACTCTGATGGGTGTTCAGCAGCAGGGGCTGGGAGGGGCTCGGCTGAGCTGGGTGGCAACAGCTGGTGCCTCCCCAGTCCTGTCCTCATTCACGGTCCTTTGGTCAGCCCTGTCCACTTTTGACAAAGTTCCTCACCAGAGACTGTTGAGAAAACTCAGCAATGAAGGAATAAGAGGGGAAGTCCTCCTATGGATTAAAAACTGGTTGAGGAACAGGAAGCAAAGAGTGGGTGTAAATGGGAAATTCTCACAATGGAGAGATGTAGGGAGTGGTGTCCCCCAAGGATCCGTTTTGGGACCAGTGCTCTTTAACCTATTCATAAATGACCTGGAAGTAGGGGTGGGTAGCGTGGTTATGTAGGGTGGTGAGAACCGCAAAGGATTGCGAAGAGCTCCAAGCGGACCTTGATAAATTAGGTGAGTGGGCTAAGAAATGGCAAATGCAGTTCAATGTAGCAAAATGCAAAGTGATGCACATAGGAGCAAAAATATTCAAACTTCACATTCACACTACAGGGGTCAGTGCTATCAGTCACAGACCAGGAAAGGGATTTGAGCATCTTAGTTGATAGTTCCATGGGAATTTCAACTCAATGCATGGCAGCTGTGAAAAAGGCAAACTCTATGCTGGGGATCATTAGGAAAGGAGTTGATAATAAAACTGCAAGGATTGTCGTGTTTCACACCGTGGTGCGACCGCACTTGGAGTACTGTATTCAGTTCTGGTCGCCACATCTCAAAAAGGATATCGAAGAGATAGAAAAAGTGCAGAGAAGGGCAACGAGGATGATTGAGGGACTGGAGCACCTTCCCTATGAGGAGAGGCTGCAGCGTTTGGGACTCTTTAGTTTGGAGAGAGGCGTCTGAGGGGGATATGATTGTTGTCTATAAAATTATGCATGGGGTAGAAAATGTTGACAGAGAGAAATTTTTCTCTCTTTCTCACAATACTAGAACCAGGGGGCATACACTGAAAATGCTGGGGGGAAGAATTAGGACTAATAAAAGGAAACACCTCTTCACACAACGTGTGATTGGTGTTTGAATATACTGCCACAGGAGGTGGTGATGGCCACTAACCTGGATAGCTTTAAAAGGGGCTTGGACAGATTTATGGAGGAGAAGTCCATCCATGGCTACCAATCTTGATCCTCCTTGATTTAAGATTACAAATGCCTTAGGAGACCAGGTGCTCAGGAGCAGCAGCAGCAGAAGGCCATTGCTTTCACATCCTGCACGTGAGCTCCCAAAGGCACCTGGTGGGCCATTGCGAGTAGCAGAGTTCTGGACTAGATGGACTCTGGTCTGGTCCAGCAGGCTAGTTCTTATGTTCTTATGTTCTTGGAAAATTGTGAGTCATTCTCCAAGAATATTTCAACTAAGTGTCTTTAAAGATAGGAGGAGTTTTGTGTATTTGCTTTTGGCAGTTTTCAAGAGGGTGGGGGGTGGGTTGGACCTCTTCTCCACAGTGTCTGGCAATAAATCCGCTTCCGAGGATGCGCTCCGATTGGGTCCTGTGTTTTGCAGAGGATATTGAGAGCCTGAAATGAGCGTGTGCAGAGAGCAGCGCTTAAAAGGTACCAACACCAAGGACATTAAAAGAGGACCCACTCTTTTCCCCCTGAGGTTGTGTCCACTGGCTGTGAATTGGCTTCCGTTCCAGCCATCTTGCATCCAACTAGCAGACCTGTGCCAGGCAACGTCTCAAAATGCACACACCACGCCGTGACTCAGTTCTGTGTGTTTGTCATGAGGCGTTCTTAAACCTGGGGCGACTGTCAGATGCAGTGTTTTTTTTAAAGGATGCTGCCAACTCCGTCCCACTCGGTCAACAGAGGAGGCCTCCGAGCGTCTGTTTCTAAGGCGACTCTGGCATGGGCTGGGAGCGCAGCACTGTCAACAGTGGAGCTCGAGCCCGGCTGGAAGCGGGGAGGTTCTTCTCTGTGGTTTCCTTGCGTAAAAGCAAACCCCAGGTCTCCCCCCCTCCCCTTGTGTGCCTCTAGAGCTCCGTTTCCTCAGGGCCACCGCGACTGGAAATGGAACTGGAGCTCCTGTCTGGGAAAGCATGCCTTACCAATTCAGGCTGTGCACATCGGGCGCCGCTGCTCGAGGGCAAAAAAAATGTTTATTATTTGGGGTGTTGTGGGGTTTCCGTGCTGTATGGCCGTGTTCCAGTAGCATTTTCCTCTGAAGATGCCGCCAGCCACAGATGCGGGCGAAACGTCAGGAGAAAATGCTACGGTCTGTCGTACCTTGCTCAGCTGAAATCTCAATGTTCAGAGCCGTGAAAGCCTTTGACAGTACATTGTTTATTACTTGATTATTTGTAGTTATTTCCCCCCACTTCTCTGACTGGACAACATCTTTTTTTCCAGTAGGTAGCTGTGCTGGTCTGCAGTGGACCAGTTGTATTCCAGCCCAGTGGCTCCTTAGAGACTTTCAAAAGTCAAAGCAGATTTTTATTTGTACATTTATTTATTAGTCTTAATATCCCACTCCTCCCCTGTCAGGCTCAGGGTGCTGTACAACAGTACTAAAACAATAAAATATTTAAAACATATAAATATCACATTAATAAATAGCGTTCTCCAGTGGCGGCCGATTCCACATCGATTCTAAATTGGGACCTGCACAACAAGATGGAAACCTTGTCGGTTTCTAAGGTGCTGCTGGACTCAAATATCATCATATTGCTTTTGTTCTTGAAGTGCAGAGAAGTGACTGCGATTAGGTAGATTGCATAGCAAGAAGTGTCTCAAGTAGGAAGCCACCAGGCTGGAAACACCAGTCGTCTAATATGTTTTAAGTGAATACATTCAACAATGTCTTCTTTAAAACTGGTTGTTGTGGGGTTGCCGGGCTGTGGGGCCGTGGTCTGGTGGATCTTGTTCCTAACGTTTCGCCTGCATCTGTGGCTGGCATCTTCAGAGCTGCATCACAGAGGGAAGTCTGTTACACGCTTCTTTAAAACATTAAATACGTTAAAGGCCTTCGTACGCTGGCGCCTGTCAGTCATTCCAGGTTTTGTACATTCTGTTTTGTTTTGCCCTGAAGGTAGAAATTGACCGCTTAAGTTGTTGGGCAGACTCGTGGTTTGCCATTCTCTGTGAGTAAAAGGGATAAGAGATGGTTTGTTTTAGAAGACTTGAGAATTCAGAGAAGATCCACAAAGCCGGAGATGGCTGGGCCTGGGAGCTCTGCTGCTGGTGGCAAATGTTGTGCTTGCACAGAATTACGAGTGTGCAGGAAACGTTGGCCCCTCTCAGAATGAAAAGTGCTTTGGACAGGACTGTAGATTTCTGCAGGGCAACACAATTTCAGGCAGGCTCTGCAGGGCAGGCAGTTCTTCTTCTTCCAGCCTGGGAGAGTGGCAGATAGCAGGTTAGCCCCCCCACCACCCCGGCACAATCTGGGACACCAGGGCCTCCTTTGTGTGAGCGGCTGTTGTTTGAACACCGCCACTTGATAGATAGGAGCCCATCCGTCTAGGAACAAGGAATGTAGGTCAAGTGGGGGCGATAGCTCCATCCTAGAAAGCAGAGGCTGAGAGGAAGCGGTTAGGGGGCACGGCAGGGGTGTTTTCCTTTTGCAGTGCTACGGGAGAGGGGGGTGGTCCCCACAAGGGGGGGGCATCTGCAGGAACCCAGCAACAACTTTGCCATCTGCGCCTAGAGTGATTTCAGGGCTGCAGCTGAATTTCACAGCACCAGCGTTTAGCCTCGAAACCCCCTGTTTCGACTCCACACTTCTCTGGTGTGAATCCAAGCAGTTAGCCTTTTATTTTCACACGGTTTTCTGTTTTTTGGCACTGAATTATTTCTGTGCCATTGTATAAGGTGGTGTGTGTGTGTGTGTGTGTGTGTGTGTGTGTGTGTGTGTGTGTGTGTGTGTGTGTGTGTGCGTGTGCGCTTGCATCAGCGGCACGTAAACAGTGTAAAAGAAACAACCAAAAAGGCAGGCGGTAAAAATGGGTGCAAGGAAAGGCTCCCAGTGACACCGTAGAAACCAAAAAGGCACCGGGAAAGCTACCATCTGCTCATCATTGGTAGATCTCTCTTCTGGCAGATTCAGCTGCTCCTATTCCGAGATTTAAGAGTTCTGCACAAATTTGGGACTCTTGTTAGTGTTAATCAAATAATTTCACCTTCCTTCCTTCCTCCCTTCCTTCCTTCCTCCCTTCCTTCCTTCCTTCCTCCCTCCCTTCCTTCCTCCCTCCCTTCCTTCCTTCCTTCCTTCCTCCCTCCCTTCCTTCCTCCCTCCCTCCCTTCCTTCCTTCCTTCCTCCCTCCCTTCCTTCCTTCCTTCCTTCCTTCCTTCCTTCCTTCCTTCCTTCCTTCCCTTCCTTCCTTCCTTCCTTCCTTCCTTCCTTCCCTTCCTTCCTTCCCTCCCTCCCCTCCTTCCTCCCTCCCTCCCTCCCCCTCCCTCCCTCCTTCCTTCCTTCCTTCCCTCCTTCCTTCCCTCCCTCCTTCCTTCCCTCCCTCCCCCTCCCTTCCCTCCTTCCCTCCTTCCTTCCCTCCTTCCTTCCTTCCTTTGCTGCCTTCAGACTCTACAATATACCACCAGGGTAGGGAACCCTGCGGCTCTCAGATGTTCAGGAACTACAGATTTCCCATCAGCCTCTATCAGCATGGCCAATTGGCCATGCTGGTAGAAACTTGATAGAGAATTGCTAGGATTCCTGGTATCTGGAAAGCACTGAGATCAAAAGCGATTGCCTTGAAGAAGGCAGTTGAAGGGAACTGTGTGTGGGGGGGAGTGTGGGTGTGTGTGTGAGCATGAGTGTGCCTGTATGCCCGCATTCTCATGCACATGTACCTGGGCTTGGAACGCCGGTGTCCTAATCCGGGTCATTGCACTTTAGCCTTGTCTTGTCATCTGTAGTTTTTTCACCATCCAAGCTGCAAACGATCTGCCAATTTGCTGATTTCTTGTCAAGCCCTGATCTGTTCCCGTGCCAGGAATTCTTTGAAGGTGCCTTTCGAGCGAGCATCCCTGAAAGCCCCTGGAAAGCATTAAGGAGATAATTGGCTGATACTGAACTGCCCGATCTATATTGCAACCAAAACAGGATCCCATTTGCAGCCCAGGAAAGGCAGCAGGTCAGAAATGCTCAGAGAGGGCTGGGCAGCATTCAGGGAAGATGGGAGGTCTAGCAGGTCTAGAGGTCTAGCACAGGGGTAGGGAACCTGCGGCTCGAGAGCCGCATGCGGCTCTTCTGCCCTTGCACTGCGGCTCCACGAGCCGAGCCGCCGGCTTCATCCTTGCCCGCCCTGTAGGCAGCCCAGGTGCGAGCGCTCTGCCATGGCGGCTACAGCCACGGGCTTCCCCTCTCGCCCGCCCCGTTGGAGCGGGGCGGGCGCTTTCCCGGCGGCCAGCGAGGCCGAACCGCCGGCTTCATCCTTGCCTGCCCTGCAGGCAGCAGGGCGGGTGCATCCATGCGCTTCTCAGAATGAGTGGAGTAAAAGGTAAAAAAAACCCAACATATACAGTGTTATCTTTATTATTTGCGGCTCCAAGTGTTTTCTTTTCCCGTGGAAAACGGGTCCAAATGGCTCTTTGAGTGTTAAAGGTTCCCTACCCCTGGTCTAGCAGAACAGCTGGAGGGAAGGACAGCACGGAAATGGGTATCCTATAAAAACAGCACACAATTTTTGTTATTAAAAAAAAGAAGTCACTTCTTAGTCCTCGTGGTTGTGGAAATTGTCTTGTGAAGTCTCAGGAATTGTCTGGGGTATGTTTGGTCCAGAGAGGCACCTTCATGACTCCCCATAACCCCCACCTTCCGAGCTTGCAGGAAGAGAACAAATTGTGCAGAAAAGGAAAACCTTACATTTGCCTGGAGTTGGCATGACCTTTGGGTTGGCTGCTTTAGAAGCTGACTGTATCTGCACTTCTACTTTGGGGAATGGAGTAAATAGTCTGGACGTGTTTTCTAAATGTCGCCTCTGTTTCCTTGTATGCTTTAAGAAAAAAACTCTCAAGGGGAGGTAGTTAGGAAAGGCTGAAACACCGATACTAACAATGTAGGAAATGTTACGAGAGAGAGCAAGACGGATGAGTGGCCGTTTATTGTGGGAATGCTGTGCTGATTTCACTGCATCTCTGTTTACTTATTTCCAATGTTTATATCCCACCTTTCTGCCTGTTCAGGGCCAGTGAGGCAGTGAGACAAGCTAGTGTGGTAGATTTCTGTTCCCACTTCAAGAAATGTGCTGGTCTGGAAGTTTGTGGCTTGAGCTGAATTTGATGCCATTTTCTTGGAATTGTTAACTGGAGCTCAGGAAATACAATGAATGACCAGCCAATAGGGGCAAAGCCTTTCCTTGTTCTGCGTTCAAGAGGTCGTCTTGTAGGAGGGTGACGTCATTTAGAGCCCTTTCAGCCTGTTTTGCAGCCTGCGTCTCTGAACAAATTAATTAATCCTGACAACACCCCTGTGAAATAGACCAGTATTATGATACTTGGTTGCAGGCTGGGGTGGGGGGATACTTTGCTGCAGCTGGTTGACTTTAGCTGAGGCTCGGGTTTGTGACAATCAGGAACAGGATTTGAATCAGGGGCCTCTCTGACAGTGGCTGCCCCGTCTCCTCCCTCTGTTTCAGACTGTGATGGGGGAGAAAAGCATGAATATCTGATGCCGCTTTGCAGCTTCCCTCTTGGCCTTGGTACTCGGCTGTCTGAGGGCTGGGCTTGCTTCTGCAGGCCGTCCAGGCACCTAGCCAGTGATAGTCCTTTAGTTGGCACCGGCAGAGAACTTGGCAGTCTCCCGTGCTTGCAACAACTCTGGCAGGTTGGCCACCTTTCTTGTTTGGAGAAGGGAGACTGGAAGGCAGTGGCTCCCCCACCCCCTAATATCACCAAGTTAGACCCTCTGGATTCAAAGGCTGCTCTGCAGCAACCATTCCAGGTTTCCCCTCTCAGTTTCTCTTGGTGGGCATTCAACCTGCTCCCCCCCCCCAAAAAAAAACACCTACAAAGGGCCACCCCACCTTTTCCGTGAAAGCTCCAATCTCTGGTGGAGAGTCTGACATCTTTTGTTGTGTTTACCTGTCCTAATAGCCAAGATGCTGGTTTTGATAGCTCTGTGGAGCTGCTGGCATAAGAGCCTTTCATCTCTGAAGGGGGATTTTCCCCATTTCTGTTCCACGGAGCTGCTGGTTTGGGCAACTCTCTGTGGGAGGTTCCAGATGAGAACGTGAGCTGTTGGCAGAGGGCCAGCCTTCCTCCTCCTCCTCCTCCTCCTCCTCCTCCTCCTCCTCCTCCTCCTCCTCCTCCTCCTCCTCCTCCTCCTCCTCCTCCTCCTCCTCCTCCTCGTCTCCTTCAGATGGATCCAAAGCAGATTTGGGCCCAGTAGATATTTGACAGCAGCCCCTCCCGGCGTTTTGTCTGTTTGCAAACCTCTCTGTTCTTTGGAAAGCCCTTTGTGAGAGGCTCTTCCAAGCGACGTTTCAGTGGGGAGTGATGACAAGAACAGATGTTCCTTCCTCAGTGTGAAAACATAATGTGGAGCCAACGTGGCTGTCTGCTGAAGGAAGCGTTGGGCTTGGGGCTGGGAGCTGGGTTCGGATGCTACTTTCCCCCTCCCCCCAAAAAACGGTCTCTCGTCTGGGTGCCCAGTGGATAAACAGGTGAAAACCTGGCTGTTTGTGTTGTAGGTTTGTATGTTTGTATTGTAACTTCAGGGAATTCTGACCTGGCCAAAGTCTACCCCAAACAGGAATACGAGTTCTTTGGTAAGTTGTATGTTACCAGTGCAGGCAGGGGTTATGAAGAGAGGTTGCAGAGGTATCTTTGTGGAAAGACGCACAGAGACTGTCTCTCGGGTAGATGTTCAGTTTTACCCTTCAGTAAATACCCTGCATTTTGTGCTTTGCCCACTAAGTCTGGGAGACGAGTCTTTCCCTGATCTTCTCTTGAGCTGATCCACTAGGAAACTATCACAACTCAGGTTGCTTCCAGGTCACGTGAGGAGACACCCACCCCGCTGCCTGCCACGCGTCTTGCCTGCCCCCACTCTTGGGTTGCGCCAGGTCATCACAAGATGGCATGCTTTTGTTTCTGAAGCCCTGTCAGTTTTTTAAATCAACATTTCTGTGTTGTATCCATATTCCTGTGCTTTTTGCAAAATCCAGCTGCAGGAGTGAGGAGGGGAGGAGGAGGAAACCCCAAAGTGAGGAGAAACATCGAGGTTTTCCTGCTCTCATTAACCGTGGAGCTTTTGGGATCTGCTGCGCTGGAACACGGAGCGTGTCTGCAAGGAAATCCCTGCCCTGAAGGAAACGTTCCCTTCCTGCTGGGCAGAGCGGCGGCATATAATGGGCCAAGGTGAAATGCTACTGGTCTCCAGAAGGGATTTTTTTTCATAGTCTCAGAAATCTGGGATGTCGTGCAGGGTTCATACTGTCACAGCTCTGAGTATCCCAGATTCCGCCTGTTTCCCCGTCCTCACTACCTGAGAATCCTCCCTGGGTAGCTGCTTCCCTTGGGATCCCGGATCCCTTGCTGGTCACAGGACCTCTGGCTAGCCAATGGTGTTACCCTTCTTCTTGACCACAAAGTGTCTCCTTGGCGGGGGGCGGGGAGCAAGATGTGTCTGATGGATCCTGCCAAGATCCAGGGGCCTGTTGAGGTTTGTGGTGATGGGTGGCAGGTTTTCTGCCCTGTTGCTCTCCTGGTGGCCCCCCATCGGGGCTGCTTCCCCTGCCCTGGTGCTTCTCTTGGCCAGGGTTGACCCCCCCCCCCTATTTACAGCAGAGGCCCTAGATGGCTGCTGCCGGGCTGGGAAGCATTGATTGAGCCTTCGAAACTGCAGCCCCTGATGATGGATTGCTTGTACCGGCTGCCTCTGAGCCGCCAGACAGGATGCAGCCTGTAGTGAATGAGGCGTGCATCAGCAAAGTCCTCGGAGTGCCTTGATCTGGCTGTGGGAGGGTTAACCTCCGTGTCTCCGACAGAGGGGGCTCTTCTCTCTGGCTGCATCCCCAGATATGCAGAGAGGCTCCAGGCCCTTGACTTAGTGGCAGGCCGTGTTCTGGACCCCGCCCCACCTACCCCAGGGTCCTGCCCATCTCTTCTGCTGCCTGCCACATCTCCATTCATCCATCCCTTCTGTTTTTAAACAAAAAACCATCCTCCTCTGAGGACAACAGTCCTGTTTGGAGCTGAATTGGCCTTTGCAGGCGCCGAACCCAGATTCTTCTCCCCACATCCCCATATGTAAATGGCTGCCAGAGATGGTGCTCTTTGGCCGAGTGGCAAATCTGCAGCTCAAGAGGTGAGTCCAGAGCTCCAGCCTCGCTCCTGCCAAATCTTTCCGTTTCTCCAAGAGGCTTTGTGGTCTTTCTTTGGTTCACAGGGCCTGGTTGAGCACACATTTCCCCTCTCTTTGACACTTTTTAAAAAAAGGACCTGAAAATTAGTTTTAATGTGCTTTTGTGTCGCAGTGATGTTTGGAGACGTGCGATGATAAATCTTCCACGTTAACATTTTCCCCTCTGTGGTTTGTAAGGGCGTGTTGTGGAGGTTGTGTGGTGTTAGAAGCTAAGTTTCAAGTCCTGCTGGATCGTTCCCTCCCGTTGCTTACGCATAACTGGGAGCGTGGAAGGTCGACTGGGGATTCTTCTCTGAGAGAGCAGGTAGGAAACGGGTTGGGGCCATCATCTGTAGAAATGGGGGGAAGGGGTTGCAGATGTGCTCAGGAAGATGTGCTCAGGCACCTGGTGGGCCACTGCCAGTAGCAGAGTGCTGGACTAGATGGACTCTGGTCTGATCCAGCAGGCTCTCTCTTATGTTCTTATGAAGGTGCCATACGCTGAGTCAGCCCCTCGCCCCATCAGAATTAGTCTCATCACTCAAATTGGCAGTGGTTCTCCAGGGTTTCCGGAGGGGGTCTTTTGTGTCACCTTCTACTGCAGAAGTCTGCAACCTGTGGCTCTCCAGATGTTCAGGGGCTGATGGGAATTGTAGTCCATGAACATCTGGAGAGCCGCAGGTTGCAGACCCCTGTTCTACTGGATCCTTTAACTGAAGATGCTGGGAATTGAACCCCAGACCTTCTGCAGGCCAAGTGGCTGCTCCACCCCTGAGCAGCAGCTCCTGCTTCCGTGGCCCTTCCTTGCGAGCCGCAGAGGAGACTCTTGTGGGGGCAGCCGTGTCTACTGTGCAGAGGAACTGAGGAGAAGACCCAGCAGGCGGCAGGCCAGTGGTCAGCTGGGGAGGGCTGAGAGATGAGTGACCCCCCCCCCCCGTCCACATGTGTCACCTCTTGTCTGTGCTTAGACTGGTCCTCTCAGGTCTAATATCCTGCTTCTTCCCGGAAGAGGGTTGCAGAGGCTCTTCCTGGCTAGCAAGATAGTAGCCGCCTCTCTCTCTCTCTCTCTCTCTCTCTTTCCTATCCTGAATGTAATTCCTAATAAACATTTACCTTTTGCTCTTTTTACTCAGCTGTGCAGTAAAAACCCCACAATTCTTGCAAAGGGGCAAAGCGGGAGGGCTGCCGAGGCAGGCGGGTCTCTTCTGAACCAGTGTGGGAGACCTCGGCTGTGGACCTTGGTGGTCTTTCTTTCTCCTCTGGCACCCGAGCGCCTTCAGCCAGGCCCGGCTCATGTCCTCTGCTCTGGGAAGCTCCCGTTTCCCCCGAGGCCAGGCTGGCACCTCAGAGGGTCCCCAGAACAAAGAGCGCCTCAGTCCCGTGGCCAGCAAAAAGCATGGCTAATTTGCCTACATTATATAATGGCTCTTGCTGGAGGGGCCGTCCTTGGCTGCAGGAGGTGCAGGCCGGCCGGGGCCTCCTCCCCATCCGCCCGCCCGTGTGCTGCTCCAGCAGCCCCACGGGGCCTTCTTGGGCCAGAAGGGAAGCCTGCCTGTCTGGAAAAGGGCTCTTGTTTTTTCCTTTTTGGGCCTCCCAGTCGGCCCACTCTGGAAATGCTCATCTTGTCAGCCACGGAGCCTGTAATTTTCTTTGGCAGATCCAGCGGCCTCCTGTTCCTTCCCAGCCCCCAACACACACGCACACACGCACACGCACACCCTCGTATCTCAGCTGCCTCTTGCCAGAACAGTGTGGTGGGAAGGCTGCCAGTTCTCCAGATGTGCCAGAACTATCAATCAGACGCCACCAGTTCGGAGGCATCCCGAGATTTGTGTCTTCTGCTTTTGGAGAGCTCCTCCGGGTGGCGGCTCCGCTCCGTGCCTCGCCCCTTTCCTGCAGCGCAGGGCTGGGCACCTGCATGAATCACCCCAGGCTTTGCCCCAAGACTGCCCCACACCCTGGAACGCGGGAAGAAGAAGAAGAGGAGGAGTGCCTTTCTCTTGGTCTTGGCCTGCTATGGGCAGACAGTCATTCTCCCTGTCAGTAGAAAAACAGCACGGAGGGAGTCTTTGCTCCCTCTCTTTCTCCTTGGCTGTGCTGGCTTTCTAGTTTCAGGCTCTTAATGCCACTGGCACAATCTCCCGCATGTGAAACGGCACTGCCCGTTCCTCTTGCTGATGTGAGCGGCAACGTTCCTAAGGTTGGGGTCTTTTGCAGGTGGTCTTTTCAGTCTGCCTTGGCTCTTCCAGGCATGTGGAGGACGGGGCTTTGGGGTCAGGAGAAAGAGCTGCTCTGGAATTCCTTGTCTGAGCTTGCCGAAATTGGCAGGTATTTACTGCAAGTGTGTGTGTGTGTGTGTGTGTGTGTCGTATCTGAATCACTCCCCCCCCCACACACACACACGTGGGCTTCCTCCGTACGTGTGGACCATGCTTGGGGCAGTCGTTGCATGGTTGGTGCCACCTCCTGCAGGCTCAAGACGGTTCAGGGGGCCCTGCTCTGTAGTCTGTAGATCAGCTGAAATTCTGGGAGATCCCCAGACCTCACCTGGAGTTTGGTAACTACCCTGCCTGAGTGGGGAAACAGTTACCTGAAGAGGACTTGCTGGTGCCAGCTTGGTCTGGTCCAGTCACGATCTTCTCATGGCCTTGTTCACGGACAGTATGCCCCCTCCCCACCCCCTCTAGGCTGGCACAAAAGCATGGCTCCCCCCTCTCAAAAGCCTTCGGCTGCTTCTTCTTCCTCTTAGCTGCAGCATTGTTGACAGACGTGGGCGTGAGTCATGTCCAGACTGAAAAAACCAGCGCTGGACCGCCAGCATTGTCCAAGGGTCACTGGAGCCGCAAGCGATGGCCAGCAGCGAAGGGCCTCTTGCTTGTGGCTGGGAGCCAGTTTGGCCTTTGACTCTCACGTAGCCGGCGGGCAGGAGCCTGTTGCCATCGCTCAGGTTTTGGTTCCCGGCTGGGAAGGCTGTTCGGGGTCACCCCCAGGAGTCGGCTTCTACGCATTGGGGCTATTCCGTTGTGTGGCAAAGCTTAACGGGGGGACTCCTGGTCATGCCGATCTTTGTGCGGGAACTCTGGGAAGCAGAAGCAGCCCCTGAGAACAGGCAGAGTGCTTTCTGCAGGGCGATAGAGACCAATGCCTGAGCTTGCTGGGGGCTCTGGTTGTCCCCCAAATTCTCCACTGGTGCTCGGAGTCGTTGAAAGCGAGCAGAGACGCCGTCTGCTGCTCGTGTGAGGCCTGTCACTCCGTTGAAGAAGTTGTTGTCAGTTCAGCATACGGGGGCTTAATTAAATCTGTTCCACGCTGGCAAGGCACGCGCTCGAAAGGAAAGGGCATGTTTTCCATATCTCCTTGCAGGGTGCAGCTGGTGTCGTTGTGGAAGAAGAAGAAGAAACAGTCCCCCTTTTGCAGGAGGGGCAAGGGTCCCCGGCCACCCCTCACTGGGGGTCCCTCTGGCAGCCCTGATTATCTGCCCCTTGGGGGGAAACTGTCAGCAAGCCCCCTCGCTTGAGCATCTCTTCGCTTCCTCTGAGCTTGTTTTCTGTAGGGGCTCAGGAAGCAGATAAAACTAGTCTGCCAGGAGAAGACCTTGGAGAGCTTCCACCAGTCAGAGCAGACAGTCTTAAAATCTATGGACAGGTGCTTGGCTCTGCACCTGGCTGCTTCCAGAACCAGCATGGTGTTGTGGTTCAGAGCAGGTGGACTCTAATTTGGAGAACCGTGTTTGGTTCCCCACTCCTGAGTGGCGGAGGCTTGTCTGGTGAACCAGATGTGTTTCCGCACTCCTGCCTTCCTGCTGGGTGACCTTGGGCTAGTCACAGTTCTCTCAGGACTCTCTCAGCCCCACCTGCCTCACCAGGTGTCTGTTGTGGGGAGAGGAAGGGAAAGGAGCTTGTAGGCCACCTTGAGTCTCCTTGCAGGAGAGAAAGGGGGGATATAAATCCAAACTCTTCTCCTCTTCCTGAAATTGAGCTTGGCTGGATTGTGAGGCCGATGTCTTCCCTCGGCTGTTGGCTCTTTGCCTCCTGGCGTGCTGCAATCCTGCCTTCTCCGGTGCAGAGGAAGCAAGAGAGCATCGCTGCACAGCCCTGTGGATGGTGGTGCCCTGAAGGAGGCACCGTGGCTGAGTGGAAGAGCATCTGCTCTGTGTCCAGAAGGACCCAGGTTCAATCCTGGACACCTCCGGTTAAAAAGGACCCAGGGGTTGGTGACAAGAAAGACCTCGTGCTCTGGAGAGATGCTGTCGGTCCGAGTAGACAGCACTGCCCTTGCTGGACCAAAGGCGTGATTCAGAGTAAGGCAGATTCATGTGCTCCTGAGAAGCCCCACGCTGACTCCCACACGGTCTGTTCCAGCCTCTGTTTTGCCGTCTGCCTGGCCCTGGCGGGAGCGGCACTGAGCTGCAGCATCTGCACCCATGTGTCTCGGGGGTGCTTTATTTCCCCCTGCAGCACAGCTCTGCAGCCATAAACCTTCCCTGATTGACTTCTCCAGTTTCCGAGACAGGCAAGGCACCGCCTCCGTTGTTATAACCCCCGCCCACCCCTTCTGGGAGCTGAGCGAGCGGCTGGCTCCAGACCGCTCTCTGTGCCGTGGCTTCCTCGTGAGTGAGGCTCCAAAGCAAATGTGGCTGCCCACCCCACCTCTGGAAAAGGATCAGCTGTGTTTGGGTCGCCGTGTTTTCTTGGGCCAGATCGTGGTCCTCTAGCCCCACCCCTACCAGCTAGAGTGGTGAAATGGTTAAGAGCTCACACTCTAATCTGCGGTACCGAATTTGTTTTGCCACCCGTCCACATGAGCGGTTAAGGCTTATCTGGTGAACTGGATTTCTTTCCCCACTCCTATGCCTGCATTCCCGCTGGGTGACCTTGGGCTAGTCACAGTTCTCTCATAACTCCCTCAGCCCCACCGGCCTCACCAGGTGACTGATTATGCACTGCTGCTCTGCCCCGCAATGAGGGAATGCTTCCTTTGGGGTAGAATGTCTGTACTGAAGCGCTCTGTGTTACGGCATCACAGATCCCGAAAGTGAGAGCAGGGAACCCCCAATGTTTCCCCTTGCTTTGGGGGCATTTCTGGGGGATCTGCCGACAGCTGTTGTGAAAAGCACAAAAATGTCAATATAACACAGCAATGTCAATATATAACACAGAAATATCGATATAAACAATTAAAGGGCTTTTAAAACAAGCCATCAATCTTGCAGTGAGGGAGAGCGACCCGGGAGGGGGGCAGGCAAGCTGCACAGCCGGCAGTGGGGCACTTGCTCCCGTGTAAACAGAGAAACGAGAGGAGACCCCATTGCGACCCCGCTGCAGAGCAAAGAGCCCCGAGGAAAACACTGCATGCTTAATGGGCCAGCGTCTGTTCTGGGGAGAGGAAAGAAAGGGGTTTATAAGCCGCTTTGAGACTCCTTATGATTGAGAAGAGTGTTCTTCTTTGATGCGACTGTCAGGGTCTTGCCTGGGTGTCTTCCCCAGTGGTGGTAGAAGATCCTTCTTGCCAAGAATCTCTGTTCCAGCCTTCAACCTTCTTTTTCCCCTCCCTCCCTCCCTCCCTCTCCGATGGTGCATATCCTCACTTGACCTCCACCTAGCCCCGTGGCCAGCGGTTTCTCCCAGATCTCATGTCTCAGTCGATATCTGGGGAAATATGACCTGGGCCCTTGGCAGTGCCTCCACCTCCTCTTTGCCAGAGTGCAAGGCGAGAGGCACCCATTCGTGCTGTATTGAGAGCCAGCGTGGTGTGGTGGTTAAGAGCAGGTGGATTCTAATCTGGAGTTTGATCCCCTACTCCTCCACCTGATTGGCGGAGGCTTATCTGGTGAACCAGATGTGTTTCTGCATTCCTGCTGGGTGTCTTTGGGCTAGTCACAGTTCTCTTGGAACTCTCTCAGCCCCACCTACCTCACAGGGCATTTGTTGTGGGGAGTGGAAGGGAAAGGAGCTTGTAGGCCACCTTGAGTCTCTTTACGGGAGAGGAAGGTGGGGTATAAATCGAAACTCCTCCTCCTCCTCTTCTTCTGAGGCAGGGGCGCATGAAGCCCTGCTCCTTGTCAGAGGAGCTTCAAAAGGGTGGCTGTCACCACAACTTTGGAAGCTACTTGTCACGTGGCCTGTGTCACGGAGAGGGAACGCGTTCGACAC
Organism: Sphaerodactylus townsendi; assembly: GCF_021028975.2. Lineage (NCBI taxonomy): Eukaryota > Metazoa > Chordata > Lepidosauria > Squamata > Sphaerodactylidae > Sphaerodactylus > Sphaerodactylus townsendi. Next base: position 149,146,607 of record NC_059428.1, read on the forward strand.
AAGGAGAACTGCAAAGATCCACCTGTCAGGTTTGTTGGGATAAGTGCTCCTGGTAGTTGGAGATTATCTCTTAATCGTAGTTAACAGAGCGGCACGGGTGGCTAGAACACAGCAGAAGCCCTTACCTCGTGTGCGTGCGTGTGCGTGATGAATCCCAATGTGCGGCAAGCTTACACAAAAGAAAGTCGGAGTCAGTTATAGTTTCTAGTCTAATAAAAAGAGTATTCATTAGTGAACGCCATTCTTGATAGAAAGGTAGGTAGGTAGAGTCACTATGCTATCTTAATCTAGCTGGATGGAGATGGATGCGAGGAGCATCCATCCTCTCTCTAGGCATGGTAGGAAGAAGTGGTGAGAAGGGGTCGAGGAAGAAGCCGGAAGGAAGGAAGTCCCTGAGAGTATCAGTCTAACATCAAAGGGATAGAACCAGCATGATAGAGTAAAGGTGTCAAATCCCTAGGTCTCTATCTAGCCACTAGCTCTCTAGTAAAACCCCCTCTGTAGGTCGAGGCAGGAAACAGCGTAACAAAGTCCTTCACTTCCAACAAGGTTGAGGTTTTGAGGCTTCCAAGAGAGTTGGCAAAGCACCAGCAAGGCCCCTGCCCCAGAGAGCATACCATCAAGCCCTAAACAAAACCAAGCAGCAGGATTCTCCTGGACGCAACCTGCAGTGCTCTCCGGCATCGCCTTTCTTTTGCCCGGTTCCAGCAGCTGGAGGGGCCCGGCCTGGGGCCAGCCTTAGGGATGACCTCCGCCAGCTTGTGTCTGGGGACTGTTTTTCTAAGTCCAAGCTGCGCTCAGGATGCACAAAGCAGATTGGGAGCCACGGCATCTTTTTAGCCCAGGCCGAAGGCTCAAGAGAAGCCAGTTCCTGCTGGAGCATCTTCTTCTAGAAGTGGACGGTTGGTCAGGAAGCTTCGGCAGCCGCTGTCTGGCGCTGGGCCTTCCTCCCCCCACGCCTGTTTTCCTTTCAGCCTGGAAGGCAGGGATGCTTCCCTCCTGTCTTTCTGTAAAGACTTAAAGAGAGAGAGAGAGAGAGAGAGAGAGACTCCGTTACCTCCTCTTTTCTAAAGGCCCATTAAAAGACTCTTTGCCTGCACCGGGGAAACCCTCCCTTCCTGCCCCCCCCCCCACAAATCTGTTCTGCAGCCAGGAGAGCGACTGCTTTGAAGCACGTCTCAAAACCCAGCACCCAGAAGAGGAGGCCCGGAGGCCCAGTCTTAACGGAATCGGCTGGAAAAAAGAGGGGGGTGCCAAGAAACTCAGCTTGACGGCAGGTCCGGTCTTCCAGTGGGCCAAAGAGATGCTCTCTCCTTGCTCTGCTCTTAGTTTTGTGAGGACGGAAAACTGCTTTTCTGCTTTTTGTTTTTAAAGAAGCCCCTTAAAAATTCTGAATATTAGTTTTATGCCAGTTAAAACTTACACATGCAGCGACAAAAGCCAGACAAAGCGGCAGAAACACAGCCTAGCCCTTTAAAATAGGTTTTTTAATTGCTTTTAGGGGGCAACATAGTTCAGTGGGAGAGCGATCTGTTTGGCACCCAGAAGGCCACAGGTTCAGTCCCTGGCGTCTCCAGTTAAAAGGGGATGTGAAAGTCCTCAGCCTGGATCCCTGGATAGCTTCTGCCAGTCTGAATAGTTTACTGGAGTGCCAGGACAGACCTTGATGGACCTTTCAGTGTTGGGCACTTTGCATTCGAACCACAGATTGTATGGGAGGGTCAGTGATAGGGTATCTGCTTGGCAGAGAAGACTGACATGGATAGGCTGAAGGTTGCATTCAATACAAGGCAGCGCCGTGGGTGTTTCGGTGCACATTGGGCCTAAAAGGTAGCGTGGACATCTCCCCGATCTCTTCACAACTGAGACTATGCCACAGAAAAGGCCCACCCCCACCCCCCACCCCCCTCCGGTCACTGCCTGCCACTTCAGCGCAGGTGGAGACGCCTTCCAGTGACGGGTTCACAGTTTGGGCAGGGTTGTGAGAAGGAAGGCAGAACTTTAATCCCCTCCCCTCAGACCATTTCAACCTTTAAAGGTCAAAAGCGGCTTTTTGAATGGTGCAGGAAAACATCCTTTGCAGATCGTTTCAAATGTATTTAATGTGATCCGATCACTAATTCCACTTAATCGTCGCTTGCTGGGTTCCACAGCTTCCGAACAGCCTCTGAGGGCAGCTCCGGGGATAGTATAGTGTGGTAATCTAGCCAAGGCTTTTGCCCCAGATGGTGTTTGAGCCTCTGAATGAGCCCTGGATCTAACAGCATCCTCCCCCCGCCCCCCCAGCACATGTGCTCGCTGTCTTTGGGGGCGTGCAAGACCCAACCAGAGAAAGCAGAAAATACACTTCTGGAGACATCAAACCGCCCACCGGCAGTGACTTGTGTGGGCTGAGCTTTCTGTGAGTATGAGGCAGAGGTGGACTTTGCTTTGAGCTGAGACAGGAGACAAACCTGTCATAAAGCTGTAAAACCCTCTAAGCTTTCCTCCAGTAAAGTAATTATCATAATGGAGGGGCTGGGAAGGGGCTTGCCTGAGACCAGCAGGTGAGTTCTGGGGCTGAAACAAAATCTTTCATTTGTAGCTTTCTTAAGGAGCGTCTTGTGTCTCATGTCGTCCATAGACTGGGAAAGCCTCAATTTGCCTGGGGCGCCATGCAGGGAAGGGAAGAGGGGCATTAACCCTTCACACACACACCCCACTTGGCGTTGCTGTTTCAAATGGGCTTCTGCACTGTGCCGTTTGTGTCAAAAGGGAAACATGTGCTTCCTCTACAGAAAGAGAGGCTGTGCCGCACCAAATGTCACACTTGTGTGGGGTTTTGTGTATAGGGCAGTGGTGGCAAACCTATGGCATTCCAGATGTTCATGGACTACAATTCCCACCAGCCCCTGCCAGGGGACAATGGGAATTGTAGTCCATGAACATCTGGAATGCCATAGGTTCCCCACCACGGGTATAGGGTGTCCAGCTGTGAGAAGCATTCTGCCCATGCTCAATGGCACCACGATGAAATATATCGTAAGAAAAGCTGGGTCCGACCCCCACCCGTCTGTTTATCCAGTGGGCCCACCTGATGCCTCTAGGGAGCCCACAAGCGAGACGCCTGCAGCCGCGTTCTCTTGCCTGTCTTTCGCAGGACTTCGTGTACCAGGCATGCTCCCCAGAGAGCAGCAGCAAATGCGCTCAAGATCTGGGTGCGCACAGAGCTCTCCTGGGGCGTGCAAGCGCGCTCGCTTTCGTAATTTAAAAAAAAGGTTTAATCCTTTATGTGAGCTGTGGGGGGTGGGGGGGAGGGATGGTGAATGGAATATATTTTTAAAGAAGTAAGATGAAATCTCCTCTGCTGCTGTGCTTTCAGACAGGGCGGGGGCGGCAGGGTTGACCTAGCAGAGTGGATTCTGGGAAGGGCTTAAGAGCTTCGCGCCCTGCTTGGCTCCCGGCCTCCAGGAGGCGGCCAAGTGGGTCACGGGGACCTCCCTTTTGTGTGGGGCTTTGGGGAGGGAGGGGGTCGTCAACAGCTGCCTGGAAGCCGCTGGTGTTACAGGGTGGGTGGAGCGCGAGTCTCCTGTCCAGAGACGGGTCTGCTTGGTTGCCTGCCATACAAGATGGTGGCATGAGTGGGCGGGAGGGGTCTTGATGCCGAACTCAGTCACCAATCCGAGAAGAGAGGCTGCATTTGTGTGAGCCGCAAGGACACGGAGGACCATGTGCTGGTATCCCAGCATCCTCCAGGGGACAGCGGGGCTTGGTGGAGGAATCCTGGTTGCTTTGGAGGGTGGCACAGCGGACAGAGGGGCCCACTCAGACGTCCCCTTTCCCCTGCGTGTCAGGGAGAGCCACGTCACCTCTGTGGGGGCCGAGCCACGCTTGAGTTCCCCAGGAAAGCCCTTCCCTGGCACTTCCCAGCCGCACGTCCTGGCAAGTGTTTGCCCACAGCGGGCTGCTTGTTTGCCATCTTTGTCGCTCGGTGGCAGATGGCCGCCCGTCTCCTCCCACCCCGCACTGCCAGCGTGTGCCGCTCTGGAGAGGGAGCACAGAAAGGGTGGAGTGGTGGCTTTCCTCCCGCTGGTTCTCCGGCTCTCCCTTCACCGGGGGCCTATGAAAGATGTTTGTACCCAACACAAATGCGTGGAAGAGCCAGGTGGGCAGGCGGACCAGTCTTTGTGGGAAACCCATGCAGGGACCCAGCAGGGAGTTCTTGGGTGGGGCAGAATCCTTCTCAGTACCAGAGCAAGATCCTTCCCGAGATCTGCTACATGAGATCCTTTAAACGGAGACAGCCAGAACGGAACGTGCGACCTCCCGGGTGTATCTCCAACCTTCTAAATGCATCAAGGAAGGTTTTGTTGTGCGCACGCACCCCTGAATCAGGGCGACAGCGCGGGTGGCGCTCGTTCCTGTGACGAGGCTGGGCATCCAAGGCCTTCGTCTTCGGTCCCCTGCCCTCTTCCTCCTCCTCTTCATTTCCTGTGCTGTCCAAACTCTCGGACTTTTTTGCTCTCCCTCCAGCACTGCAGGGATCTACTGTGGGGCGCGCTGCGCTCCGCCTCTCTCAGCTCAACTGCGGTGGAGCCAGAGACTGATGAAGGCAGCCAGCCCAGTTAATAGGCATCTTTGTTAACCACTCAAAAACTCAGTATGCTTCTGGCTGCAGCGCGGAACCGACCGCGAGACCTCTCCGCCTCTTTTTGTGCCCAATTATTCCAGGGTATTAGCAGTATAACGGGTCTGGCATTGCGGTAAGGGCAAGGGGGCGACTCCTTTGCATTCACACCGTTTCTCCTTAGAACAGGACTGGCACCCATTCCGAGCAGCTGCAAAGGAAACTAGGCAGCCTGGCTCCCAAGAGAAAGACTCAGTGAGTGGAGGGCGAGGGATTAAATTTCCTTTCCACCACCCTGGGGCAAATCGAGGGTGTGCGAGTCTGCAAATTGCATTGTCTGGATTGAGACCTTATTGATCCAGTGCGGTGGACGGGGTGCCGGGCTGAGACTGGGTGGACCCAGGTTCAAGTTTCCACTCAGTTGTGGGGGTTGCTGGGGACCAGACACTGTTTCATCCTAGCCAACCTCATAGGGTTGGTGTGAGGGTACAGTAGAGGAAAGGAAAGAAGAATCATGTTTGCTTTCCTTGCGTGGAAGAGCAGGATTCAAATTAGGTCATTCATTTGCTAGTTAAGGCATTAAAGCAGGAGTGGCCAACCTATGGTTCTCCAGATGTTCATGGACTGATGGGAATTGTAGTCCATGAACATCTGGAGCACCATAGGTTGGCCACCCCTGCATTTAAATTTGCCCATCTTTCTAAAGGCTTCTTCCTCAGGCTCTGAGTCGCTGCATCCTCTCTATTCCCCGCTGCCCAGCACAACTGTGCAGTCTGCTATGGGGTGTGAGCCAGCCTGCCATGCAAATCCAGCTGTGCAACCTCTGGGCGAGCCCTCCCCCCTTCAAAAGTGTCACTGGGAACAAAGATTCTGGGAAACAAAAGGGGAGACGTCTCTCTCCAGGGAGCCAACAGCCCTGCTTCCTGTTTTTTTAAAAAGCCACTTTGGGGTTTAAATGGAGGGTAATTAGCGGCTGCTAGTAGAGAATTAAACCTTCCTGCATAATAATGTACTACTTGTTCATCTCCGTGGTGTGTGCGTTGCGTGGCGTCATAAAAAAAAATGTATGTTAGTGGGTTTCCCCTTTCCTTCTAAAGACGCATTAACGCTTATTAGGCATCCCCGTGTGTGGGATTGTGAGCAGGTAAGGTGTGCAGTCGGGGATGCGTCGAGTTGTAATGATCTAGTGCGCTACGAGAGTTCCAGTGTTCCTGGAACGGCCTCTCCGCAGCGGCGGATCTGTTTGTCAGGTCTCCACGGCTGAGGATGAATAATTCCAGCATCTCTGATTGCTTGCAGGGGCCCTATTTTTAGGCCTAATCAGGGGAGAATTGTGCCAGCCTAGTGTGGCGAAGGAGATAGTTGTGGTGCTGAGACAACAGGCCTCCGAAATTGGGCTGGTTGCATCCCCTGTGTGGAGATTTGAGTGGCGGCTGGCCTGGAAACACACAAGGGTGTGCGGGTGGAAGGGGTGGGATGGGTGGAGACCTGGCCTCCAGCCCAAGATGCGTTTACCTCTCTGGCTCTTTTAACCCTGCCCTGCCTTGTAGGGACGTTGTCACAAAGGGAATACAATTTTAAAAACCCAAAACAGCTGAGCTGCTGAATAAGGCTGTTTGTCTGCCACCATCTTTCTGTTTTCTCCATTGGGATCACGGAGATGTCTTGGGGTTGTCTTAATTTAGGGGGCTGTTCCATCTGGGGAGGAGGGCCCAGAGCTTGATGGGAAAGCACCCAGTCTTCAAGTGCTGGACTGACTTCCTGCCCTGTGAAGCTAGAAAGATGGCTGACCATTGGGCCCTTTAACTCAGTAGGGAAGTTCCCCGTGGTCCGTGGTCCTGGAACAAGGAGCGCAGTGCCCCTGTGAGTTCCTGGCAACCCTGCAGGATCGGCTTGGCTCCAGGGGTTCAGGGTGGCCCCACGGAACAGCTGTTGAATACATCCAGGATTAAGAAACAAGAAGCAGTTATTGTGATGAGAACCTTAACCTCATTTGTGTAATGCAGTTTAGCTGTACATTAGGATTTAAATTTTTTATACCTCTTAATAACCAGCGCAGAATTTCTCAGTAGAGATTAGCCCTTATTTGGAAGCTGAAGGGGTTGGTGTATTTGGTGTGGGGGGCTGGAACAGAGGAAGCTCCCCCCTTTAGACTAAAATCCAAGGCGAAGGAGCTACGTCCCTTCAAAGAAACCCCGCCCCCCCCCCCTCCTGGGGCCAAATGAGTTCTTAGCTTTTTGCCCAAGCAGAACATAATGGGAAGTCACCATTAAAGAAATTCGACTAGAGTTTGATGGGGTGTTGGAATTGGAAACCGAAGGTTGCCGGTCTTATCTGAGGCCAACTGAGGTTCGGTTTAATGTCTAGTTGGCCCCAACCTAGTCTGCTTGGGGGCTTTTGCTTAAAAAAGAATAAAGTTCTGGGGGGCAGATACTGAAAAAGACTCTCCCTTCAGCGCCAAGCCACGGTTACCCTGTTGCACTGCTTGGAAGTTTTGGCTCTGAAAAACTGTGGTTGGATCAAACCAGGACTTCGCATCATGTCCTGTTTGAATGCCCTGGTAGGTTGTAGCCTGGGGGTCACTGTAGTTCCATATTGAAGCTGGGAGAAGTCACCGGGCTGGAAGTTCAGAACTCTCCATCTGTTTAAACTCATGTTTCTCAACACTCTTCCAGAAGAAGGCCGTCCCGTCCCCACTGAGTGACCTTTGAGCTCCCGCCTGCATTTTGTGCCTTTCGGAGCAAGCTCTGTCCTCACCAGACTAGTTTTTGAGAATATCCTTGTCTTCTTGATTGATGTATAGAGGTGGGTTGTTTTGGGGTGGGGGGTCTCTCAAGCTTGCAGAGACTCCAGCCTCGTCTGTGGGTGGCCCAGTTTGGGTGACTCTGGTCAACTGTGCAGGTGCCAGCCAACTTGCTATCAGATAGAGCATCGGTAAGAGATGTTCCTCAAGAGCAGCAGTTTCCAGGATCAGTTGGTACGTTCTTGCTGGTAGCAGGATCTCATGCAGTGTCCAAGAAGAGTAACACAGTCCAGTCAGCAACTTACTTGTTACGCTGCTCCTTGTTGGAGCATGGAAGTAGGCGCCGGATCTGCTGTTAGTCTGTGCAGCATTTCTCAGGCTGCGTGAAGACGAATGAGGACTTTTCCTCAGCAGTCTTGGGGCCCCCACAGATGCCCGAGCTGGATGCTGCTGAGGCCAGGGGAATCACTCCAGAACCACCCCCCTCCCGCGTCTGGAAGGCTCAGACCACCCTGGGAGCACACCTGAGTTGAAAGTCTTGTTCCACGAGCCAGTCCTTGGTGGAAACCAGAACTGAAGGTGGCCGCAGCTTCCTTAGGCATGCCAGGATCCTCTCAGCAAGCCTTAATGGTTAAGAAACAGCTGTGCAAAGAAAGGGCAGGTCCAGAGTTCGAAAGAGACAGGCGTGCTGCGAGTTCGCAGAAGGGCCTTGGAGGGCGGGGGCTTTCCCCCTGGGGATCTGCCGCAGGGTGGCAGGCCTGCCTCAAGGCCTCCGTCGGTGCTTTGCGTGCATCTTTGTAAATAAAGCAGAAACTACAAGGCTGTGTGGTGTAGTGGTGAAAAGGGAGTATGAGGAGTGGGGAGGCAGCTCCGGGCTCAAATCCTGGCTGCGCCACTGATCTGGTGGCCTTGGGCCAACCCCCCCCCCCCTTCACTCTGAGCCTCCTGTGTCTTACAGGTTTGCTGCAAAAACGACCCGCTAAAAACCCTGGAGGGAAGAGGCATTGAAAGAATACTGCAAAAATGTTGCTGCAAACGGTGCTACTCTGCAGCTTCTCACAGAGTGAGAACTGGTTGTCAGGAAAGTGCCAGCCAGCTGCATCTTCTGCCTGCGCTGCGTTCGGTCCCATTGGTATGCGCAGGGGTCCCCGTGGCTCTGCCTGGCTGCTGACGACGGCTCAGCATTCAGTCAGTGTTTAATGGGCACCTTGGATCTCTAATGAAGCACCGCCCGGGCTCAAAAGGGTTTGGAACGTGGAGCCCTGCTCCGGCTTGCATCTAGCTCTGCATCTGGGGAGAGAGAGTGTGTGTGGGCTCAAAAGGGTTTGGAACGTGGAGCCCTGCTCCGGCTTGCATCTAGCTCTGCATCTGGGGAGAGAGAGTGTGTGTGTCGTCCTTTGGGCCAAAACCATGCAGGTTCAGGCATAAAACTGCCCAAGCTGGTTTTGTTGGTAGCAAACACTTGGTGGACATTTCTGTGGACGTGGATATGTCAGGGCAGCGGATGCGTCGGTCTTTTTGGGGGTCTTGAGTCTGCTGTGCTCTTTGCCCCTTGAGTCCTGTTCAGAGGGGTCAGGTTTTTCAGAGGGAGGAGCTGGCCAGTCGGTCCAGAGTCCAGCACCTGAAAAAATGGGGAGACGGACGCTTCCAGGAAGCCCCAAAGCTGAGCTACAGACGACAGACGCCCCCTCCAGCACTTGGGATTTATCTCTGGCTGGACCTCTCCTTTCCCACGCAGTTTGTCTCAGGGTTTTCAAAAGCCATCTGAACTGGGAGCTGTCGCCTCCTCCCGGGCTGGGCGTCCCACGTGTGCGCTCTGTGTGGTGTGACGGAGGACTTCCTTCCTTCATTTCCCTTCCCCAGCCTACTCCCCGGTCTCCTTGTACGACCCAGAGAGGGAATGAATTTGTCTGTGTCAGACCTGTTGTGGGGGAGGCCTTCGGTCAAACCCTTTGTCAAATTTCTGCCTCTTGTTATTGATTGTATTTATTTATTGGCTTGATTTATTCCTGGCCTTTCTCCCCAATCTGGCTTGTATCATTCTCCTCTCCACATTTCAACCTCATGACAATCTTGTGAAGTAGGCGAGGCTGTGATTGCCCTAAGGTCGCCTTGGAGAGGCGGTGGGGATTCGATCCCAGATCCCAGCACTTCAGAAGCCGCAGCTTGCTGGGGTGGTCTCTGTCCGGGGGCTACCGGTGTCATCCTAGGAGAAGCAGAGAAGATGTCGAGGCAGCCGCTAACTGGATGTGACGTTGACAAAGCAGACAGGGTTGTTTGGATTAATTAATCCAAAGAGCAATTAATGCAGTGAAACTCCGCGTTCACATCTGTCCTTGCTTCATTACACGCGGGGCAGGGATCCAGATGGGATTGAGAGGGGGTGGCTGATGGAAAGGCGGGTCTTGACTTGGATGGCCTTTTGGGTTTCTCATGGCCTCATCAAAGGAGAGGGGGCAAGGCTGGGTTGGGGGGGGGGACGGAGAAAACCCCTGGAGTCTCCCCGCTCCCCACGCACACGGTGACATTTGGGATTCTTCCTTCTCTCTAGGTCTCAGCGCAGGGGGTGAGGGGCTCCTGGCAGCGTCCCTTCGAAATCATGGGTTGCTCTATCCCAGCTCTGGTTCAGCCACCCTTCATGGCTAAGAATAAAATCCCTTTCCCTTTTCTGGGCATCTTGAAAGACCCTTAATCTTGTTCTTCCTTAGAGCCAGCCATCAATGTAGGCCAGTCCTAATCTCTCATTTTGCTGGGTGACGGAGGGGTGGGGGGAGGCCGATTGAGCATCTCCGTGGCACGCAAAAGGTCCCGGGTTCAATTCTCAGGTACCAGGATCAGGTGAAAGGCTACTGGAGCCCGGGCACCTTGTTGGGACTCGAATCTAGCTGCTGTTGTACTTTAAGTTCAGTTATGCCTTCAACAGGAATTCAGTTCTGTGGTGTGACAAGCAACCAACACTCCCCCCCCCCCCCATTGTGGGAATCCTTAATTTGCTCTTGACCCAGTGGACAGATGTGGGGTGGAAGCCAGGCAGGGACAGCTCTTCGAGGTCTCCTCTCAGCCCCGCCCATTGTGGGAATCCTTGAGTTTATGTGACCCAGTGGACAGATGTGGGGTGGAAGCCAGGCAGGGACACCCCCCCCCCCCCCCCCCCGCTCTCCCTTAATGTCAGGGCATGGACAAGCTACGCGATAAGATCAAATGAGGCTGCTCTTCTGCTGCTGCTGCTGCTGAAAGGCAAACACGCGGCCTGCCGGGAGATGTTCCTCCAGAGGCGGGAGTGTGTAGCACATCTCTGCTTAGCAGCAAGCGCTGTGTGTGTGGTGTGTGTTTGTGAGAACTTGGCTTCCGTCCTCAGCAAAACGACCCCCTCTCTCAGCTCATAGCCTGGGAGGGCAAGGTGGTCTGCGTTTAGGGAGCCCCACCCCAAATTCAAGGTCCTGTGTCAAACGGCACAGAGATATATCCAGCGGGGAGAATCCAGACCGTTCTTTTCCTTTCAAAGTGTGCAAGAAACAAGCAACTCTGTGAGGCTCCAAGATGTGAAAAATCTTGTTCTGGAGCAAACCTCTGGCTCCTCCTCTCTGGCATCGCCAGCACAGAGCTGTGGGGTCTGGAAACAGTCAACGCTGTGTTTCTCAGATCGCTGAATTCTGAGGCTGGAGCAGATTCTGCGGGTGAATGGAATTGCAGGAGGCGAAAGTCTTCTGCGTAGCCATGCAAGTCCTTTCGCCCAAGAACCAGAGAGTGCTGTGGCACCTGAAAGACTAACAAATTTACCAGCATGATATAGTGGATGGAGCGTTGGACTGGGATTTGGGAGACCCAGGTTCGAATTCTCACTGTGACCTGGAATCTTGGTGGGTGAATTATATCTTTCCAATTTATTCCGAATATATTCTAAGGATTCCACACGTGGTGGTCGAGCTCGTGGCCTGCTGTGCCGTGAGTTCTCTTGGGCTGGCCTACCTCACAGGGTACTTGTAAAGGTAAAGTGGTGGAGGGGGAGAGCTTTGATCTTTTTGAAGGAATTAAAAAAGAGTCACTATGTGGCCAAGAGTATTCAACCACCTTAAACACTGTGGCCTGCTCTGACCACTGTTTGACACTCTCTTTTCCGTGACCAAGAGTTCTACCCCCCTGGGTGGAATGCCTGCAATTCCAAACAAATCGTCAAGCCTATTTAAATTAATTCTCTTCCACTCTGTGCTTCGGCAGCCCGCTGCCCCCTGCCCCAACATTCAGTGTTTTGCAGGCTGATAAGAATAAAAAGATGTTCGGGTTCAGGTCGCAAAATTTATCCTAAAAGTCCATGAAAGCCCGTTGGGGCTCTGAGTCCAGCTGTCCTTCCCGCACCCTCTGCTCCCGTCTCCTCTGCAGCAATGCTTCTCACCCTCCGTCCTGGCCTGGCTCCCCCTGCCCGGAAGACAGATGGCCTTCCCCTGCTCTTAACCCTGTTAGCGGGCCTTCCTTCCTCTGTCCGGCCTCCGCAGAGTCGCAAATGGGCAATTCGATCCCCGGGGTGCTTTCTCTAAGCCTGGCGAGATCTGTGGAGTGAGCTGGGGAAAAAATGTGTGCGAGGGGGAGAGACTCTAGCAACGTTTCTTGTGGGATCGCACCTCTTAGTTGCCCCCAGAGTATTAAGGACATGGCCATCCCATCCTGCGATTCCATGTCTGGACCAGGTGGGCACTGGATGGGGTGGGGGGAGGGAGCAGAAGCTTCTCCATCAACTTCCTTAGGAAGAGTTCTCCAAATTGGAGGCAGATAGCCCTCTATTTTTCCTGCCAGGCAAACCTGGGGTTGCCATAGCGACTGCCCAGATGTGCGTAGTAGAGTTTTGGCTATGGGCAACGTCTCTGTTGACGACAACAAGGCCATCCCCCCAATCCTGCTGTTCATTCGCTGGTTGCAGTGGGGTGGGCCAAGGGGCCTTTTCCCTGAGTCCCCTCAGTCCCAGCAAGGGGGAGTGTGCCCCCCCCCGCAGTGGGCCAAGGACAGCTCCCCTTGTCCACCTGACATGCACAAAGCCCTGCACCCAGTTTGGATCAGCAGGTCCAGAAAAATGGATCTGTTTCTGGCAGAAACACGGCCTGGGGAATGGGTGGTTTGTGTTCTGTGCTTGTCCAAACTGTACAACAGAAATATACAATCCTGGCTGGATCCCAGTCTTTGGCCCACGTCTGAGGAGAAGGCCTCCCAAGTGGTGGTCCCCTGGGTGTAGCGGCCTGGTGCCATTGTGGGACTTTTCTGGTGTGTTTGGCTAGGCTTTTTTAAAAATTCGGTGATAGTTTTCATAATTTAATACTTGTTTCCGTTTTTGCTCTTTGTACCCTTTTAATGGGTTTGTTGATTGTTTTTCGTTGCTGTTGATGTTTTTTGAACGGTTCGTGGATTTCCCCTCTTGGTTTTGTGAGGGGTTTTCTGAATTTTTGATTGGGCTGGCTTGGCGTTGAGCCACGTTGCTTGGAGAGGGTCCGTGGCCGGACACAAGAGTGTCTCGGACCCTGAAGTGGAACCGAGAGACGGAGCGAACAGTATAAGACCACTTCACTTGCTTGTGTTTGGTGGTGAGGTGGTCCCTAAACATTTTAGCTGAATAAGGTAAACGATGATGGCGGAGGCCGGGTTCCCTTGAGGGGACGTGGCGTGGTGTGTTTTTGTAATATTTGCAGGTAGAACAAGCAAGCAGGACTATCAAGAATAACATCCTGAAATCAGCAAACGCACCCCTGGCCCCCACCCACAGCGGCTGCGCCACAGTTCCAGCTCTTTCTCATTCTCTGTTCAAATTCAAATGAATTCTTCCACCCCAAGAAGGTGCTGTGGCCTAGTGGGTAGAGCATCTCCTTGGCATGTAGGAGAAGGGCCCAAATTTAATCCCCAGCATCTCCTGTTGAAAGCTCCAACCAGTAGACGGTGTGAAGTAACAACTGACTATTGATCCCTGACCTGAAAGAAGTCCGGTTAGCCTCGACCAAGGCCAGGGTCTTCTCACCCTTGGCCCCAGCCTGGTGGACGCTCTGTTCAAGGAGACCAGGACCCTGTGGGATTTGATGCGGTTCCCCAGGGCTTGCAAGACGGAGCTGTTCCGGCAGGCTTGCAGTCGAGGTGGAAACAGGGCCTCTCTCCCCCCTACATCCTCCTACATTCTCCTCCAGCAACATATTGTGATTTTTAACTGCCATCTGTTTTACAGTATTGTTTATTGTTCCTTTTAAAAATGTTAAATGAATGATCTTGATTGTATTTTACATGATGTCAGCTGCCCTGAGCCCATGAGGCGAAGGGCGGCCAATAAACCAGTCAACCAACAGAGGACTTTTGCCAAACAATACGGATCTTGATGGACCAATTCAGCACGAGGCCAACTTCAGGTGTTCATGTGACACCCAACCCCAAGGGAAGCCCAAACTCATTCCTGCTCCAGCAGTGTCCGTGGCTTCCCAGCTTAGAATCATAGAATCATAGAGTTGGAAGAAGGCCCAAGGAAGAAGAAGAAGAAGAAGAAGAAGAAGAAGAAGAAGAAGAAGAAGAAGAAGAAGAAGAAGAAGAAGAAGAAGAGTTTGGATTTATATCCCACACTTTACTCTGCTCACGGGAGACTCAGGAATACAATCTCCTTGCCCTTCCCCCCTCACAACAAACACCCTGTGAGGTAGGTGGGGCTGAGAGAGCTCCGAGAAGCTGTGACTAGCCCAAGGTCACCCAGTTGGCATTAGGAATCATAGAGTTGGAGGAGGGTCCAACCCGCTACCCTGCAGAAAGACACATCCTGGGTGGGTGGGCACTCCTTGCTCACCCCCCACACCCAAGCTTTGAGGATTGGGACCTAGGATGCTCCCTCCTCTCCCAAGACGTCTGTCCAGCCTGCTGCAGTTTCCCACGAACATTTTAATGTACTTGCTTGGAACAAGGCGGCCTTTATGCCAGACAGATTTCTAATAGCACATCAGGTCAAATTTCGGAGCTCAGAGTTTTCCTTGTAGTGCCCTGTATCCAGGTGGGTGGAGTTGATCTCTTAGTTTTGCACTGCGGTTATTTCCTCTGCCCTCAACCATGAAAGAATCCCCAAGCATGGGAAAGACCTCGGGGGGAATCTCAGACCTTTCTCTGTGCATGCCACCCCTCTAATGACCCCCTCTTTTTCTCTCTCTCTCTCTTCTCCTCCCACCACCCCAAGAACTCCTGGGATCAACGAAGAGGGTGAATGTTAATTTCCAAGACACCGATGGGTGAGTAAACATCCTTGGCACAACAGGAGCAATAAAGGGATTGTCAGGTTGGCTCTTCACAAGTTGCATCTCCCTGTGGAGCCGTCGTGCTTCTTGAGAGCTTTCTGTGCATCCTCTGTCTGTCTCTCTTGCACCCACTGCGGTTCTCCCTCTCAGCCTCGGGGGAGTCAGGAACTCCTCGCGGCCCCTTGAGGTCTCTTGGCCAAGGCAGAGTTTCCTTTCTCTTGCGGCAGGTCTCTTGGCCGAGGAAGAGCCCCGCCCCAGACTTCCTCACCCAGGCCTGCAGCTCTGCCAGGAAGACCTGCTGTTCGGTTCCTCTCTTTCCCAGCTAGGAATTCCAGGGGAGCCGCCGCGTTCCCCCATCGCAGCAGACGTCAACAGGAGCCTCGTGGCACCTTTGAGACGAGCAAGATTTTATTTCTGCTGGACCCTTTTGTCAGCCGACAGACGCATGAGCCTGAGTCCATCAAAGCTTTGGAAGGGCTGAAATCTTGCTAATCTGGCAGGTGCCTTCAGGAATCTGTTTACCTTCCCTTTGGATAGCCCCCGCTCCCGTGCAGAATTGCTATCTGAACAATCGTTGCGTGTGAAAATATTTTTGTGTGTGCTGCTTTATGTTTGTGTCAGCCCAGTGCCTGCCCTGGGGGAGCGTGGCTTCCTCATTCCTCCTCCCCACTGTGAGCCCCGGGCGCATGTGCAAAGAAGCACTGCAAGGAGCATGCACTATGTTGCAGGGGCTGCTGTGTGGACCCCCAGCCCCTGCAGAGCCCCCTCCTGTTGCCCGCCTTGCTGTGTGCTGGCACTGGGGGGGGGGGGCAGAGCTCCACTGAGTCTCATGTGGCTCCAAGGGGGTGGGTCAGGGTGTTGCACACGTGCTTGGCCCGTTCAATGCTGCCGCCGCCCCCCCCCCCCCGTCTCTGAGAAGCTGAGGGTGGTCTCCTTCTTGACCCTGTTTTGCCCTCAGCCCAACCTTGTGAACTCGGCCAGGATCCGCTGAAAGAGAGCGACTGCAGGCCTTCCTCTCTCATCCCGTCCCACGCCAGGCTGGGGCTCATGGCCCCACAGTGGCCAGAGGGGAGTCTGTCCAGTGATTCCTTGTCTTGTGGCTGCTTTCTCTCCCCTTGCTCACAGAAGGAGATCGGCTGTGTTTGAGCCAGCTCAGGCCGGCCATTTGGCACGTGGCAGAGGAGGGAGCTCATCAGTATTTGCTGAAAGATAGGAGCCAGGAGCGGTTTCGTGCCTCATCTGAGTCTCTGCCACGTGAAGCAGGAGAGAGCCTGGCTCTTGGCCAGTAGCAGCCAAATACTGGAAGCCCCACAGAGCGAGCCTTGAAAGTGGGGGGGGGGGGGTAGCCCTGGCTATGCCTGTGTGAGGCTCTTCCTCTGAACTTGCTGTGACCTCACAGCAGTGACGTTCCCCATTTGGAAGATGTTGCAGAATATTCCAAAAGGAAACCTTGGCCTGAGGCCAAGGGAGGACTGAGCCCCCACTCCTATCCTACCCCCGCAGGAGGGGAGCAAAAGAGACGCTGCTATGGCTGACTGAGGAGAGGGGATAAAATGCCGGTGGGTGGGTGGGTGGGCTAGGAGCAGAAGCCTGTATATGATGCAGCAGGGTGTGTGGGAGTGGAGGCCAAAGTCAAGTCAGATCAGGAATGGGCTAGAATCTTGAACACAGAACCCAGCGACCGGGTGAACTGTTTGGAGGAGTTGTGTTTAGTAAAGGTGAGGTACAGGTTTCAGTTTTTCTTTAATGTTGTTTTCCATAACTTGGTATTTTATGATATTTTACATCAATTGTATTGTCAGCTGCTCTGAGCGTGCCCTGGTGGGGGGAGCGGGATATTAAATTGAATAATAATAACAACTGTTGTTTTTTTTAAAAAAATATTCAGGTCCGTACTGTGATCATAGTTTTTGAAGTGTGTACAATTTTCCATTTTTCCCATTTTTTTAAAAAAACCTGTTCTTGTTTTACTTCCCGATGGAAAGACTTATTGTGTTTTTCCTCCTTGATCTTTGCCCACCCCCCCTTCCAAAAATCCCCAGGAATGCAAGAACCGAGTTCTTCTGGGCAATTTTCCCTGGAGATCCAGTGATTCTTGCAGGGCTGGGGAATGGCTCCCAAAGACACCCCCCCCCCACCTCCCTTGCTCCTGTTCTAAATCGGGGCATTCCTCTGCAGTTGGAAGAACTCCACTCTGGTCTGCCTTCCCGGAGTTTAGTTCTGGGCTTTTATGGAAATGTTGAGAGAGCCGGCACAGAGGGGCGTGTGCGTGGAGGTTTGGGCGTGCCTTTAAGCATGCCGGTCTACATCTGCATGGCAGGGTCAAGTGCTGATTTCGCTGTCACTTGCGGGCATCAGATTTTGGGCTTAAACAAAAGAGAACTCTTTGCATGCACTGAGGCTACTGTGTATCCCAGGGGCCAGATTTTACCATAAGCCCCTTTCAGGTTGTGCGGCTGGGCTTCCACTGTCAGAGTTAATCCAAACGGGTTGGCTCAGGGGCAACAGAGAGCAGCTACGGTGGGCAGAGCGGTGGACTTTAGAATCCCCCACTGTGGATATTTGCTGGCCTACCTCACAGGCTGTTGTGAGAAAACGGAGGAGGGGAGGAGGTCATTCTAAAAGCCAATTCGGGTCCTAACTGAGCGGGAGAGGGGAAAGTAGGATATAAATAAATGTGTGCAAATGTGTGTGTGTGTGTGGGGGGGGATTTCCTGGGCTTGCTTCTGTTCTGGCGTTGCCTCAGCTTCTCTGGGTCCCTTTGCAGGTTTTCCGCCCTCCACCACGCGGCCCTCAATGGCAACACGGAGCTTATCTCTCTGCTCCTGGAGGCGCAGGCGGCCGTGGACATCAAAGACAACAAAGGCAAGCGAGGAGGGGGGAGGCCGAGGGGGAGAGGAGGGGGCACCCGGGACTTGGCCCACGAGCGCAAATGGTCCCCACGGCGGCCCTGAGAACGGTCTTCCTCTGGCAGGGATGCGCCCGTTGCACTACGCTGCCTGGCAGGGCAAGAAGGAGCCAATGAAGCTGGTGCTGAAGGCCGGCTCCTCCGTGAACATCCAGTCCGACGAGGGGCAGATCCCCTTGCACCTGGCGGCACAGCACGGACACTATGACGTGGTGAGGGGCGGGGGGGGGGCGGGGGGCTGGCCGCGTCTGGGTGCAAAGAATGAGGACGGCAGGGCCCGACCGAGCAGAGGGTCAGCTTCCGTGGGGGAAGAAGGGCCACTTCCATGGGGCTGCCCCTTCAGCACTTGGGCCTGATTCTGCCTTGCGACGGCCTCCGCTGCACAGGCCTCAAAGAGCAAGCCCCGCCCTGCCTCCTCGTGGTTCAAGGAGTCGGAAGCTGGTAACCCCGCAATGTCCCCCAGTGAGCAGAAGTTGCTGGGGGTGGGCGGCCATTCGCAGCTGCTCCTGCTCTGGGAAACCTGCCTTGGGTTTGAAATCAGCCGGACCCAGGAGTGTGGCCGGGGTTATTTGGGTGTCTCTTCCTGGTGGCTTCAGTGCACAGCCGCCGTGCCCAGAATCTGCTCAGCTGGGCCCTTCTCTCTCCCCCCGCCCCCGCCTTTGCTCTGCAGTCAGAGATGCTCCTTCAGCACCAATCCAATCCCTGCATCCTGGACAACTCTGGCAAGACCCCACTCGACCTGGCGTGTGAGTTCGGCCGCGTCGGGGTAAGTTAAAGAATTCTGAACGGAGGGCCGCTGTTGCCCGTGCAAACTCCCAGTTTTGGTGTTCAAAGGAGATGTGTAGCCATCAACTGTCCAAAGAAGGGTTTTTTTAAAATTCACGTAATGGCTGGGGTTCTATGGCTTGCTTTCTCCCGGAATCCTACCAAGCCCCCCAAATCCCAGTCAGTTATAGGAATTAATTACAGATGGGGAGCACTATTAATCTGGTCACGTTTGACCATGGAGGCAAATAGCGGTCCCCTGTGGAAGTTCAGGGATCCATCATGTTCAAACAGGAATTAAAGGCCCTTTCAATAAATGTCCAGCATCCATACGGCATTCTACTACTTCCTGTTTATGTATGTAAGCATGTAGTGCATATCAGTCAGCCCAGTGCATCTGACGGAGCAGGCCCAGACGAGGCTGGAACACGTTTTGTCAGACTTTCGGGGGCCACCGGACTCCCATTTTTATTCTGGTGTGTTTCGCACGAAGGGCACAGTTTGCTTTGTGACTCAAAATTTAGTCTCCTGGTGATAATTTAAAAAACAAAACCAAGTTTCCTGCCCTCTGGGCAGTGGTCAACTAGCAAAAGGTAAAAGAAAACAGGTTCTTCGGCATCCTTAAATACGTCAGGTCAGGAGGGACACAGTCTGTCCTTGGTGGGGAGGGCTGCTTTAACAGGCCTGCCCCCCCACCCCCCAAAGCCCCATTTTGGAAGATCTTTGCTCAGCCGCCGCATCACCTGTCACCTCTGCAGTTCTCTCCCCTTTGGCTCCTCAGGTGGTGCAGCTACTCTTGAACAGCAACATGTGCGCAGCCTTACTGGAGCCCAAACCGGGGGACATCACTGACCCCAACGGGACCAGCCCTTTGCACCTGGCTGCCAAGAACGGGCACATTGACGTCATCAGGTGGGTCTCTTTCCTTGCAGGGGGCGGGGCAGGGAAGGGTTTCAAGTGCTCTTTGGAGAATGAGTTTGGAAAAAGTGTTTCCAGTTGCTGAGAACCTGCGTTCAGCCTGTGGGTTTGAAGGGAGATTCCAAAGGTGAGCTGTCCCGTGCTTGGGGAGCTAGGTAGGGTGGGGGCAGGATTGGTCCAACCCAGGAAGAAGTAGTTCAGGGGGTGGGTATTTAGGCATCTCCCCCGCCCGGTGCAGTAATGACAGAGCTTGTTCCTTTTTGCAGAAAGAACCTTGAGGGAAGGGCTTTCTAAATCTCATGGGAGTCCTGCGTGACCCATTTCCCCTACCTAACAGGCTGAGGCAGCAGCCCCCTTCCTGACCGGAGAGGAGGAGGAGTTTGGATTTATACCCCACCTTTCTCTCCTGTACGGAGACTCAAGGTAGCTTGCAAGCTCCTTTCCCCTCCTCTCCCCACAACAGACACCTGATGAGGCAGGTGGGGCTGAGAGAGGTCAGAGAGAACTGTGACTAGCCCAGGGTCACCCAGCAGGAATGTAGGAGTGCGGAAACACATCCGGTTCACCAGATCAGCCTCTGCCACTCAGGTGGAGCAGTGGGGAAACAAACCTGGTTCTCCAGATTAGAATCCACCTGCTCTTAACCACTACACCACGCTGGCTCTCAGGTGGGTGTGCCAAGAGGCACTCTTGACCTGCAATTCTTGCAGCAGGAAGCTTTGAACGCAGGAGCAGGAGTCCTGCCCTGTTTGTGGGCACTCGGTGGCGAGACCCCACCCTTCCTTGCTCAAAACCCAAGAAAGCCCTGTTGATGCTCTACCAGCCTCCTTGGAAAGAGACCCTGCAGCTGTCCCGGCTTGCCTAACGCTCTTTGGCTGGTGCTTCTCAGCCGGAAGCCTTGCCCCCTCCCTTCCTGTGGGGGATTATTGGCATCTGCCCCCCCCCCCCACATTGCATTAGAAGCAGGACTTCAAATCCCAGCACGGTGCCATCCGCTTCCCCAGAGTGGGTGGGAGGGGCAGGGGAAGGGACGGAGCTCCAGCCCAGAAGCAGCCTTTCCGGCCTGGCAGAACCAGCCTCCCACCACCGCTGTGCCAGCTGCGCGCCTGTTAATCTGGGACTCTCTCGACACAAGAGCACCCGCTAATCTCGGGCTGTCACAGTTTTGTCTCTCTCTGCCGTGCGGCCTCTTCCAGGGCAGAGAGGGCTCTTGGGAGCGTCCGCGTGCATTGAGGCGTCAGTCCTGCCAGGAGCACGCACACGCCTGCCACAAGGAGCCACCGAGAGTGGCTCCTTCTCCTTCCCGGCCAAAGACAAACGGAATGGATGTGTTGGGCAGGAACAGGTGGCAGAAACACTTTGCTTTGCCCGATCTGTGTTGGTCCGGCAGGGTTTGCCGTTCCTGTCCTGTTCCGACCGCGTCCCAAACGGCAGCCCCACTCAGACGGTCCCTCTCCGCAGGGCCCTGCTTAGGGGTCCCCTCTTTGATGCAGCCTTTGACGAGGATGGCAAGGAAGGGAGGTTGGCCATGCTTCCATGGAGGTCTTTCCAGCTTCCTCATGAGGAAGAAGTCTTGGAGGCGAGGAGCAGGAAGAGAAGGCCAAGACTGTCTCTCAAGAGCCACACACAATCCAGGGCAGCCAGCCCCCCCCCCCCACCCCCATGCAGTCATCTGCTCCCGTGAGCAAGTAGCAGGACCGCCCGCCCGTGGGCCCAAGCAGGAAGGGAGGATTGCCTTAAGAGCTGGGCAAGATGGATGGCCTGGCCCCAGGGGGAGCGGGCTGCTTGCAGATATAAATTGCAGATATAAATTGCGGGGGCGGGGGGGAGCTCCATTAGGGGGCTTTATTTATGTGCTTGTTTGAATCCAGGAGGGACCGGCCAGATCACTTAGCAGGGCTGCCCCCTCCCCCCAGTTCCTGTGTCTGGCTGACCTGCAGTAGGAAAAGAGGCCCTGTGGGGTTTTCTCAGTGGCCAGAAACGATCCTTCAAGGAACAAGGCCCCATATCAGAGCCCCGTCCTCTCCCCCGCTGAATCGGGGCCAGGGCAAGGACAGAACCTTCTGCATTGGGCACAGCTGGGATTCCTTTTCATTGAAGATGGAGGAGGATGTCTCCAAGATAAGTTAAGATAAGAAGCATTTCTTGTCATTGTGCACGCACAACGAAATGTGTGCCCAAATGAGGCCTCTAGTCCTCAGTGCTTCCTCTGGAGGAAGAAATAACCCGACAGCATTGTTTAAAAAGCCAGGAATGGTTAATTTTTTGACTGGGAATTCCAGGGGCTTGAGAGCGGCCGAGTTTCTCCACCATTTTGCATCTCTGTCTGTTTACATCACCCTGGCATCGTTGTTCATTTATTTATTGACCATCTGTAATCCCCACTTTTTCCTCAACGGGGACCCAAAGCACCTCATGTCGTTCTCCTTTCCTCCGTTTCTTCCTCACAACGTCCCTGTAAGGTAGGTTAGACTGAGAGTGTGTGACCAGCCCAAGATTGCCCAGTCAGCTTCCGTGGCAGTGTGGACACTTGAACCCAGATCTCCCAAATCTTCATGCAACGCTCTGTCCACCACGCCCTGCTGCCTCTGGCTATCCCTGGTACACCCAAGGAGCGCTGAAATATCTTTGGCTTTCAAATGTATTTACTATGGAGATGAGCATGTTGGAGGAATATTCCTGGTGGCCGAAGGGTTTGCTTCTGGGCCACTGAAATAGGGGCAGCTTTTAGCAAGAACGGCCCCTGAAAGCCAACAGACCAGGACAGGAAGCGGGCAGGGGCCAAAATCAAGGCCTGTCTGAGGGCTTACTCATGGCATCAGGGATCCCCACCCCGGGCTATCCATGGGGTGGCAGCACACTTCCAAGCGAAAGAGGGCTCGTGTGAAGGGGGCCAAGGCCCTCAGCCCCTGTCCAGGAATGCTTCCCATCTTGCCGTCATAACAGTTGCCTTCTCCGTGCCCTGTCCGTGTCCAGCCGTGCCCTGTCCTTGGGGATTCTTTTTTCCCAAGCATGAGGATGCTGCAGGCACGTTCCGTGGAGGGGAAGGCCTTGCCCTGCTCCTCGCCCCGGTTGCTTCCCCCCCCCGCCCCCGTGCAGCCGTTGGAGACTCAGCCCCCTCCACCCTCGACGGAGCAGCCTTAATTCCTTCGCTTGGTCTCTTCTCAGGCTTCTGCTGCAGTCCGGCATCGACATCAACCGGCAAACGAAGGCAGGGACGGCGCTGCACGAAGCGTCCTTGTGTGGCAAAACTGAGGTCGTGCGCCTCCTCTTGGACGTAAGTCTCCCCCCACGCCCCCTCCCGTCTCCCTGCGGTTCTTCAGGAAGTGCTGAAGGCCTCCCAGCAGGGGTGTCCAACTCTGGCCCTCCAGAAATTCATGGATTACAATTCCCATCGTCCCCTGCCAGCATTAGGGGCTGATGGGAATCGCAGTCCATGAACATTTGGAGGGCCAGCTTAGACTTCCCATCTGTG
The DNA here is from genome assembly GCF_021028975.2 of Sphaerodactylus townsendi. Classification (NCBI taxonomy): domain Eukaryota; kingdom Metazoa; phylum Chordata; class Lepidosauria; order Squamata; family Sphaerodactylidae; genus Sphaerodactylus; species Sphaerodactylus townsendi. The sequence continues at coordinate 149,169,263 of NC_059428.1, forward strand.
GGAGCAGCCGAGGGAGGGCCGTGAGTGCCAACGCCCTCCAAGGGACGCCTCCAGACTGGGTTCTGTCCCCAGCGGTTCCCTGCAGTGCCTCCCTCTCAGGCTTCACCCCAACTGTCTTGCAGAGCGGGATCAACGCCCACATCCGCAACACCTACAGCCAGACGGCGTTGGACATCGTCAACCAGTTCACCGCCACGCAAGCCAGCAAGGAGATCAAGCAAATGCTGCGAGGTCAGCAAATCCCACTCCTCAGATCCCACCTGCCCCCGTCCCAGGGTCTTCGGCCCGTGCAAAACGCCCCCTGCGGCATGGCGGCATTGCTTCCTGGTTTCCTGGGCAGGGCTGTTGTAAAGTAGAGGGAGAAAGAGAGAAATGGGAGGGATCCTCTAACAGCTGAGAATGCCAGAGGGCTCGGTTGCCCTCTAGTGTCTCTTCCAGAAAAGGCGCGTCATGGTTGATACTTGACGGCTTTTCTAGAGTAAAACCGAACTGGAGTCTTGAGGCACCTTAAAGGTCAATAGAATTCCACTCCAGAATATGGACGTCTTCAGAAGCAACCTGTGGGGTGCAGGCAGCGACAAACAGTGCTCCTCGGGTTGCCTGTCCCTCACCCCGACCACCTGGAGCGAGCCCTCTGCCGTTGTCCCCAAAAGGAGGGGACAGAGGAGGGCAGCTGGGCTGAGGCCTCTGCCTGGTGCAGACATCTGAGGGCCACCTCCGTCTGGGCATTAAAACAGTTTCAAAACGGGTATGGAGGGAGCCTTCATTTTCGGACAGGGTTTGCCTTGCTGAATCGCGTGCCTGAGCTCCTTCTGTTAGTGGGGGGCTTTGGGCTCCAAAAAAATGCATTTGTAGGAACTTCGGCAGTGCGTGTGTCTGCTCTGAATTGCCAAAGGCCCTCAGAGCAGGGGGCTTTGTATGGCTTCGGGCTCGTGTGCTGGGGGCCAGCAGGGAGGGCCACAAGCGTACCAAATGGCACTCCGGTGGCTTCCGTTCCCTTCAGCGAGGCTTGGGTGGGGCAGCTTTCCTGGACATGCGCGGTCTTAATTGGCACATGTGTAAATTTTGGGAAGGGTGGGGCTTCCCTGGGCTAAAGATACTTCATACTTTAGCCTTTAAAATGTCTGTGACCTCCGTGACAAAGGAAGTCATCACAGGGAGACCTGAAGTGCACGCCAAGCGCCTTATCGCTCTGGCTGAGCCCTGGCAAACGGATCTCCCCCTCCTCCTCCTCCTCTGTGCTCAGATGCTTCGGCCGCCCTGCAAGTCAGGGCCATGAAGGATTACTGCAACAACTACGACCTGACCAGCCTCAACGTCAAAGCTGGCGACATCATCACAGTGAGTCCCTCTCTTGGCCGCATTTGCCCAGGGGGGTGGTTGTTCCTTCACCCTCCCAGGTGCCAGCTTGGGGCTGTCGTGTTGGGGGCTTGCAAAGGCCTCTTCTTGCCACTGACTGTGCCCTGTGGCCTGTCCACAACCTCTAACCCCGCCAGGTCCTGGAGCAGCACGCAGATGGCCGGTGGAAGGGGTGTATCCACGACAACCGGACCGGCAACGACCGAGTGGGCTACTTTCCATCCAGCCTGGTGGAAGCAATCAGCAAACGCACAGGCAAATATGCCTCTGGGGAGGGGGGGCTGCCTTTACAAACTTGGGGATTGCCTTTGAGGGCCCCCCTCCACCCACCCCCTCCTTTGAGAGCTGCTCTTCCAGTTCCTCCATTCTGGCCACTGGCTGCTTCTCAGTAGATCCTTGCAGGACTCCCCTGACAACACTGACGGGTTTTGCATGGGGGGGGGGGGAGGTGTAGCCATTCAATTGAGGCTCTTGGGGGGGGGGGGTTGGGGGAGCTAAGGGGCTGTTCCAGCCCCCAAAGCTTCTCCAGGGCCTCTGGGCATCTGGCCAGCCGCTGCTTGGTTCTCACACACTTTCAGGCGCAAGTTAGATAATGCTCAATTCTGCACTTCATTATCTCATTGGGTGGGGTGGAACCTCCCCTTTTATATAGAAAGCCCTGGGGGCCCTGGAATTGTGTCCCAAAGGGGGCCAAAAGGTTTTCTGCAGGGGAAGATCAGCGGTTGGATTATTTGAAGCCGCTCCTTGGAAGTGTTGGAGCAATTGTGAATCAGTCTAATTTTAGACAGCAGTGGGGGAAGAAAAAACAATCCCATTAGTTTGTGCTCTGTAAATCTTGGCAAGGGTTAGCACCTGTGTGAGTTATACCTGCTGGAGGAGGAGGGGACATGCCAGCGGGGGCCGAATGAAAGGGTGAAGGGGCCATCTCGTGGATATTCATAGCACAGCCAGGTCTCCTGAGGCTGAGATTTTTGCTGATAAAAGCTTTGGCACTTTTACCTTGTGCAAATTTGCTTCCCCAGTATTGATTTGATTTCAAATTCTGTTCTGCATTACGGCCGGTGAGCCAAGATGTTTGGTTCAGGTGTGGACTGGAGCAGGAGGAAAGGGGCACTTGCAAATTATACCCATTAAATTAAACTAAAACCCAACTGCTTTGTCAAGAAAGAGGGTCAGTACTGAAACAGTCCATCTTACTTCCATAGCAGGTTGGATTTCAAAGTCTGGAAGGGGGTGGTGGTTTGGTTTGGTTTTTTAAATATTTTGTATTGGTTTTCCAAAAATATGCATAAAAAAGACATGTATACAAGCAAGAAGGATTTCAAATATCTCCCACCAATTGGTGAGGGTAATATAGTACACACACTTATTAAGTTTCATATCCAGATTTCTTAATTATTGTTTTTATTTGTAAACTTTTGCTACATCCCTCCCTCTATTAACTACCTAGGTGGAGATATTATAATGCTATAAGTTAAAATACCAAAATGGAAATGGATACAGCCAAAAAGGAATTTAATTAACCCTTTAACCAAAACAGGAAGTACTAATAATTACTAATATCTCCTCTCCCTTACTCCCTGCATTAACCCTCCCCCCCACACACCTTCTCCTACAGAATATCATGGTAACATCCCTTCTATTTAACTAAACCATATATAGACATAGTGTTAAAAAGTAGATTATGAATAGTTTCCAGTATTTGATTGCTGTTAATCAATCTGATTTTTGGGATGGGATCTGTGTGTGTGTGTGTGTGCGTGTGTCATTTTGTTGCTACTGATGAAGGGTATGGTGTGAGATTTGTTCTGGGCAGACAGTGGCCTCTGGAGTGGGGGGTGGATGTGCAGTAGACTGTGAGGAATGGCTGCTTCAAGCAGGCCACACCCTGACCAGAGACTGTTGAGAAAACTCAGCAATGAAGGAGTAAGAGGGGAAGTCCTCCTATGGATTAAAAACTGGCTGAGAAACAGGAAGCAAAGAGTGGGTGTAAATGGGAAGTTCTCACAATGGAGAGATGTAGGGAGTGGTGTCCCCCAAGGATCCGTTTTGGGACCAGTGCTCTTTAACCTATTCATAAATGACCTGGAAGTAGGGGTGGGTAGCGTGGTGGCCAAGTTTGCGGATGATACTAAATTATGTAGTGTGGTGAGAAGAGCTCCAAGCGGACCTTGATAAATTAGGTGAGTGGGCTAAGAAATGGCAAATGCAGTTCAATGTAGCAAAATGTAAAGTGATGCACATAGGGGCAAAAAATCCAAACGTCACATACATGCTACAGGGGTCAGTGCTATCAGTCACAGACCAGGAAGGGATTTGGGCATCTTGGTTGATAGTTCCATGGGTATGTCAACTCAATGCATGGCAGCTGTGAAAAAGGCAAACTCTATGCTGGGGATAATTAGGAAAGGAATTGGTAATAAAACTGCAAAGATTGTCATGCCCTTATATAAAGCCGTGGAGCGACCGCACTTGGAGTACTGTGTCCAGTTCTGGTCGCCACATCTCAAAAAGGATATTGAAGAGATAGAAAAAGTGCAGAGAAGGGCAACAAGGATGATTGAGGGAGTGGAGCACCTTCCCTATGAGGAGAGGCTGCAGTGTTTGGGACTCTTTAGTTTGGAGAGGAGACGTCTGAGGGGGGATATGATTGAAGTCTATAAAATTATGCATGGGGTGGAAAATGTTGACAGAGAGAAATTTCTCTCTCTCACAATACTAGAACCAGGGGGCATACACTGAAAATGCGGGGGTGGGTGGGTGGGTGGGTGGGTGGGTGGAGAATTAGGACTAATAAAAGGAAACACTTCTTCACGCAACGTGTGATTGGTGTTTGGAATATGCTGCCACAGGAGGTGGTGATGGCCACTAACCTGGATAGCTTTAACAGGGGCTTGGACAGATTTATGGATAAGTTAATTTATGGCTACCAATCTTGATCCTCTTTGATCTGAGATTGCAAATGCCTTAACAGTCCAGGTACTCGGGAGCAACAGCCGCAGAAGGCCATTGCTTTCACCTCCTGCATGTGAGCTCCCAAAGGCACCTGGTGGGCCACTGCGAGTAGCAGAGAGCTGGACTAGATGGACTCTGGTCTGATCCAGCAGGCTAGTTCTTATGTTCTTATGTTCTTATTATCAGGCAAAAATGAGACCGGGCTATACTGTCCATCACGCCTGCTATGCCTGGAGGGAGGGCCCCAGGGACAGCCACCCCCCCCCCCCCAAACACTCAGCACTTGGACGGGGCTTTCCAGCCTTGACAACAGCTGGAGAGAGCGTGGGAGGGAGGGGGTTGCAGAGAGAGAGCGCATCCTGCAAAGACCGCCTAGTGAGACTGTGGCTGTTGTGCCACGCCGTCATCCTGCCTTCCCTGGTGGCCTCGTGGCAGCCTCCCCCTTCTTGTTCCGGAAGGCCCCCTTTCACGCGGGGTTGTTGTGTTTCTCTCGTCAGGTCTCCGGAACAACGCCGGCCCCGGGCAGTTCCAAGCCATCACGCTCCCGGTTGGTGGGGGCTCCGTGCCCAACGGCCTCTCCTGCTTCTCTTCCTCCTCCTCCTCCTCCTCCTCCACTTACCAGATCCATTTCCTGCCTCCACTCCCACCATCCCCCCACCAGCCTCTTTTCAGTTCCTTTGGCTACCGCCGGCTGCCCCATGGTGCCGTGGAAGGGCCAGCCGCCACCCCAGGTAGTCCATCTCATCGCTTCATTCATTGGTTACTTTATTTGTGTGTCTGTGTGTGTCTCCCCAGCACCACCACCATTTTGATTTTGTGTTCACCTCCGAGCGTCCAAGATAGGTACAGGTGAGAACAGGTGTCCAGGGAGCATGCAGGGAAGGGCCCCAGGGCGGAGGGGGAAATGCAACCAGGCAGGTTTGAGCACGGGGAGGAAAAGCAGGGGAGGGGGTTTGTTTTGGCCGGGAAGGACAGCTAAGCCAGAGATAGCTGGTTGGGGCTGCTAGCACATGGCCCAGAAGAAGACCAAGAGGCTTGGAGGGGTCTGAGTGCAGAGGAGCCCAGATGGAGCCGGAAGCAAGGACAGACCACCACCCCTCCTGGGGTGGGGGCATAGGGAGACAGCTTTTGGATAGGGGGAGAGGGAGGGACCACACGGAGTGAGCACAGGGAGAGCTGAGTGACCGTGCGGGGGCGGGGGGGGGGGTGTTTGTCCCACTGCCTTCCCATCATCCATTTTGACCAAACTGCATTTCATCTTCCCTGACTGACCTACCCCCAACCTCCCGTCCTTCCCTCCCCCCACCCTCCCAAGGGGGCCGTGGCTCCCTCCAGGCCAGAATACCCCTTCCCATCGACTGGGTGTGCCACGGAGACTGCCTCTGGGCCACGCTTCACGAGCCTCTCCAGTGATGTGCTGGGGAGGGGAGGGGAATTGCTTCCTGCCGCTGTATTTCTTAAAAGCCGACCAGGGTCCTGAGTGGCTCCTGGGCGAAGTTTGAAGCCCTGAGGCTTGGAGTTTGCCCCCCTTTTGGGGTCAGGAAGGAGATCTTGGTCTGCCTCTGCAATGCTCCTGGCTGTTCCCACGGCCACGGGAAGGTGGAAAATGTGTAGCCCCCATTTGCACCCCCCCCCCCCAAATTGGGCCATGCTTGGTGTGTTGTTGTGTTTATGCCTCTCTTGAATCAGAGGGACGCACGGTCCCGGTGTGGCTTGCTGGGGCTGGAAGCAAATGGCCCTGCGGAGAGGTTGCTGGGGGCGGGGGGCGGGGGGTTCAAGGGTCCAGGATCGGGGATGGTTGGGGTGTCTGCCTTGCCCCTTGGACAGCAGAGGGGTGCTCCGTGGTGAAATAGATTTCAGGCAGAGAGAAAGTGCACATAACAGCGCGCAATCAACCGAGAGAACTTGGTGCTTCAGTGCGGCTTTAAAAGCCAGTTAGACACGCGCACGGTGCTCAATTGTGCCTCCAATGGGGGGATGTGCAGCAGTGGGGGAAGCGTCGCACCCTCGTTTCCAGTCTTTCTGGAGGCGGCAGGAAGCCAGCCTGCTGCCCCTTGAGCTGTTGTGCTCAGACAGAGGGCACGGTGTCGTGCCCGTGGGGCTGCAAAGGGGTGCCGTGGAAGTTGCACATGCCTGGAGCAGGAATGCTCTGGCCTCTGAGGGGGGGCAAGTGACGGAACACTGGTAGCTCTCCACCCTGGGCTGCACCGCAAGAGATTTCGGCATACCCACTGCCACCCACAACTCCCAAGGCACTCTGGGAGGGGAGTGAGGCAGCTGCCACAGGAGTGTCCCTTGCGGTGTGTGCGTGAGGGGGGGGCGGGGGGGTTGCCTGGCCCTGCCTCCGACCCCCTCCCTCTTTGCTGGGCCCATGATGATTCTCTTTGACCCTGAAGGTTCCCGAGGGTCCGACGCCAGCCCGTCCCACCTGTCCCCGGGCGCATCTGCAACCACACCAGCCCCACCAGAGGAGATTTGGGTGCTCCGGAAACCTTACGCAGGTATGGGAGAAAGGGGTGGGCTTAATAAGTTGGAATTGAACCTGGTTGACCTGCTGTGGGGCATCAACTCCACAAGCACAGCCAGAAGAGGGCAGCTGGGTGGCAGGTCTAGGCCCTGTGGACCATCAGTGGGGGCCCCTGCCACACAACTGGAGCGGAGAAACGCGAGACCTTTCAGGGGCATTTTCACAGGACAGGTTGCATTTGGGGTGGGGGGCGTCAACATACCCTGAAGCTGGGCAGCTGCTGGGGCTTTTGGGAGGGCCCACCGCCAAACAGCCCTCCCGGTTGTTAGTTCCCCACTGGTTGGGCTGCCCAGGGGCACCAGTAGAAAAACAGTGATGGGAGAACTCGAGCAGACGTCCAGGCAAGTGGGAAGCGTCTGCCAGCGCAGGTGAGGGCGGGAGGGGGGGCTGGGGGGGCAGGAGGAGAAGGATCCCCAGGGACTGTGCCTAAGGCCCCCCTCCTCAAAACCCGACCTTCGAGTTCTTCCACACGGCAGACTCTAGTTCCATCCTGTTGGGTGATTCCATGGAAAGGGACCCTTGAGGCCCCCCACAGCTCCCCTCTAACTTAGCCCCTCCCCTCCCTGTTGATAGGTGGCGACCGCAGCAGTGTCGGCAGCACTGGGAGCGTGGCCAGCGGCCGGAGCTCAGGGAGCGGCCAAAGCACGGGCAGTGGTAGCCATGCCCTGCACCCCGGCTCAGAAGGGGTCAAGGTGAGTGGCATCCCCTGCTGCCAGAACTCCACCTTTGGCATCCCTCTGGATCAGGGGTCTGCCACCTGCGGCTCTCCAGATGGTCATGGACTACAATTCCCATCAGCCCCTGCCAGCATGGCCAATTGGCCATGAACATCTGGAGAGCCGCAGGTGACAGACCCCTGCTCTGGATCCTCAAGGTCCCCCCCCCACACACACCCCCGGGGGCCACAGGGAGAGCCCCAGGGGCAACCTTCCGTCTCCTGTGCTGCCCCCGTGTGGCTGCAGCCTGCGTCAGCTTTTCTCTGCCTCTTCTGCCAGCTGCGTTGGCAAGCATCCAGGCTCTCCATCCGCTCCCGGGGAAAGTGGGCCAGGAAGAGAGCAGGGGGAGACGGCTGCTCTCCTCCTCGTCTCGCTGGATCACCTGCTTGGGTACCAGCAGCCTCACAAGGGTTTCGTGCTGGCGTGGTTGCAGCCACGAGTGCCACACAGGCAAAGCTGTCGTGGCACCATTCCACAGTGCGCCCCTTTGCCAAGAAAACTGGGGCTTTGCCAGAGGACTACCCAATCCCGGTCGGTCCCTTGCCCTCTTGCAAACCCCCCCCCCCATGCCCATCTGAGCCCTTTTCTCACCAGGATCTGCCTCGCTTCCCTTCCCTTCCTCCCCCCAATTTCTCAGCTGCTGGCAACGGTCCTTTCCCAGAAGGCGTCTGTGCAAGAATCTACCGTGGGCGACGGGCCTGCCAAGGCATCGGAGGCGCCCGCAGGTGCGTGGATGCTCCGCGGCGGGGCTGGTCCTTTGCACTCGCCGGAGCTTTCCTTATTTCCTTGGCGATCCCTTCCTCTTGCTCGAAGAACGTGCCGGGGGCAAACATGAGCCTCTTTCTCGGCTGCTGCCAGGCCTTCGGCTGCTTCGGTTAGTGGGGGGGGGGGACTGGGGAGGGGAGGGGGGCCTGCGTCTCGGGGAGAGGACCCCCAATCTGGCTATCTGGCTGCCCTCCAGACACTCTCGAAGGAACAGTCTGCCTTCTGACAGGCACAAACCCTCTTCCTCTGGCTGGCTTTCCTTCGCTGTTTTTCCCTGTCAGCAGCGTCACTCTGTTTTGGAGAGGGGGTGTTTTGGGTTGGGTGCCCCGGACATCTCACCAGTATGTCCTCCCCCCACCCCCCAAATAATGTCCGCAGGCTCTGGAGCTGACCCCTCCTCTTTAAGCAGAGAGCAAGGAAGCCCACATGCAGGTCTGGCAGGCAGAGCCTTCCTCTTGAGAGATGCCACCGGGTGGGGCACCATGTCAGAAGGCGATCTCTGCGTACCCCCTCCCCCCGCCCTTGAAGGCTGAGGCTGCGTGGTCGCTGTTGATCCTTTTAGGAAATATGTCAGATCAGTGTGTTTTGGTCGGGCTTCGGGCTTCCTCCATGTTGGGGGGAGAATCACCAGTTTGATTTTAGGAGTGGAACGAGCGTCTTCTCTGCCCCCCCCCCCCCGAAATGGACCATCTGTTCCTGCCTAGCCAGAATGATGGAAACGCAGCTTCTGTGTCCCTGGTTCCCTCTGGCTGGCTCTTCGGAGAGGGGTGCTCTTCGGAAACGGACGCTGCCCTGTGTGTGTTGGCTGGCTGCTCATGTCAGTTCTTGGCTGGACGTGGCAGAGAGAATGGCGGGGTGGGGGAGGCGAATGCCTTCAAGGTCACCTTGACTGCCATTTTAGCCTGGGTCCACCCGTGCCCTGCCGTGGGCTCACAGCGGCCAGTTAGTTGCACGTTTCCATGCGGCGTTTGGAGAACCTTACGCTTTCCCCTCCCTTTGAAGCAATTTGTCAGGCCTGCCGAAGGGCTCCTGGACTCTGACATGGCTGTTTTCTGTGGGTCACCCCCCCCCCACACGTGTCTGAACTCACCCGCCAGAGGCAACATTTTGCTTTTAAATAAGAGGGTCTCTATCTATTTATCACATTCTGGTCGCATTTTTATGCTGCCCTTTGTCCAAGGCAGCTTATGTGGTTATCTCCTCTGTCTTATCCACATAACGACCCTGCTGGGTAGGCTGGACCTAGAGAAATCAGCTGGCTCACACCAGATGAGTCATGATTTGAACCCCAGGTGAGTCCAGCACCCTATTGGCTCCCTGGCTGTCATCCTTCTGTGTTTCCATTTGTTTTTCAACCCGGCCCTTGGAAGGCATTTTGTTTCAACCATTTTTTGTGTCTGGTATTTTGGATTTTTTAATGCCACAAACACAACAAACAAAGTGGAATGGGGAGGTGGCCATTTGAACAGTTCTGACTTTCAGGAGCATGGCTAGAAAACAGCATTTTCCTTCCATGGTGGAGAGTTTCCACAAACTGGAAACGTCGCATTCAATCTGGAATGGCTGTAACATTTGAATTGGTCCTCCCAGCTGCAATTGTCATTATTATGATGGTTATTGCTATTTTAGTTTATTTATAGTCCTCCTTTCTTGCTGACCAGGCGGACTATGGGGGGGGGGGGGAACGGTGCCGTCAGACAGCATCAGACCACTAGCAGAAGACCATGAAATAGGACAAGGGTTTGGAAACAAAGTGAAAAACAACCTGAGGCAGATAAACTATGACTCGAGCCAGGAGGAGTCCCTTCTTGGGCAGAAAAACGTTTCTGTGTGCCGGAAGGGCCATGCCTGAGGGCCACTGGCCTTCGTCATCCTGATGGCTCCCCCCTCCTTCTCCCTGGCAGGTTCTTCTCGGACACCGAGTCTGAGTGGCCCCTCGTACCCCGGCCAGCCTTATGGGGAGCAACCGGTTAAGAAGGTGGAGCCCATGTCGGAAGGGAAGGTGCGTCTCAGCAGCAGCCTGTTCTGTGCATGTGCCAAGTATATTGATGACTTTCCCTCCTCCCCAGGGAAGAAGGCAGCCAAGCCCCTCTCTCTCCTTTAGTCGGCCCTCGCCTGTACCTTGCCGAAGTTACACTGAGTTGCGTACATTGCTCAGGGTTAGCAGGGGAACTGCAGCACCGTAACGTGCTCAGGGTTTGCAGCGCCCGATGGGTCCGTTCCTGCCAGTGCGTAGCTCTCCTTGTTGCCAGGGCTGGGGGCTGAGGGTGAGCTGGGGTCAGAGGGGTCAGGCAGGTGTCACAGCCCCCTTTTGTCTCTCCGTCCTTCTCCCAGAGCTCGGAGGCCTTGTTCCAGTGGCTCTGTAAGTTCCAGCTGCAGCTGTATGCCTCAAACTTCATCAACGCCGGGTATGATCTCCCCACTGTCAGCCGGATGACGCCCGAGGTGAGGGGAGAGGGTCGTATTTGGGGGGTGGCCAGGGGGTGCGGGCTGGGCAGCTCGTTCCACACAGATGCCGCTTCTCCCCTTTTGAGCCTGCGCCAGGAAAGCCACTCCAAAATCCCTTTAAAAAAATAACAATTTCCCTCAGGACAGCAAAAGACCTTTTTGCTAATTCTCTTCACCCAAATTCTTCCTCCGGGGTGAATATAAATGCCAACTTTTCACGAAGTGAGATTTCCCTGTAACCTTCCTGGCCTTATTGGTGCTCCCTGACATGGCAAAACTTGCATTGAAAAACAGCTGCCTTTTGTTAGCAGCCCTCCTGGGGGCCCAGCTCTCAGGGTCACCAGCTACATGGAACTTTGGGGGGTTTCTCTCCTTGTGGTGAGATTTCCCTGTACAGATTAATCCAGAGCTTCACTGGTGCAAGAGGAGTGCCCCAGGTAGGCCAGGAGGTCAGCTTGGGCCTATTCAAGCCTGCTCTTGAAGGAGGGCGATGTAAGGTTGCCCCCGGGCATCCCCGTCATGGCTGCCCGCTTTTGTGGCACACAGCAGAAGGCTCTGTACTGAGCCCTCGGTGATGAGGAGAAAGGTGGGCTTAAAGACAATTTCAAATAGAATGAAATAAAGCGACTGCTCTGTTTGTGGCAGGATCTGACAGCCATTGGGGTCACCAAACCTGGCCACAGAAAGAAGATTGCCTCGGAGATCAACAATCTCAGTATTCCTGAGTGGCTCCCGGAATACAAGCCAGTAAGAGCCCCCCCCCCTTCTCCCCCCCTCCTTGGGTTCACTGACCTCAGTGCTGGTCTTCTGATTCCTGAGAGGACGCTCTCCCAGCCTGCCTTGAAATAAACAGGGAACAGGATCACTGCCGTCGTTGGCAACAGTCTCTTTGCTCACTGCAACTCCCTGTGGAAGACTGACTGTGTGTGTGTGTGTGTGTGTGTGCCCCCCTTCCCTCCTCCCCCCCCCCCTCCCACAGGCCAACTTGGCTCTCTGGCTCTCCATGATCGGCCTGGCCCAGTACTACAAAGTCTTGGTGGAGAACGGGTATGAGAACATCGACTTCATCACCGACATCACGTGGGAAGATTTGCAAGAGATCGGCATCACCAAACTGGGTGAGGAGGCTGAGTACCCGGGGGGGGGGGGGGGGGGGGCTGGCCGATTCCCCCCAGGTATTTTGGAATGGGAAAAAAAACTTAAGAGCATCAGGCCAGTGAGAGAATCCTTCCGGTCCAGCACCCTGCCTCACCCAGTGGCCAAACCGCTCCTCCGGAGGTCCAACAAACAGAACACCGGGGCTGAACCCTTCTGCCGCTGGCAACTGGGTCTCCTGGCAATTGGGTCTCCTGGCTTCCTGGCGTGGGTCCCCTTAATCACCCTGGCCAGTGGCCGCTGATGTTTTATTTGCTTTACATTTATTTTATCAGATTTAATGTCCCTCTCTTTCCCAGCACAAGGCTGGGCTCAGGGCAGTTAACAATTAAAACTATTCCATACAATGGAAACCAGTATTTCTAATAAATAATTTAATATAACCCATTAAAAAATTATCGCACTAGGGTGGTGTTTGTCAGACTTCCTTAAGCAACACTCAATTCCAGGTTCCTTCCTACTTAATCCAAAACTTCCTGATTCTCTGTTGATTCACCTCAAGGGAGATTCACCTCAAGGGAGCTGTGTGGTTTACTAGTTTATAGTCTGAAAAATGGTTACGGAAGATTGGTCTGTCGGGAGCTACTAGCCGTGGCAACCTGGCTGGTCACTGTGGGATGCCAGGTGAGAGGGATCCGGCAGGCCTCTTCCGGTGTTCTTCGGGAAAAGGTGCTTTTGTTCGGGGCGTTTCTGCGCAAGGGGGCTCAATCCGTTCTCCTCTCCCGGCTTCCCTTAGGCCACCAGAAAAAGCTGATGTTAGCTGTGAAAAAGTTGGCTGAGATCCAGAAGGCCGAGTACATCAAGTACGAGTCTGGGACCCTGAAGAAGAAGGGGGCGGCCCAGTCACAGGACACGGTGGCCATTGAGTCCCCCCAGCAGGAGACGGCTGAATGTCAGTCCCCCAAGATGACCACGTTCCAGGACAGTGAGTTGAGCAACGAGCTACAAGTGGCCATGACGGGCACTGGTGAGGAAGGGGCGGAAAAGCAGGTCAATCACGTGGGGCACTTCCGCGAAGGGGCGGCCTTCCGGCCGTCCACCCGCCTGGTTCACGAGAACAGCCTGGGTGGGCGAGCCAAGCACATCAGCAGCTCCCAAGAACTGCTGGGGGACGGATCCAAAGCCGCAGGTGCCGCCGTCTCCAAGAGCCAGGAGTACCTGGCAGAGGACGGCAAAGAGGGACCGGCCACCCTTCCCAAGGAAGTGCGCAGCCTCCGACACGGCCACAGCATCAAGCGAGCGAGTGTGCCACCAGTGCCTGGCAAACCGCGGCAGTCCTTCCCCCCATCCGGCGGGCACTACACGCCCCCGCACACGCCCACCAAGCCCCGCCCGTCCTCGCCACAGACGCTTGGCATGCCACATGCCACGGCCAAGGTAAAACCCACGCCCCAGTTGCTGGCACAATCGGACCGCCCCATGTCTCCTCGTTCGCTGCCTCAGTCCCCCACGCACCGGGGCTTCGCCTACGTCATGCCGCAGCCTGTGGAGGGCGATGCTCACGCGGCAGGGCCCTTGGCCCAAGCCGTGCCCGTGCTGCCCGTCTCAGTGCCCGTGCTGTGTCTGCCACCCCAGGCGGGAGAGGGCGAGGAGGAAGCCGGCCGGCCGAAGAAGAGGGCCCACAGCCTGAATCGCTATGCCGTGTCCGACAGCGAGCAGGAACGAGACGAGCTGCTGGTGCCGGACGCCGGTCCCTATGCCACGGTGCAGAGGCGAGTCGGCCGCAGCCACTCGGTGCGGGCGCAGTCGGGCAACGATAAGAATGTCAACCGCAGCCAGTCCTTTGCTGTGCGGCCGAAGAAGAAGGGCCCCCCGCCTCCGCCCCCCAAGCGCTCCAGTTCTGCCATCTCCAGCACCAACATGGGCGACGACTTCACCAAGGAAGGGGAGGAGGAGGCGGAGCCCTCCCCAGAGCAGCAGCAGCAGCAGAGGCGCTCCAGTGATTTCGGTGGGGCCATTGACACGGGCAGCGCCGGAAGCGTCAAGAGCATCGCAGCCATGTTGGAAATGTCGTCCATTGGAGGCGGGGCCCGAAAACTGGCCATGCAGAAGCCGCCTGGCCTTGGGAAGGGCTCCGACGGATACTACTTGCAACCCAGTGTTGCCATGCATCCAGCCAGCCCGGAACACTCTCGCGTGGCCACCGTACTGGCCACCGTGAAGCACAAGGACGCCATCGGGCTAGATGGCGAGGTGGTGAACCGCCGGCGGACAATCAGTGGCCCCGTCACGGGTCTAGTGGCAGCTGCCCGCCGTGAGCGGTCAGATAGCATCAAGTCTGACACGGCTAAAGATGGTGGTCCCACGGAGCGTCACGCCGGAGCCTCCCCACAGAGCAGTTCCGGTGAGAACATCCCCTTCGCCGAGGAGGGCAACCTGACCATCAAACAGCGGCCGCGGCAGATGGGGGTGGCGAAGGCTGAAGGCGGGGAGGCCCCGTTGCTTTCCCACCGTGACCTCACTAAGGTGGAAGCCAGCGCCACGCTGAAGAGGAGGATCCGGGCCAAGCAGAGTCAGCAGGACGGCATCAAGTTCCTCCTGACAGAGTCCGACACAGTCAAGAGGCGCCCAAAGTCAAGGGACAAGGAGCAGGAGCTGGCGCCACTGTCCGTGTACCAGAACGGCACCGCCACGGTCAAGCGCCGCCCAGCCTCGGACACGAGCAGCACAGACGCCTCGCGCTCTGCAGACCCGCCGGAGAAATCGGAGCGCTCCTCAGCTCATCTCCCTGCAGAAGGCGAGCCCAAGAGGCCGGCCAAGCCGCCAGTCTCTCCCAAGCCTGTCCTGCCCCAGAGAGCCTCTGGGCCTCCCACGCCCACCTCCAAAAAGGCCCCAATCCCCGGCCCCGGCAGTCCAGGTAAGTGTGTGTTGCTGGAGAAAGCTCTGTTCTGGGCGAGTGGCTCGTGGGTAGGCCGAAGCCACTGATCTTCCCAGGACATTGCTTGGTCACCTGTTCCCATTGCTCTGGTGACCCCAGTGAGTTCTGTCCCTTCCTGCAGTGGCAGCCGGCACAGCCTAAGCCGGGGTGGCCAACCTATGGCACTCCAGATATTCATGGACTGCAATTCCCATCAGCCCCTGCACCATGGCCAACTGGCCATGGTGGCAGGGGCTGATGGGAATTGTAGTCCATGAACATCTGGAGAGCCGCAGGTTGCAGACCCCTGGCCTATGCCAAAGGGAGGGTCTCTCCCTGTAGCCACACGTCCATACCTGAACAAGCATGAGCGTTCTGGGTTTGCAGAGGTGGCCGGGAGAGGGAGGGGGGTGCTTGCAGCAAGGGGAGGCCAAATGGAATAGTTGGCCTATATTCTGTGTCTCTGTGCAGCCGTGGCAACCCCCAAAACGGCCAAGCGCTGATGCTCTGTCTTCTGTTGCAGAAGTGAAGCGAGTACACGGCACTCCACCTCCCGTCTCCCCCAAGCCCACGCCTCCCCCGACCGCCCCCAAGCCGAAGGTCCATTCTGCCCTCCAGTCGGCAAGTGCCAGCTCCACGCCCGCGCCGTCACCTGCCAAGCAGCTGGCGCCCACCATCAAACCTTCAAGCACACCCCCCTCGCTCTGCTCCAGCCCGGCCAAGCCCCTCTCGCCCGGTGGGGGGCCACCTCAGATGGTGCCAGTGAAGCCGCCGCGCTCGTCCATCGCAGGGCCTTCAGTGGAGAGCGTGAGCGCGGAGAGCGTGCATCAGAAACTGGAGGAGACGAGCGCCTCGCTCGCAGCTGCCCTGCAGGCCGTGGAAGAGAAGATCAAGCAGGAGGACGGGCAGGCGTCAGAGTAAGGGCATCCTGGGGGGCTCGGGGGGGGAGGTCAGGGCGGGAACTCGGAGAGCACCCTCGGGGCATGTCACAAGATGGAGGTGGAAGGGGGCGGGAGCTTCAAAGAGTGACGGACTGTAAACTAGAGAACGGGGTTTGATTCCCCACTCCTCCATAGGAGCCGCAGACTCTCACCTGGTGAACTGGGTTTGTTCCCCTTCTCCTCCACACAAAGCCTGCTGGGTGACTTTGGGCCAGTCACGGTTCTCCCCGAACTCTCTCTTAGCCCCGCCTTCCTCACAAAGGGTTGGTTGTGGGGCGAGGAAGGGAAAAGGGGTTTGTAGGCCCCTCTGAGACGCCTTACGGGACAGAAAGGTGGGGTACGAATCCAAACTCATCTCTCTTCTAGCCCTGAAGTAGTTTAATTGATTTCTATCAATTGTATCCCACCTTTCCTCGTGGGTCAAGAGGGCTGACAATCTTCTATATGTATAAAAAGCTAACCGTGTTTTTGTTGATGATAGTATAACTCAGTAACTGCTGGGCCAATTCCTCTGAAAATTCCCAGCCACTATAGTCAGCCAGGCGAGAGTGTTTTTAGATGTTCACATACCTGAAATTTCACACCTGGCCCAGGTAAAACACCTTTTTCCTGGCGCTCCCTGGTGAAGGACATGCAGCTGCCTGTGTGTCACTGGCACCCTTAGAATGTTCGTGCTGCTTAGAATGTTCGCTCAGACGGCCAGACAGGAGCAGTGAAAACAGTACATGGGCAGTCACTTGAGTGGAAGTGAAACACATACACACACATACACAACAGGGAGAGGGAAGGGAGGGAGAGGGAGGGAGGGGTGGCATGCAAGGGAAGAGAGGGAGGGAGAGAGAGGAAAGGGATGGAGGGGGAGGCATTCAAGGGAAGATAAGTGAGAGAGGGGAGACAGTGAGGGGTGGCATGGGAGGGAGGGGAGGGAGGGGGCCCAGCATCTTGATATGACCCACCCACCCTAGCGGAGGGAAAGGGAAGGGAGGGAGGGTTGGCATGCAAGGGAAGAGAAGTAAGGGAGGGAAGAGAGTAAAAGGGGCGACATGCAAGGGATGGGAGGAAGGAACCAGGCACCCTAGATTCCCTAAATACTGCGGTTACAGTTAAGAAAACCAGACACGCATTACTCAGGTGTAAGCTCAGTACAGCAAACGTGACATACTTTAAATGGCTGCATTGCGCTCCTCAGAGGGTTTCCTCAGAAGCGACACCCATTGCCACCAACCAAACTTACTCCCTGGTAAAGGATCATGACCAGCCAGCCTAGATGTGTGGGAGGGGTGCATTTCCTTCCCACCCCCCCCAGGAATGCGGGCACACACATCAATGACATCGCACAGTATCAGGCTGCGTGTTTGCATGAGCATGTACCACTGGCCTCTGCAAATGATTTGCTGCTACTGTTCCTTTCCCATTTCACCACAATAAGCCACAGCAACGCGTGGCCAGGCCCCGCTAGTAATAGTTAAAAACCATTTTCAGTTAAAACTGAAAATTAAGTTAGCAACCCTCCCACCTTAAAAAAAGTCTGCCCGTTCAGACTTCCTCAAAAGCTCCGGCAAACCGGCAGGCCTTCAGCGCCTCCTGAAAAGATGGCGGGAGATTAATGAGGGTCGCCATAGAAGCACACGCTGGTGGGGAGGGCGGAGATGGCTCGTTCTAATCCACCCTCCTGGCCTCTGTCCCTCTCAGCTCCGCCGCAGAATCCAAGAGCACAGTCAGCATCCTGGACGACATTGGCAGCATGTTCGATGACCTGGCCGACCAGCTGGACGCCATGTTGGAGTGAGAGCTGGGGAGCAGCCCAGCCAACCTCAGGATCTGCCATGGGCGGAAGGGCACAATCGTCCCCATCCGTGTATCCCTCTCCCCGGCCCCTTTGCCTCCCCGTCGTCTTTTTAGGTTTGCACAAAGAAGATTACCTCAGGATTGTGCGGAAACAAACGGAGATGCTTGGGAAAGGCTTTCCACGATGGCCAGAGTAAAACCCAACCAACGAAAGGGAATCTCCCCTGTGTGTGTCCTTGTTTTTCTACCTGACCACCTGCTGACTTTAAGGGATAACTGCCGGCTGGAATTCTCCTCTGAATTAAGCAGAAGGCCACCATACCTCCTCCCAGCCACGGGCTTCCCTGTCACCTGAGCGCCATCTTGTGACTCTTTCTCCAGGCCAGGTGGCAGCGGCTGACCAATCTGCTCCGCTCTCTTTCTTGTTGAATCGGGAAGGTGCCCCTGCTCTCTCTCCAAGACTGAAGCCCCCCTTCCGTGACAGTCCCAACCAACAAGTGATCGGGATGTGGCACAAAACAAGTCTGCGGTCTTGGCTGTTGGCCGCTCTCGTTTCCCACTCGGGCTGACGTTTTGTCCCGGTGACCCTCTTGCCTTTTGTGTCGGTATTGTTCAAAGGCTGAACGCGTGCCCTGCCCGTCTCGGTTCGTGTGTTTGTCTGCCATTATTGGGTGGGGGGAAGCACCGGAAGAAGTGGGGCGGGAGATGCCCAAGGGAAGCCGTCAGCCTGGGGAGGGGGCGAGCAGGGGGGGCTTTGGGGGGGCTGCATGCTTCGTTTCTTTGTCCCAAAGGTGTTAGTCTTCTCCTGGTGACGATGACGCTTGTGACTGTGGGAAGTTTTGTTCTGTTAACGAGTCCCATTTGACAGATAAGCTCCTTTTCGTTCGTTCGTTCGCCTCGTTCCTGGCAGGTGCCGTGCAGAAACTTTGGTATGTTTGCATGATTGATACGGTGTTGAAACTTGAAAAGGGGTGGGGGGCAGGGAAGAAAAAAGAAATCCACCTGTAAGTACCCCCCCCACCCCCGGGTAGCTGTTGCAGCTGCCGCAGAAGAATATTTATTCCTGGGGGTTTTGGGGGGAGGGTTGGGAGAAAGGTTAAAATATAACTCTGGGCAAACAGCCGTTGTAGTTCTGAGCATGAGAGACTTTGATTGCACTTCCTCTTTGTTTCCAAAGAGTTTGTCGCCTGATCGGACAACGAAGCCTCCCTTGCCGACCTTCTCCCCGGGAGAACGTGCTCGCAGGCATGGGGAGGCACCGGCAGTTGATCCTGCCGTGATTTGTGGAATGTTTGGTCGCAAAACAGCACCGCTGGTGAGGTGCCAGAGGGGTTTGGCAGTCGAGGCTGTTCCTCTTGGGGTTTGGCGACTGGAGACCTCCCTCCCTCCCTCCCTCTCTCTCTCTCTCTCCACATACTCCAAATTGGCCCTGCCAACTCGAGTACGCTGGAACACCTTCCCCTATAATGTAATCCAGACTCCAGAGTCCTCCTTGGCTGGTGTTGCCCACATGAAGCAAGGGCCCTTGAGCTGCTCCACTGAGTGGGGCGGTGTGAGGTAGGACAGATCTGTTGGGGGAAGACTCGCGGTGCTGTGCTGTGTGAGCCCAAGGAAAGATAACTTCTGAATGTGAATAGCAGAGCATCTTGAAGGGAACCTGCACTATCCTCAACCAACTGCCGGCTGCTCGAGAGAGGAAACAGCAGTGGGGCTGAGCTGGCCCGCCTGTTCTGGAAGTTGTCTTGGTAAAGGGGTGCTTATAAGCTTGAAATTTTCTGTTGCTGTTGAGCTTTAGGAGAGAGGTTGCTTAGGGAAAGCTGGGCTCCAGGAGGCAGAACATTTCCGCAGAACCGCTGAGCGTGTCGTGGTGGTCCACTGTTAAGGCCCTCGATGCTGCAAGTAACCGAGCACCTGAATTTGGAGAGGTGATGGGAGTCCCGGCCACTCTGGGTGGGTCCAGGGGAGGCCTCGTGGCCACTTCTCAAAGGGCACATCTATCTCAGACAAGCACAATCCAGGAACGATGGAGGTGCAGCCGCTCCACTTGCAGGAGCATCGAACAGCCCCTCTCTTCCTGGCGGGATTTCTTGGCGGCAAGAGACCCCTCGTTTTCCCATTAAACAGAATTGCTCCCATCTTGGTGGGAATCAGTATCTTTTTGCCACGAGAGGGCTGACAGTGTTCCGATCAAGGAGCCAATTCACAGCAGGGAACTTGATTTGCTTCGTTATGCATCATTCCCTGAAGGTCTCTCGTCCTGCTGCACCCTGAATTGTTGCGGTCGCTTCTATTCTGCTCCTTCGGTCCCATCTCCATCTTGGCGGTGGACTTCATTAAGCCCGTGGCAGGTCCCTGTGGGTTTCTAGTTTGTGGGCCAGCTGCCCTGGAAAGTCCTTATGCTTGGAGAGGCTTGTGCTGTTTTGGAGAGGTTTTCACAAGTAGGATGTTCTTCCAGAGAGGCTACGTTAGCATACGCTTTTACCAACCTTCTTCTGATAGATCTTTGTTATGGCGGTTTTATACCCTTATGAGGTCAGAGGTCACGCCACATAATTGTGCCGAAGAGGCCTGCTGTCACCAGCACCACTTAGGTTTTTTTGCAGATCATCGTTCTGTTTCCCCGATATTCTTTGCTGTCCAAAGGGACACAGGCCTCAGGAGGCCAACTCTAGGCCAACAGTGCTGAGCAGAAGAGTCCTGGCCCCCTAGATGTTCCTCTCTGGGCTGGCATCACTTTGCCAGCAGCTTTGGATCCTCGGTTGGCATTAGCCCTTCGGATCTTTCTGTAAAAATGGAAACCACCACTCACGGTTCTTGGTTCTTTTTTCATGATCCGTCTTCCTCTTGATCAACAACACTGCAAGCACCCAGGATCACTTGGACATCCAGAGAAGAGAAGAGCCCGCATTTCTGAATGGGATGTCTGCCATTCCTGCCATAGATAGGTCAGGCCTCGTATGCCAGCGAAAGAGAATGAGTCTCACGTACCTTTTCCTAGTGGCAGGCGGCCTTCATGAACCAGTGTTCACTTGGACGTTGGCTGGTTTTAGGCCAAGTGGCGTGATTCTATTCCTATCTTGCAGACGTGGGACCTGTTTGCGCCCCTCTCCCAGCCTGTGGCTCGGGGCCTCTTTTAACGCTCTAGGGTCTGCCTCCCTCCTTGTTTCTTTTTCCATTCATCTTATCCTGCGTGAAAACCAAACAAACTAGGAGCCGGAATGTTAGAAGCGCTGATAACAGACCCTGCCTTGGTTTTGGAAGTGACACGTGTCATGTGCTGGAAAGTACCAGCTGAAGATCAGTAGCTCAGGAACCACCCCTGGCCTCAAGTTCTCCTCTGCCCCTGGGGTACTGTCTCCAGAAATCACCTGGCTCCTTTAAGCCCTGGGTGTGTGCCACCAAGGTGACAGTTACGAATCACGCCAGACGGGCAAAGGCACTTCCTTTAGGTGGCAAATGTGGAAAACAAAATCCACACTTTTTCTTTGGAGGGTATAAAGGGTGGAGGAAAATAAGCTATAAAGTATTAAATTATTTAAGAAGAAATATTATACTAATTGATTCCCCCCCCAATATAATTAGCAAAATAAAGAAAAGGACTTTAATATATATTTAAGAAAGAGTTGATATTATCAATTGTATATTAAACAGTTTTAAGGAGATTGAATTGAAAGAACTGGAGTGTAGCCTGACCTTCAGACTTATTCTAATCTCTGACTGAGATCATCTTCAGGAGTAGCACAAAGGTGTAAAAGGTACCGTTGCTTTTGTTTTCAAGGCGTGTGAAAATACATTTCTGTTACATGGGCTTTTATGTTGGGGTTTTTTGCCACGTTCTTTTTACAGCATTTTAACAAAAAGTAAAGGATGTGCCTTCTTTTATTAATCATTTGGTACAATCTCATCTCCTGCATTTTATTTTATTTTGCTTTTTTTAAATTAAAAAGGGTGTGTGTGGATGTAATTTTGACACACGTGCAACTTTACACACAAGAATCCATCTGGGCTTTTAAGTTGGGCTTTTAAGTTGGGAGTGCAAGTCGGATTGATACATGTGCTCCTTTTTTCCCTTATTTGGGGGGGGGGGGTGAGAACTGGGCGGCCACAGGTGGAGTGGAGGTTTGAGTGGTACATTCAGCCCTTTTTTCTCCAAGAACCGATAGACCTATCTTTGCTGATCTCCAACATGTGTCTGGCACAACTACGAAATTCCTTTATTGAATTTTTAAAAGTACTTTAAAAGAACAAAAATGAAATGACCACATCAATATATCTGTTGTAAAGAGAGAGAGATTAAAAAAAAACCAAGCTGCATCTGAAAAGTATTCCAAGATTCTTATGCTGGATATATATGTGTAATATATATATGAAACATATATTTTTTATTAAGTTATGGAACCTGTATTGTATGTCCATTCTCTGTCAGAGCTCTGCATCGTGATGCCAGCTTCCTTTTCTTGCCTCCTACATCCCACCTACCTGTATTGTTGTTATTATGAAAAACGATATTTGATGGCTTTTCGTGGTGCTGTAAAGAACTTTGCTTCTATTTAAAAGAAAGCAGCTGTGTGTGGCCTCTATTATTGAAAGAGGGGGGCGGGGTTTTTTTTGGGGGGGGGAGCCCAGGCCAGCCCCACCAAGGACCCAGGACCCCTGGAGCCAGCCAGCTCGCCCCCCCTTTGTGCTTTTCAGAAAAGTGGGGGAGACTATGGGGAAGAGGGGACCAGAAATGACGTCTTGCACATCTGCGAGCCCCTGAGCTGGAGCTTCCCAGCGCCCCTTCTGGGCTTCTGTCCAACTGTGCCTCTTCAGACGAGCAGCCCCTGGGCAGAGTGGATGCCAACAGCCCGGGACGGCGCCACTCTGGCCGGCGCCTTCGCACGGGACCTAACGTTCACGTTGTGGGGGCCCCGCTAACTTTCTGAGGCTCTTTGGCCAAGGAGCTCCTGTACAAAAGGGATGTCAACAGCCCGGGACGACGCTTGTTAGGGCACCGCCGTCGCACGAGACCGCAGGTGGAGGTTGTGGGTGAATCCGCTAACTTCCCGAGCCTCTTTGACTTGCCAGCCCGTTTGGACAATAGAGCCGAGGGCCTAGAATGGCCTTTCTCGGGCGCCGCCTGCGCACGAGGCCGCACGTCGAGGTTGTGGCGTGTCGGAGCCTCTTTGGGCAGGGGAGCCGCAGGGAACGCTACTGCTGCTGCCCTCCGGTGGCCAAAGCCGTAAACTACAAGCGCGTCCAGGCCTCTGGGCGCCGCTCCGCAAAGGGGCGTTGGGTCGTCCCTCGACCTAAAAATGTATGAATGAAATTGTGAAGGATTGGCCGGACGGCGTTACAACGATGGGAATCAACGTTACAACGATGGGATACAGGGGAGCTGCAGCGCCATTGTCGTTGTAACGTTCATTGTTGTAACTGACCAATCCTTCACAATTTTGCGGCTCCCCGGCCTCAGAGAGCGTTACAACGACAATGGCGCCGAGAGCCCCTAAGGCGGCCTTTTTCGGGCGTTGTAACGCCTTCTGACCAATCCTTCACAATGTTGCATTGCGTGCTCACAATTTCACCCGTACATGTTTAGGTCGAGGGACGCGCTTGCAGTCCCAGCGTTGTAACGCCCGCTGACCGATCCTTCACAATGTAGTTTGTGAAGATTGTAGCTTGTAGTTTACGGCTTTGGCCTCCGGAGGGCTGCTGCTGCCTTCCAGACTCCGGGCGCCGCTCTGCAAAGGGGCTTTTGCGTCAAAGAGGCCCCGACACTAGGCAACCTCGACGTGCGGCCTCGTGCGAAGGCGGCGCCCGAGAAAGGCCCTCCTAGGCTCTCGGCTCCATCGTCCAAAGGGGCTGGCAGCCCAAAGAGGCTCAGGAAGTTAGCGGGGTCCCCCACACCCTCCACCTGCCTCGTGCGACGGCGGCGCCCTCAGAAGGGTCGTCCCGGGCTGTTGGCATCCCTTTTGTACAGGAGCTCCTTGGAAGTGCCACACACAACCCTTTCCCCATTCTGTAGTCTTTCAACACGGCTCAGAACCCGGAAGTGTCACACAGAACGTGGTCCCCATGAGCCCTGGACTGGAAGTGTTACATAAATTTATTTCCCCGTTTTGTAGTCTTGTGCAGCACAGTGCCCGGAAGTGTCACAGAAAATACGGTCCCTATGAGCCCTGGTCCAGAAGTGTGATTTCCCCCTGCACCATGGACCGGAAGCGATACACAGAATCGTTTCCCTTTTTGTGTAGTCTTTACGTAAGGCTGTTCCCAGAAGTCCCATGGAAAATTCGGCCCCCCCCCCCCCCCACGCGACATAGCCCGGATAGTTCCCTCCCCGCTCTGTCCCTTCGGCAAAGAAGTCTCGCCCCTCAGTCCGCCGATTCCCGCCGTCCTGTGTTTCCCGCTCGTCCGGCGGGGCCGTCCGGGCGAAGCCCTTCCCCGCTCCCAGGCCAGTTGCTGCCCTCCTGTGGCCACGGTGGTCAATTGCAGCAGGCAGCCCGGCTAACTCTTCTTATAGGCCACCATTAGCCGACCGCAGCCCCTCGAGACCGCACGTCGGGGTTGCGCAGCGGGCGGAGCCTCTTTGGCCCGGAAGCCCCTTTGAAGAACGGCGCCGGCAGCAGCTCCAAGGAGGCTCGGACACTCCGCAACCTCGACGTGCGGTGTCGTGCGAAGGCGGCGGCTGGGAAATGCCGCCCTAGGCTCTCGGCATCTTTCTCCAAAGGGGCTGCCAGGTCAAAGAGGCTTAGAAAGTTAGCGCAGCGCCCCCTCCCTCCCCAACCCCACCTGCGGTTTCGTGCGAAGGTGGCGCCCTCAGAAGCGCTCCCTGGGTTGTTGGCATCCACTACTCTGTATAGGGGTTCCTCGGCCAAAGAGCCTCAGAAAGTTAGCGGGGGGTGGGGGGCGCAACCTGAACGTCAGGTTTCGTGTGAAGGTTGTTGTCTGAGTGGCCATGTCCCAGGCTCTGGCATCCACTGCTGGCCAACCCTACAACCTCCTTCCCTTCCTCTCCCCACAACAGACACATTATGAGGCAGGTGGGGCTGAGAGAGTTCTGAAGAACTGTGACTAGCCCAAGGTCACCCAGCAGGCTGCATGTGGAGGAGCTGGGGGGGGGGGGGCAAACCCAGCTTGTACACTGTTCGCAGTGTACATCACGCACTTATGGGTGTTCTCCCTGTTAGTGTTTACAAAGGACTCAGCTGGTAGCACTTGCTGGGTGCCAGAAGCCCACCCAATCCCACAACATGGGGTTCTCTCTCATACCCACCCCCCCATCCACCCACACCCCCACACCCCCCCACACACACACACAGGAAGGGAAGCCTGAACTAAGCAAAGATCTTTGCACTCAAAAGAAACATTTGACCATGATAGTTTAATTGGAAAAAGACAAAAGAACGATATGAAACTTTTGATAGATATGACTCAAGTACCATAAGTTTGTCCCTCCGTGGTATCAACATTTGTACAGGAACACGACATTTAGTCCGATTAGTGGAGGGGCTTAAATACGTTTAAATCATGTAAAATATTTTCAAAGTCGCTAAAAGGTCAGATGCTTGGCCAATAAACCAGACAGGAATATTGTACACCTCGTTATACCAAGAGACACCCACTCAAGTCATCAGTTGTACAAGAGCCTTTCGGCTGCTCGGTCTTCTCCTCCCACACAGGCAAGCCACTGCTCCCTCCTTGCAGCAACACTACGTCTACGCCGCCCCCTGCAAAGAAACGGGACCCCTTTTCTCTTCTGAAAAGGCGAAGAGTCTATGGACTACATCAAGAAAGCCTTGTACAAACTAGTTAACTCTGCAGTTAGTATTAGTTAAAAGCATGCTGGTAACTTTAGCGCTCCTTACTTAAACATGTAAATGGGTCAAATGAAAATTCCATTTCAAAATTTTATGAGATCAGAGTGCCAAGACTGTGGACATCTGAAGGGCCGGGTCCAACAAGGATTCCCTCTCCTCCTTCCGCCTGGGCCGGAGTGTGCCTGCAAAATGTGCAACTCACAAGGAAGTACCGTCCATGGAGAATCCTGCAATCCAAATGCGACCAGAGAGCCTGGGGGGCGGGGGGGGGGGGGCAAGCTCACTGCCCACGCAAGTGCTGGAGGACCGGAAGCCAACAAAGGGAATTTGGGGGGGGGGGGGGGGCAGCAGCAGCAACATAGGCCTCTCACACAGGAAGGCCCCCTCCACGCTCCCTGATGAAAGACAGCTGCCCAGTCATCTTCCAGCCCAACGGGACCTGGCCCGAGCCCATGGATCAGATGAGACGCGCTTCGCTTAGCTGACCGACTGACCGCACAGCCAAGCCCCGCCTTTGCAGCAGAAACGGAGCTGAAGGGCACGAAAGGAAAGCTGGCCACTGACTGTGCAGCCGAGTACGTGGAAGCCTCAGGAGACGCAGAAAAGCAAGCAAAGCCACCCTGGATCCCACGAGCTGGTTCTTGCTGAAGGAGGAATGAGTCTGGGCTGCCAGCTCCCCCCGGAGGCGACTGGAGGGTCCGCTGGCCGCGGCACGTGGTGCTCTAGCAGCAAGGAGGGAGGCGAAGGGGGGCAGGGGGGCAAGAGCAGCTTCACTTTGCAGCGTTCTGGTGATATCTGTGTCGCCAGACCTCGTGGATCTTTTTACACCACTTGTGGGCGTTCCCACTTGGGTCCATCAGGTAATAGGTCCTGTTGGGCTAAAAAGGAAACCTTAGTTAAGTTCCAGCAGCCAGCGTGGGAGGTCGGCTCTGAGCACAAGGCTGCAGGCAAACCCAGGAAATTCGGCCCCACGCCTCACTCCACCAGGTCTCTCGAGGCCACCCGGGGGAGGGGGGGGGGGCAACTGAGGTACATTTCACTCACTGTGTGAACAAAAAAGGTCTTGAAGTTCTTGGCTTCTGGCCGTAGTTCAAGTGACCACGGGATCTCCCCTTTGAGAACCTTGTTCACTGGATCTACGTAGTACAGGTGGGGCCCTTCCGTCAGGAGCAGCTGCCGCCGGCGAGCAAACAGGCCCTGAGAGAAAGAGAGAGACAGAAAATGGGCCACTTTTATTTGACAGGACGCCAACTGCCCCCACTTATGACTGTCAACTCTGGTGAGAATCCCACAAGAGCTTCTGAGCTGACTTTCTGCCTTCTGTGGTTGCAGGCAGGGCTGCTGCTCCTCTTGCCTCAGTGGGACGTCACACAGGGAAGCTGGCGCTGCAGTGAGCTAAGCCTCAGCCACTCTGGGGGAAACCAGGACCTGCTCCCCCCAACCAGAAAGGGAGGCTACATGTGCAGCTCAAGCATGCCCTGGCCCCGCCCTCCCCTCTGTGCCCCCCCCCAGCCAAACCAACTAGGAATTTTACTCAATTAGCCATTCCGTTTTCCTACTGATTTTTTCCTGTGAAAAAGCCTAGATTATTCATATTTTATTGGTTCTGCTTTCTGCTGTTTCTCTGACTATATTGGAGAAACGGTGCGTGTGGCTGTGTGTGTGTGTGTGTGTGTCAAACAACCGATTATGAGTGGTGCATGTCACTTTGAAAAATAGTTGTGAAAGGCGAGGCCTACATGTTGCCAATGACATCAACAAGAAGAACCACAGAGAGGGACACCAGCTGGGTGGCCCGGCCCCCCGAGATGGGCAGGGATCCTGCACAGGTGGCTTCTGGCCCTTTGGCTCTGCTGGGCCCCTTCCTGGGAACTCTTTCACTCCAGGTCTGGGATGCCACAAAACATGCCAAGATGCTTTTGGTCTAGAGACGACATGGCCCATTTCCTCTGAGCACCCCCCCCCCCTCTCCGGCCCCTTCAAGGAAGTCTGACGCCTTGTCTCACCGGCAGAAGAGTTCCCAGCACCTTTCTCCACCCAAGACAGACTCCGAGCATGAGGAGAAAGAGACTCACCTTCCTCTTGTCCACGGGCCCCATTTTCAGAATTAAATTATTCTCTACAAACTGGTGCCTGAGAAGACAAAAGAGGGCCTCCTCTCATTTCCAAGCCATTCCCAGTCTGTGGAAAATGCAACCACTCTTCAAGAGGGGTGGGGGTGGGGGTGGGGGGTGGAGGGGATATGACACCGGATGTAGCTACTAAGAGTCATGCTGCATCGCCCAAGACCCTTTAAGTGGGGATTATGGAGCCGGACGCTTCAGTGACGAGCCAAGGGTATGCTCTTCCCCGGGCCACCTCCCCGCCCTCTGGAGAAGTGGGTGGCCAGCAGTGGAGGAGCGGCTCCACCCCACCTAACCCCTTCATGGGCCAGAACCCTGAATGCAGCTTACAGCCTGAGCAGATCCCTCTGGGGCAGACACCGGAGCACCTGCCCAGATCACCAGCGTCCTCCCAGGAGGCCCAACCAGCAGGACAGCAGGGTGCAGACAGCCTCAACCCCAGCTGCTCCTCAGCCAGGCCTCCTCCCAGCTGCCTAAGCCAGTCCCCAGCCTGTGAATGAGGCAGCCCTGCTTGGTTTGTATCTCAGATCCACCCCCCGCCCCTCCCCCCAACGCCACTCTCCAAGCAGCCCCTCCTCCCATGGAAAAGGGCTGACGGCTCCGGCCCCAGTGCTCACCAGGGGTTTCCCCCGGCCTGTTTCGCCAGCAGCAACCTTTTCTCTTCTTCGGAGAACTGGAGATCCAGCTCAAAGGAATTGTTGTCAAGGTCGTGAATGTACTGTTCGATGTTGTTGCCGGACGTGGGGGGTGGGCTTGGCTCCAGGGTGGACAGTGACTGAGAAGAGGCAGAGCCGGAAACTTGCAGGCAGCCAAACTGACTCAGGAGATTGTCGTACTGCAAAACACACCAGAGACGCTCTGGGCAAAGTCTTCAGACTCAGGGGCTCTATGCAAGAGTCGCTCGGAAAAAGTTCCGCTTCCCACCCAGCGCCTCCTGGGCCACCTGGAGAGAAGCTCTCTGCTCCATCAAGGCCGCCAGTGGGGGGCTGCTCCGCCCAGCTAGGGGTAGTAGAGCCAGGAGCTGTAAGCTTCCTGGCCTCTTCAAGGAGGCAGATACAGCAGCACCCTCCGAGGGCTGGAGCAGAATGGAAGGAGGGACACATAGGAGTCCCTCCTGGGGCACACAGGCAGTTTCCTTGCTCAAAACTGGGAGGCAGGCCGGCCAGCACCCTGCAGAAAGGTGGTCCCTGGCCATCTCCGCCCACAACTTCTCAATGGCCTCTGCCAGAGGGGACGACGCTTCAGACAAAATTGGAACTTACGTTTCCGTAGCAGTCTTCGTCATCTTCTGACATAGCAGGCAAATACGCCGTGAGCTTGGGAGGCGTTTGGTGATGCAGATCCTCCCAGGCAATGGAATCAAAGAACGGGTGCGCCTTCAGGGGTTCGTACCCTGCCATTTCCTCACAGCCGAGCCTCTTGGTCGCATCTAGGACCTGAACAAACCGTCACGGGCGGTACTGAGAAAACGTGCCACACCGAAAGGAAACCCCTCGAGCGAGGGACTGGCCAGAGCGGACAACCTGGAGTCAGAATTAATTTTTCCAGGTGCCCGGCCAACACGCAGAAAATCAAGTCAGGTGCTTCAAGGTACAAGAGGGTTTTCTGCTAAACAATCGCTCTCAGTATGGCAGATCTTTAAAAGGCTGCCTTAAAAAAAATAATGTACCTGCTGTTTATCTAACCTTTCTTTCAAAGGTTCAGGGTCGTGTACAGCGGTCTCCTCCATTCCAGTCTAACCTTGCAACAACTCTGTGAAGCGAGTTACCCCGAAAGAATCACCCAGCAAGCGCCCCTGGCAGGAATGGAACGCTCCCCCGCATCCACCAGATCTCACCATAACACCATCACCACTATACTGAGCCTGGTCTGGCCACTCCCTTGAAGGTCAGGAAGGGCTCATGCAATGGCTGCTGGGAGGGGAAAAGGGGTGTGACATAGAAGGCAACCAAAGGCAGCGGGCTGGAAAGCAGGTCCCTGAGGGAGGAATGGCTGAAGATCTCAAGGACGTGTGAGCCCCCTAAGGGCAAAGGGCTGGGGAGCCGAAGGGAGAAGAGGAAGAAGAAGAAGAGTTTGGATTTATACCCCACCTTTTTCTCCTGTGAGGTGACTCAAGGTGGCCGACAAGCTCCTTTCCCTTCCTCTCCCCACAACAGACACCTGGTGAGGCGGGTGGGGCTGAGAGAGTTCCAAAAAACTGTGACTAGCCCTAAGTCACGCAGCAGGAATGTAGGAGTGCGGAAACGCACCTGGTTCTCCAGATAAGCCTCTGCCACTCAGGTGGAGGAGTGAGGAATGAAACCCAGTTCTCCAGATTAGAATTAACCTGCCTTTAACCACTACACCACTCTGGCTCCGAAAGGTCCCGTTGCATTTGAGGGAGTTGCACAAGAGGGCCACAGGGATCCTGGGGCTTCCTGGTCGTTTCTGAATGGTGATCTGGGCTCAAGCGGACAGACTGGCTGGGAACTGACATGCGGCAATGAAAAGAAAAAAACATTTACCAGAAGCTTTTCTACGAGATCTTTAGCCTTGGGGAAGAATTTCTCTGGGAATTCATACTCCAATTTGATGATCTTTTGAAATATAAGATATTCATTCCTGTGTAAAAAAGAAAAGAAAAGAAGACATTGTGACATTTGTGCAGCAACCCTCACGATACTGCTGAGGCTCCTAAGAGACCCACAAGCACAGCACAAGTAGGGGGCCGCAGTGGGACTTTGGGGTGAAGGAACCACGAAGACCTTCATGTGGAAAATGCACAGCTCACCCCAGGCCCCTTTTTCATGCACTTTATAACTGAACAAAAGAGTTAGTTGCATGTTTTGCAGTTCTTTCACTCAGGTCTGTCTCAACAGATAAGCACTTCTTATCTGGAGTGCTGTGTGGTTTCCGGGCTGTATGGCCGCGTTCTAGCAGCATCTCTCCTGACGTGTCGCCTGCATCTGTGGCTGGCGTCTTCAGAGGATCTGACTATAGACAATAAACAATAAAAAGGGAACAAAGGCCAGACTACTTCTATTCAGATGCCCTCACCTATTGACCTTGCTATCTCCATTATTACTCACATGCTACACTTCATTGTTTCTCACTTGCCAGGCCACTCCTATTCAGATGCCCTCAGATGCCTATTCAGATGCCCTATTGACCTTTACTCACAGGTATATATACTCCACTTGCTTTCCTTTCTAACTATCAGATCCTCTGAAGACGCCAGCCACAGATGCAGGCGAAACATCAGGAGAGAATGCTGCTAGAACACGGCCATACAGCCCGGAAACCACACAGCACCCCAGTGATTCCAGCCGTGAAAGCCTTCGACAATACACTTCTTATCTGTTGAGTCAGTCCTTCCTTATGTCCTCAATCCTTTCCAATCCTGGGAGTCAAAACAACAGACTATAACCAAAAACCAGAGAAAACGACAGGCAGTCCAAGGCCTCTTACCCGGCTCGGAAGGGCGGCAACCCGGCTACCAGCTGATATATGATGCAGCCAAGAGCCCACAGATCAGAACTTCATCCAGGCGCGGCAGAGAAGTCATGTGTGTGTAAGAGAGAGAGAAAGAGAGAGAGAGAGAGAAAATGAACACAACACAATTAGCCCTTTGCTAACCTGGTTGAAGTCAGAAGAAATACCAGTGTTCACATGATAGCACCCTGCATTCATTAGCCTTTGGATCCGAACACCTTCGGTTCCTCAAAACCAACCAGAAAGTCCATTCCAATCACAGTTTTCACTTGAGTGCCCAACGTGGGTGAAAGCATTTCGGTGGAGACACGGAAAACCGCTCCAGAGCAGGAGGTCATAGAAACAGCCGGCAAAAGCTTGCTAAACGCTCCCTCCTCTGCTCAGTTTCACACGAGCTGCTCAAAATCTCACTGGGTGCTCACCTTTTGCAGGCAGACTTCTCTGTTAGTAGTTCTGGAGACACGTACTGCGCTGTCCCAACGAATGAGTTGGCCCGGGCTGGAAGGAGGAGAAGCGGAGAGGTGAGGCCCCTGGACTTCCAAATGTTTTACTTGCTTGCAAACAGGACAAGCGTGATGCAGCTCAAACGGCACCAAGAAGAGGGCAGTTTTTGTATTTGAATCCCTGACGCTTATAAACCGAAAATCAGCATAGGAAAGTGCCACTCTCTCCCCCGCCCCAAAGCTAACCCAACACCCCCCCCACCCCCGTCTGTCCCCACTGACGGCTCCAGCAGTTCCTAGTGGTCTAGCCACTTGGATGGCAGTCTGCCCATCCAGGCTATGGGGCTTCACGTTATGTTGACTAAACTGGTTTTAATTTTCCACAGGAAGGATTTAGAAGTCAGTCAGCATAAATCCGACTGAGGTTGTCATCATCTGATGCTTTAAGGTGACGGCTGCAACGGAAAGGTCCACAGGTGCGGAAGGAGCTATAGAGGCACCAGAAGAGTGGTGTACCTTGTTTACTGTCCGCAGATAATACTTTGCTGTCCCGAAGTCTGTGATCTGAATGTGCATCTCTCCATTGAGCAGGATGTTCTCTGGCTTTAGGTCCCTGGAAAACGAAAAGTGGGTTTAACCCAAACAGCTTTTCCCCATTCTGTGCTCCCGCCTTGGGACATGCCCAGTGCCCCTGCCTGCCCTTTCCCCCTCTTTGTAAAAACATCTCAGGTCTCTCCCTGACACAACTGTAGCAGGAGGGCAGCCCCTGGGGCACAGCTCCTCCCTGGACTAATGGGGCCACACACAAAGCCCAAGCACGGAGAGAGGAGCTCGGATTCCAGTCTCACTTCCTATGAGAACGGCCCCATACAGGGATGCGACGGGGCTCCTCCCACCAGGCTCAGGGCTTCTTGCATGCCTCTGATAACAACATGGGAGGGGACTCTGCTGCAGCAGTTTCCACATCACCAACATCACACAAGGAGGGGCCTCCATGCCCCTCCAAAGACAGATCAGGGACGGGAGAACACTGCCCCACTCCTCTGCACACTGGACTACAAGGGTGGGTCCCAGTTTGGCGATCTAGCCTCCCTCCATGGTCTGCCCACTTCAGATTCCCTGTGTGAAGCAGATGAAATGGTGGCAGAGAAAACACTGTGTGATGCCCCAAGCGCTTTGAAAGAGCGCCAGGACAAAAATGTAACTAGGTGGACGGACATACAGAATTGCTGTGTCAGCGGAAGCCGAATGTGCTGATTTTGTTGTACGGAGCGGGGGGGGGCGGGGCGGGGAGGAGAGTGGGGGGGGGGGAGAGCCCAGAAAGAAGAACGAGGTGGAGGCAGAGAGGAGGCAAAACCGAGGATCCAGGGTGACGAGCGCACGGGAGGTCCGAGGGAGCACAGAGGGGCTAACGGGCAGGCGAGAAAGGCAGGCGAGCCATAAGGGGATGCCGAACACAAAGGTGGCAACTTCCACAAAAACAGCCTCTCACAGAAAATAGGGTATTGAAAACCGTGGAAGTATCACCACGGAGGGACACAGTCTTCTGGAGATGTTCAAAACATGGCCTGGGGAGTGCCGTGGATTCTGGATTCAGCACACAGCACAAACCGGGTCCCTACCACAAAGGTGGGAAATAATGAAACAGGGGATCTGAGAAGTTCCCTTTAGTTTTAGCCTGTCGGCATAACCGCTCTCAAAACAACAAGGCATAAAGGGGGTCTTGAAGCACTCTGACAATGTAGCTGAAAGGGAACAGTGCAGATCTTTGGGAAAAACATCACTCATTTCACAAATCTATCAGTGTTGCTTCTGAGGGGGACACTCAGTGTCTGGCCAGTGAATGGCAGTTTCCATGGAATCTTGAGCCCCCTGAAGCACCGACATGCGACGACACACGATGGAAATAACAGTAATTCAAATTACCTATGAATGATTCCTTTCCCGTGCAGATACTCTAACGCAGAAACCATTTCAGCAGTATAAAACCTGGTGCAAGTCTCATCGAAGGAGCCAATCTTGCGGATATATTTTAAGAGCTCCCCATTTTTGGCATAGCTAAGGCCAAAATCTGAACCTGGTGTTAAGGATTCTTAGCAAACCTGCAGATACTCAAGCAGTGAAAATGGACAGGCCTCCACAGTGGAGAGCCGAGCGGCAGAAGGCACGTGCCAAAGGCCTAAGCCAAGAACTCGCAACCCTTCACTACAGGTTGAGTCCATCAGACCAGCCCTGGAAGGCATTCTGCACCCCGTGCCCCAAATCCAGGAGGCCAGCCGTTATGTCAAGAGCCATGGCAGATCCCACCTGTGGGATGGCGTGCTGCAGAACGGCCGCTCCAATTTCCCCCTCGTTCCTTATTCCAGAAAATATGACAGGTATAAAATGGTTCCCTGCAAGAAGCGTCATCCGAAGGATACAGAGCTTTTCGTCGTCCTGAAACGTGAAGTACAGCTTGACGAAGAAAGGGTGATCCAGCCGAGACATGACGTCTCTCTCACGGGTCACGTAGGGCACCTTGTTCTCTTTTATAATATGACGCTTCTCCAGGATTTTAACTGGGGGGGGGGGGGGGGGGACACAGGCATTTTGGTCAATCCGTGCGAGGTGAACAGCCTGTGGCAGCCCCTGGGGCCCCGTGCTTCCCCACAAGAGACAGTCTGCCTCACAGCCCCACCCCATGGGAGGAAAGGGCTACTCACTGGCATATTCTCTGGAGGTGGCCAATTCCCTGGCCAAGACGACCTGCGTAAGAAAGAAAGGACTCTTTCAACACGGAGCGCAGGCAGCAAGAGGAAGCTGCGCTGAGTTTGGACCACAGGCCTTTGGCTCCCGTGAGCAGCACAGGCTTGGCCCACTGGGCACAGCAGGGCAGGCGAGGAGAACGGGAGGAAGAGGGAAAGGAAGAGGAGGATTTGGGATCTTGGGCAGGGTGGGACAAGAGAACAAAAATCCTTCCTGCTGTGGCTGATCTGGAGTCAGGTCCTTCAGGTGCGGAAATGTCAGCCTTGGGAAGAGACTGGAACAGCACCGGCTGCCTTGTCCCCAGCAAACGAGCAGGGAGGGTGGCCAGAGCAGACTCATTTCTGACACCCCCCACCCCATCCTGCTGCCAACAGGCCAAAGGGGGCGTGCTCTGAGCGGCTCCCCCCCTCCCTCCCTCCTCCTAAGAGAATGACAATCCAGACGTCCTTTTAGCAGCTCCATGGAACCGCAAACTTCTGGGGCATGCGAGGAAAGAGGAAAAAAGAAAAAGGAAGCCGCACCACACCTGCTCCTTGGGCAAGCCTGCAGGGAGGAAAGGGACAGCTTTTGATATATTCAACATGGGGGCTGCAGATGTCCAGGGAATGCCCCCGTTGGAAAGAAAAAGTCCACCTGGCAGGACAAGGGCTGGTCGGCTGCATGATTTCCTTAATGTGTATTGGAAGAGGTGGGGAGGGCCAGTCCGAAGGCATTGCGCAAACACTGGCCATGGAGCTCATTTGCCACACCGGCAGCACCAGGCCCCAGCTGAAGGCACTCACCGTTGAGAAAGACCCTTCCCCCAGAATCTTCCCAAACTTGAAGTCCTCTGGGC
Organism: Sphaerodactylus townsendi; assembly: GCF_021028975.2. Classification (NCBI taxonomy): domain Eukaryota; kingdom Metazoa; phylum Chordata; class Lepidosauria; order Squamata; family Sphaerodactylidae; genus Sphaerodactylus; species Sphaerodactylus townsendi. The sequence goes on from NC_059428.1 coordinate 149,204,193, forward strand.
GTTTCTTGCGTGGCTGCGGAGGCTGCTGTAAAGACTTTGCAGGGGCCCTCGGCTCAGCTGCGGTGCTCTCCATGTTCAGCCCCTTTCTGCGGCCACAGGTGGCAGCAACAGGCGGGGGGGAGTTGGAGTCTGCCTGGCTCCTCACCATTGATGGGGACGGGCAAGAACACAGAACCACACTGGACTGGATGGGTACAGCATCGTACTGCAGGGAGGAGAGAGGGCAGAGTTGTAACTCTCCAGGAGGGTGAATGTCAATACACACCAATCCCCAGAAGCAGGCAGAAGTTCAGTGGGGCAGGCAGAAGGGCACTGGCATCAGACGGAGGCACATGGGCCCACTGTACCGGAGAATGTGTGGGGTGAAGCAGACCCTGACACACAACCAATGACATCAGGCCCCTGGCAAAATGCTCCTGTTAGGTGGTCCAGAATCACAGAGGTTTGTTTATGAACTCACCCACCCAAGGGCCATGAAAGAGTTTATCAGTGTCCGAGGGGGCTTGTGCCACAAAGGAGATTTAGGCAGACGTAGCAAGAAGGGGTCTTTCACTATTTTATTTCTATTTGAATCTATTTCAAGGGTCGCCAAATTATTTGAGTCCGCGGGCATGTTTACAATTTGGGCGTAGCAACTCATACGAAACCCTTCCAGGAGAAAAGATATGTACACCTGAACACAAGTAACACAAGTATAAGCGGAGATATTTTCATGATTGTGATCATGACAAGCGCCTCCTAGACCAGAAAGCAGATCTCCCAATTATGTTCCTATAAAGTTAGAACAAGTATAAGAAATACCTGATGAATGAAAAAGTTCATTCTCACTCCAAAGAACTCCTGAAACCCCAAGCACAATTATACTTGCTTTTTATGTTTTCATTCATTCCTTAATTTATAACCTCAAGGCTCCAAAATGGATCTGGACTCCCAAGAGGTTTTTGACCCCACCTGGTTGAGAAATCTGCCTCACCAAGCCATTGGGTACACATCTGGAAGACCAGTATCTCAGCCAAGGAGCCTTCCTCGCAATTGGGCCCTTTCAGATCCAGGGACCAAAGCAAGATCAAGGAACTCTCATGAACAGTTCTAGGTATTCCATAACAATGCATTTAACACTAGCAAGAGGCTAGTTGCACCCTTCCAAAGCATCAAAGTACTTGAAATCAATCAAAATTTAATGCAGAAATAAAGAAGCATTATCCATTTTACAAGACTTGGCCCTCTAAACGTTCAGTTCAATAACTGTAACTTTACTTAGCAATCTGCAAAGGAAATTAAACCCACTGCATCGTTGCTCTGCATGATTTCTATGTGCCAATGTTATACACCCTCCCTTTCTCCCAGAGAAAGAAGAGGTACACCCTGTAACCACTTATAAAGCCAAAGCAAATGAAAAATTTATATGATAAGCCTGCAACTGTTCCTGCCTGTTCATTCTGGTCAGTTTCATTACTGAGGGAGCCCAAACAGGGGAGACAATGAGCTGGATTCAAAACAACGGGGGGGGGGGGGGGGGGGGGAGGCAGTGCTAGAGGATGCAGGAATCCCCCTTTGAGGCTGCCTGTGATCCTTGATCTGCTTTCCTCTCTTCATGCCTGATCCTTGATCAGCGACCTCACCTGCTTTCCTCTCTTCATGCCATCATCCCTGTTGTATGGCTTTTCATTATCATGGGTCCAACCAAATGCCCTCAGCATTGCTTGACTGATGCACACAGATGACTGGCTGGGGAATGAGGTGGGGAAAATCCAGTTTAACCCACCTCCCAGGGTTGTTGTGAGAATTCAGTGGAGGAGAAAAGAACTTTGGCCCCTTCCGCACATGCAGAATAAGGCACTTTCACAATTGTTTGCAAGTGGATTTTGTTATTCTGCACAGCTGCAAAGTGCATTGGAAGGGCCCTACGCACCCTGGAGGAAGGTCAGGAGGTAAAAGGCCAACTGTGTATGCTTCACAGTACTCATGTTCTCCAGAACAGCAGTGCCACGAAGAAGGCAGTCCAGGAAAGAAATCTGACTGCAATCCATTTCTGCTCCTATACCCTTCACACTGCAACCTGAAATCGAATGTCCTGTTCACACCTGATCTGAGGTCACCCTCTAATTGGCATTAAGTAATTTCAAGGTTTCCGAAGAAAAGCCTCAGAATGACGCCCAGTAACAGAAAGCAGCACTGGGTGGACTGGGCTCCGAGGTCTGCAAAATCCAGAGCTGCTGAGATGACGCCTGGCTCAGCTCGACATACAACGTCACAGCTTTGGGAGAGTCTTGGCTACTTCATGACAGACAGACAGGAAATCTGTGGCTGCTTTACAGCATCTGCTAAAAGGGCTGTTCTGCGGGGAGAGCAGCAATTCAGCACATCGCAGGAGGGGGACAGAAGGGCGGGCAGGCAGGCAGGCAGGAGGACGGCACAAACAGCCCCTCCTGAAATCTCCTTTGACTGGCAAGACCTACACTCAGGAAATCTACAGTACCCGGAGAACAAGCAGATGTTCAGGACAGTCTATACAGAAATGTGCACCACTCAGTGCGATGGGACCACATGGGCTGAAGACTGCAGCGATACCCCAAAGACCCAAGGTCAAGAGATGCCAAATACGAGCAGTAGCTGCACTGGCCGGTGGTAGAAGAGCAAGTTCCAAGTCCAGCAGCACCTGAGATGACGACATTTCCAGTAACCTTTCAAGACTCCATGTTCCCTTCAGCTCATAGGAACTAAGGTCGATCCAAGAGTGTCACAGAGGGACAGCGCAGGCGTAACACACAGGAGCCCATTGCTGGAGACCCTGCTTCTTATGGACCCTCGTTAAACAACCCAGCAGTTGGCAAGGCCAGAAGACTACGTGAGGGGGCAAGCCTCCCAAGTATGGCACCCCCCCCCCCACAAAAAAAACAAAGAAAAAGAAAGCCAGCCTGGCACAAAATGGGCAAGAAGAGCTCCAGGGACTTGGCTGAGGGGTTTCTAGCGATCTTCGGTTGACTGTCGTTTTTACTGATCGTTTCTCCCTGACTCTATAATTTCAGTCGTGGAAAAAAGACCTCCCCGCCCCCCCGCCCAGCCATAATAGAGTTTCTTTCAATGCGACACATTTTAAAAACAACCCACTTAAGTCAGAGAGGGAGGAAGCAAATGGTGCAATCAGCAATACGCACCCATGTTAACCCTCCCTTCTTCTATTCCCACCCCCACCCCACCCCACCCCACCCCGCTTGCTGCGATCATCACACAGAGGGTTGAATCGCCGCCCGTCTCAGTTTTGCAACTCCTGGCTTTGCAACTCGAGGAGGACTCCATCAGCGGCGCGGGTGCGCCATGTCCCGTCCTCTCCCCCCCCCCACACCCGCCCCAGGCCAGGGAGGGAGGGGGCTTCCGCGGGGGAGGGTGTTGTCCGGGGCGCCGCCTCAAGGGCGGACGGAAGCGCCCCATCCCCTCCTCACCCCCGGAAGGAGGCGCGCCGGCCGGAGTGGCGGCCGGCCCGCCCCGGGCGACCTACCAGAGGGCTGCCGGTGCTGGCCATGGGCGCCGCCGCCCGAGAGCCCGACCCGATGGGACGCCCGCGTCCTCCGCGAGTGACGTCACCACAACAAGCTCGCTTCCGCCCCAAAGGGGCGGGACTTCCGCCATCCCGCCTTCGCCACTGGCCCGGCGGCAGGCCGCTCAGCCGATTCGACCGTCGCGACGGCTCTCGCGAGATGGGGCTGCAAGTGCGCCCAAGCGGACCAGGCGGGGAAGGCCCCACTGCGCCTGCGCGGGAGCCGAGGCGCCGCTCCCACTCTCCTTCCCGGAAAGCGCCTCCTTTCCCGAGGAGTGGAGCCATAGACGCTGAAACTGCTAGAGGGACCGTCTCCTATGTTGGAAGGCGGGACTTCCTCCTGGCTCGTGAGCCCGGCCGCCTCCTCTTCTTCCAAGGCAGCCGTAGAGCCGTGGCCGACACTGCAAGGCCGGCGCCTTCCCTTGGGTGGCTGGCCTTGCAGTGTAGGCCAAGGCTGCGCAGGAGCGATCTGCTGCGGCTCGCCATGCAACAACCGCCCTTATTATTTCCGACTTGGCGTCCTCTCCGCCAGAACCGCACGGTGGAGCCGCGTGCGCCTGCCTTACAGGGCTGTTGTGAGACATTGAACATACGCTGGGATTAGTGACAGGGTCCTAAAATCACATGAATTCATGAGGATCCGCCTTCTGCCTCTTCCTCTGAGGCTGCAGAGCCGGTTGCAATAAAAACCATACAAAATTTCACAATAAAACCCTAAAACAATCTAAATCTCAAGCCCCCGGCCACAAAAATATACACATGGCAATCAAACATGGGATGGGAGACCCAGCCATGCTTGCAGGAGGAGAGCCTGCGGCTGTGACTGCCGAGGGGCTACCAGGCTGAGCTGTACTTTCCAAAGAGATGCTTGGTTTAGATTTGGGCAGATCTGAGCTTCAGATCAGAGGAGCAGAGATAACGCTGCAACTGACAAAGTCCTGCCTGCAGGGCAGAAGCGGCATGCTCCAGAAGCAGGGCTGGCGCAGAGCTAGGCAGAACTGACCAGCGAAACTGTGATCCCAGTTAGAGGGAACAGGATAAGTTACCCAATTCATGTTTAGAGAATCAAAGAGACAGACAAGGAAGATGATTAGTTAGTAAGGTTATTAGAGAGAAACAGGTTGCAATTGCACCCTGGGAGGAAAGACTCAACTTTGGCTTTGGGACTGTCCCTTTTTATAGACAAATTTCACGTGGTAAATCATTAAATTCCTATACATCACAGGATTCTTGACACCTTGGAATAACATACAAAACTTAACGTCCTTCGGTACAGACACATAATTTTGTCAGACTAATGATTCTTTTGACATAAAGATGTTTTCTTTTGGCGACTCTGAGAGGTATGTCCCATAGATTGATCATTTCTTTATTACATGTTCATTTTATTACCTCGTTAAACTCAGGGTTAATTACAGGACAACCCTTAAACAATTTTCCACTTTATTAAGACAACTTTCTCCCGATGCCTCTCGACCATTGGCACCATCTCAGTGCCCCTGCCTTCACCTGCTTAGATGGATGGCAAAACACAGAATCTGACAGGAGGAATGCACTGACAGAGGCAAGTGTATTCCTAACTAATAATATGTGTCCCCTTTAACTTAGTTTTCTTTCTCCGACTTTGGTTCAGTCAGGAGGATTTACTGCTAAATGCTTGGCTGGTGTGCCCTCAAAAAGGCCTTCTTTTGTTATGTGTTAGGGGCTTGTCTTAGGCTATGTTTTACTTATGCCATCAGGGTCTGCCGAATCAGCAGAAAGTGTAGATATCCATGTTGCTTAGCTCTTCGTCATCCAGCTCAAGTTGAGAGTTGGAGGTTTTTTTACAATGAGTAACTTAAAATAGCTAGTATAACATAGGGATAAGTATATCATAATTATTGAATATGTGAGTAATAAATGCCACTAAATATGATTAAATGTGATTAAATGCGATTACATGCGATTATACTTTCAGTGCTAACAAGACGAAGGTAGACCTGGCTGTGGGGTTTCCCCCTGTCCAGCTCCTCTGACCTTCAGAAGGGTGACTGCATCAAAGGAAAGGAGGGCTCCAAAGCAGCTACCCAAGAAGGCACAACCACAATGACCCTGTGCTGTTTTGTGCAGATGCTGGTGACTGATTGCTCTTCTTCCCTCACAGTGACTCTGCCGATTCTGCAAAGATGCAACAGCCCGTCAGCGCAGATAAAGCAGCTGAGCTGGAGACATGAGCAACTCCGGCCAATTTCTGCCTTGGTTTTGTAGCTGGTTGCTGTTGCACCAGAAGCAGAAGGGAGCCCTGGTTCTATACGGAAAACAGACCATGCTTTCAGTCTGGAATGCCCCTTGACTGGGTGCAATGGGATTTCGGTTGCATTCATCAGCTGAGATTACCACTCTTGTGCCCAGGAACTGCACAATGTTCACTTGGGGCAGCCTCCCCTAGAACAGCGATACTTAGTGGCTCCTGAGTCACAGGTTGCTGTTTGATGTATCCCTTCTGGCTCTTCTGCAGCACAGTCCCCCAGTGCAGTGCCCACCCAATGTTGTCGGCAAGGCCCAGTTCAGTGTGCCACTGGCAAATATTCCCCAGCCTATAACATTCAGAGCTCTGGGCAACCCCTGCAGAGGGGGTGGGGGTAGAATCCAGCATCCAAGGAAGACTCACAGCTCTGTTTGGAGTAAGCAAACATTCAGTCCTTCCTGCTCCCCCCGAACAGCTTCTGAGCCTTTCAGGAGGTTCTGGGTGGGGGGCACTCTGCTGCCTCCTCACAGCCAATGACATCCTTGTTGTGCTCCTGGTATGGCCCCCCCTTCACACTTCCATGGAAATAACTGCTGCTGCTCCCCACTCCTTGAGCCCTCCCTGGGTTTGTCAGTTTCCTTCCCAAGAAAAATCAACACCCCCACTTGGTGACTCTCACAACCTGTCTCAGCTGTTCCAGCTGCAAGGCACAAGACTTGCCTGCAGGCTGCTCCCAAGCTCTGGGGCTCATCTTGGGGGCCACATGTGGCCTTGGGGCCAAGCAGATCACGCAGTTGAAATACTGGAGGGATTATAGGTGGGCTAAAGTGGGACGTTGCGTGGGAGTGGAAGGAAGGCTTTCCTGGCTGATATCAGAGATCTGGCCCCATTCAGTGCTGCATCCGGTTCCTCTCCACAGCTTCAGTAACAGCATTATTTATTTTTCAGAGAAGAAGCAAAGCAGAGCTTGGGTACGCCCAACTGGGCACAGCAGTCAGTGAGAGTGGGGTCTGTTATACCTTCTGTCGTTCCCCAAGCAGTGAGAAGTCCGTGGGGAATGCTGTGGACGAGGGAGCACAAGAGACCCCGTTGTGCCTTTGTTTTATTGCAAATATGCATGCAGCAACTACAGGGAGCAAGCAACATGACCTCTGCGTCTGACTTCTGGCCCTCTGAGCTGCTCCATCAGTCAACTCGCAGCCCTCTGTCTACTCAGAGTGCAAACTGGGCCAGTTTTGCTTCACTGCTCGTCCTCGTAGGTTCTAGGGATTCTGCAGCCGTCAAGGGTGGCTTCTAGCAAACGTTAACTCAAAGCCCATCTACACGATGGCCCTTCCAACTCTATGATTTTATACTTTGACTATCAGCAAGCAGCCAGCATCCCTGACTGTCTGTTCAGAGACTGGTCTCAGGATACGGATATTCTTCAGAGTCGGCCCAGATGTGCCAGCAGGGCTTGCCCACGTGAGGAGAAAAGCCAGAACTTGCTTGCCGAGAGCTGTGCTGGCAGTTATGAGCCCCTCTCCGCTCTGCTTGGTCTCTCTTTGGGCCCCACAGAGTGGGCGCCGGTGCTCAGGAGGCAAGAGGGTTTGCTGCAGGAATCTCCCAGGGATCCTGCTCTGCAAACAGGGCATTCTTGTAAGGCAAATAAAGAAAACTCTCGCCTAGGGCACCCAGGGCTTCCATGTAGAGAGGAGCTCTTCCAGGCAAGACCGGGGCCTTTGCTTCCCCTTGCATGACAACATAGTCGCTGGCTGTGTCTGGCTGGTCTGGAGCCCCTGGCAGGCGGCAAAGTCCCTCCGCTGCTGGCAACTCCACTCCCGAGAGGCGCTTGACGGAGGAGAGCTGGGAAATGGCCTCCACGGGCCTCAGGGTGAGGATGCCGGTTCCACATTCCTTGCTGCCTCTCTGCCATGCATCCCGCCCTTTGATGCCAGTCCAAGCCTGAAGGGATCCAAAACCAGTTCAGGGTTTATGACAGCATGCTCCGTCCCCCCCCCCCCGCCACACACATACATGCACCGGGGGGGGGGGGGGTTCCTTTCAGTCTGTTGCTGCTCAGGAGCTCTCAGCCGCAGACCCAATTCTCGCCTTACGACAGTCACATGAGGTCAGGTTGGCTGCAAAAGACACTCTAACTACTCTGCCACACTTCCCATGATTCTCACGTGGCAGGTGGGTGTGAAGAGTGCTGTTCTTTTCCCAGACTAAGCTCCACCCCCTGCTGAACCCCTGACCCAAACCCCGCCTCCTCCGCTGCTTTGACACCCAGGGTGGCAGCAGGCGATGGCCAGAGATCTCCTCCGAGGAGAGGGTGGGGAGAGGGATGCTTCTGGGATCTGGCCGGGCAGGCCTGTGTGGGGGGGGGGGTCGGGGGGGGGGGCTGACAGCTGCTTCTCATGCTAATTCACTATCTGGGATGGGGGGAGAAAACTTTTTTGGGGAAGGGGCATGTGGAGGTCGAGGAAAGGGAGAGCAGCCTGTGGCCACGGGAAGGGCCGCGACATCTTGCTGGGCGGGGGGCAGGGAGTGGGACCACAGAGGGTGCTCAAGCTCTTGCCCCTGCCCAGTTGCCCTGCTGGCGTTCCTTGGAGGAGAATGGGAGGTGGGGGGGTCATTTTGTGCAATTGCCGCCCCCCCTTCCACTCCTCAGTGCTCCCCCTCTGAAGGGGATGTGGGCCCTTACCTGGAAATTCCCATGGTGAGAGGAATAGAGAGGCATGAAGAAGTCTGCCGGGCTGGGGGTGTTTGCTGAGCAACGGATCTTGATCCTGCAGAGAGACAGAATAATGGCACTTGCGTCTTGGCCCAGCAGCAGAGGCCCCTCGCTTGAGCCGGCACAAATGCAGCAGAGGCTTCCTTCTCTGTGCACCCCCCTCCGCCGCCCCGCCCCCCCCAGTGGTGGGATTCAGCCGGTTCGCACCACTTCAGCAGAACCAGTTGTTAAAATGGTGCTTGTAAACAACCAGTTGTTAACTTATTTGAATCCCACCACTGCCCCCCACCCCACTGGGCCCATCAGCTACCCCACTCCCTGCCTCCCCTGCCCTGTGCCCACAGCCATTTTGGTTAGGGACCTGTTGACAGGGGACGGGGTGGGGACCCAACACAATGGTCTGGCAGCTGGTTACCAGCCCTGCTCAACGGGTGCAGCGGCATGTGCCAGGACTGGCAGTTGCAACACCCTACCTTGAGTAACAGCTGGAGAGCAGGAGTAGAAAGAGCAGAGAACCAAGGCAGGCTGAGATGAAGACAGCCACCAGGACTGGAAGCTCCTCCTTCAGCAAAGGGCCTGGGGACAGACAGGCAAACGGCCCTGAGCTGGCAATGGCAGAAACACCACAGGGCAGCTTCGGGGCCGGAGGCTGCCCAGAATTCTGCCCTCAAAGAGCCTTTCCTGCCAGGGCAGCGGAGCGTAAGGCCCGAAGCAGAACTTCTCCTGGGCATCCCAGCTGGGCGTGTCCTGGGATTCTCCAGTCGCACCACTTCTGCCTCCTGACAATCCCTCTGCAAAGAAGGCTGGTCCAGCAGGCAGTGACCCTGAGAAGACCCTCAGGTCTTTCGGGGGACAGGCAGAAGGGGCTTTTTTGCCCTTCCCTGCCCTTCCCCCCAGCAAGCAGGATCCCAAACAGGTTCTGCCAACAGGTAGAAATCCAGAACTGGGAGGGGTCCTGAGGCTCATCTAGTCCAACCCCCTGCACAACACAGGAAATGCACAGCTACTTCCTCCCGCCCTCCCCTATGACCCCGGCTCTATGGCCAGAGGGAGGCTTGCCTCTAGGAAAGGAACCGAATACATAGAGTGGGACAGCGGAAGGAGCACATGCCGTGTGAGTCGGGCAAAGGGCAGGGCGAGCCTGGTGCTCAGGGGTGTGTTTGGCAGCAACAGCTGCTCCTCCACTGCCACTTGGCTGGCTGTGAGCAGACCTGGGGGGACGCTCCACTCCGTTGTGGCGCTCCACTCGCTCCACTGGCTGGCATAATCTTTGCTGTCGTCTGGGGTTTTGCAGCGCACTCTTGCGACGTAGCTGGTGCCTGGCGTGAACTCAGAAGCGTCTATTTCCATCATCGTCTCTCTGGTGACCACGGTTTTGGTCTCTGCTTGCTGTTTGGGGGTGGAGAACAAGGATTGAGGCCTGAGGCCAGCCTGGCAGACGCAGGCGGTGGGAGAATGCGGCTGGGAGGCTTTCCTTCCGTCACTGCAGAGTCCTGGGCACCAGGCAGGGCCTTCCTTGGAGGGCTCCAGGGCAACGAGTGACCAGACAACAGTCTTGCATGCCGTCGGCCCTGCAGCTGCATCCAGTGCCTTCCAACCCAGCGGGCAGCTGCCTCTTTCCCCTGCCCGGTGTTTCCCCTTACCTCCCAGGGGACCTCGGTGTCCCTGAATTGCAGCTGCCACTGCAAGGTCTTCCAGATGTTCACGTAGGCCTCTGGCTTCCTCCACACGATCTGACACTTGCTGGCAGTCAGGTTGCTCCAGACGCCACAGGGCGGATCACATTTAACTGGGAAGAGGAATGGGTGATGGCGAGCCGAGGGATCCCACAAAGGCCCCGAGCGTCCGCAAAGGAGAAGCCGCCCAAGAGAATTTATCTGCCGCTGCTGGCGACCTGGGCTGTCCGCCCCCACCCCCACCCCTGCTCTCCTCATCCCCAGAAGGGGATCCCCACTCGCATTTTTGTGCCCCCCTTCCAGAGGAAGGCTGCTGGACTACTGGGGGTGGTTTGCTAAATCGCGCTTGGCTTTGGTGGTGACTGGTTGGCTGTTTGAATGTGCTTGTGGACTTTCTGGGGACAGATGAGAAGAGGCGGCTTTGGCCATTTTTAAGCACACACACACACCCCGGACCTCCCCAGCTTTCCCCCCTCCTGTCCTCCTTCCCTGGGCAATGCTATGTGGAGCACTCACTGTTCTGCATGGGCTGGTAAGTCACCTCCCAGGCAGTGTAGAGATCGCCTTTCCCCAGGGAGGCGCGCAAGGAGAGCTTGTATTCGTCACCCTCTTCAAAATTCCCCGATCCTTCCGCAGAGCAGCTGAACTCATGCGGGGCCTCCTCGGAGGCTGAAAGCCAGCAGAAGAGGTCGCTGTACTGCTGAAAGGTACTGCGGGGAGCAAGAGAAGAAGCAGATTTCTGTGACCTGGGTGACTCAGCTGGAGACACAGCAAGTGACTGTGTAGATGGGGGAGTGCCTCTGAACATGTGCAGAAAAACCACCAGCAGCCTGTGACTACAGCGGGAAGCAAAGACAGTGGGCGTGCTCGCTGTGGCTGGGCAGCCTTCGAACTGAAAATGATGCCTGCAGATCATCACAATGGTCTCAGATAAGCAGGCCAATTTCTACTGGGAGCAGATAGTTTCTTGGGTGAGCAGACTGAGGGCAAAGCATCCAACACGGGGACTGGCTGCGTCATCAACAGGAGTCGGTTGTCAGGAGTTCCTGTCCCAGGAGGTGGGTGCGTGAGTGTGACACCCAACGGGCTGGGAAGCAGCTGTCGCTCCCTCAGCCCCCAGAAGGGGTGCCCGTGCATGGAGAAACAGCAAGTGGCCCTCCGGGAGACAGTGAAGTGCCAAGCCCCCGTCCAGAGGGATCTCAGGTAGGCTGGTGGACTTATGGTCTCTTTGCCCCCACCTGAGCACACCTGGGCAAGTAAAGCAACAGACACGCTAAACCCTTGGTGTGTTCTCATTGAAGGGGAAGTCAGCCGGGTCCTGCTTCCCCTGGAACCCACATGGCCAAGTGTTGTCCGTCTCCACAACTGAGGCGCCCATCACAGCCGGAAGCTCCCTGGTGCTAGTTGCCTCTGAGCACCCAGCCATTGGCAGCCAGTAGAGGCCTTCCCTCACCGCACCACAGAAGACCTTCCATTGGAGGCTGGTGAAAGGCTTCGTTCTGGGCCATGGGTGTCCTTGCTTATTTGGGGCCAGGTGGCCAGGGCTGGTTGGGGCCCCACCCCACCCCCACGACAGAGGCTGCATGCCTGCGCACCCCCCTCGCCTTACTCAGAGAAATTGAGATAGAACGCTCCCTCTCCTGCAGTCTGGTTCCGGTGCCAGGAACAATCCACTTGGCGGTCTTGGATCCCATAATTGTTCAGACATCGCACACCGCTGGGGAGGCCTGCAAGGAGGAGGGCGTGCAGAAGACGTCTGCCAGGTGCCTGGCTTGGCTCATCAAAGGGCAACGTTGCCCCACAAGTGATCCCAGCCCTGTGCCCAAGATCATGCCCAGCAACAATGCGCAGGCTCAGTCAAAGTAAAGGACTCAGTAAAGGACTGAGCCCTCCGGGGGTAGGGCGGTTTATCAAAGCCAACACATTAAATAAATAAATAAATAAATAAATAAATAAATAAATAAATAAATAAATAAATAAATAAATAAATAAAGAAAGAAAGAAAGAAAGAAAGAAAGAAAGAAAGAAAGAAAGAAAGAAAGGCGGAGGGGGGTTGAGAGGCAGAGGCTGTGAGGAGTGGGCTGCTTTGATTACTTAGGAGGGGCTTGAAGACCTGACTTTGGATTTCAGTGCCTGCTCTCCCTGTACATCTGCAAACACAAAAAGGACTGAACCGTCTCTAGTAGAAATATACATAAATAATTGGTCTCCGTTTGCATGTAAAACGCCTCTCCTTGCTAGTATCTTGATAACTGATCCAAACTGAAAAAACAGAATATTTGGAAATCTACGGATCTGGGTCTTGTTCCAAAACGCGGGTTGGGTGGCTTAGAAGAAAGGGACCGGGAGAAAAAATGCAGGAGTTTGTAATTCAGCAATAAATGTAACTGACAAAATGTATTTTGCAAGCCGCAAGCTCACACAGGTCTTACAGTCTTTTTGCTGGCATCTCAGAAGAGCATCAGGACTGCAAAAGGGGTGGGTGGGGCCCAGAGCACAGGCTTCCAGAGCCAGAGTGGTGCCCCTCTGTGTTTGGTGTGGGCAGTTCTCTTCCATACCTGTTTGTTGCCTTTCTGCAGCCAGGAGGAGGGGTGAGAGGAGCACCTGCAGCAGATGGGCTGCCAGGAGGTTTTCCTTCCCCATTCTCCAGCGGCCTGAAATGCAAAGGCCTGTGAGATGCATTTCCAGCACTGTGAGACCATCACCCTGCCCAGCCAGCATGCGCACTCTGCACACGAGGATGCCACAGGCTCAGAGCACAGCACAGAATTTGGCACCCAAGCAACTTTTTAAAATTAAGCTTCTCGCCTTTGCTTTCTAGCATGGGCCAGCAAGAAGCGTGCCCGTGCCCACTGAAGGGTTGGGAACTGGGGGGGGGGGGGCGAACTGGGAGCAGCCAATGGGAGCTGGAGCTGACAGTTCCTCCCTTCCACCAGCACCCCTCCTTCCCTGGAAGCGTCTCCTATTCTTGCCCTCTTCACTGAAAGTTATTCGATGCAGAATAATTTGGGCAAGAAATAAAAATATAGGAGTGTGTTTAATTCATGCCAGTTTACCAGCTCAAGGCACAGAATTGCGGGTGTTTGGGATGCTGGCAGCCCCTGCTGGCTGTCGTCTGCTGCTGGTGGTAGAGTCCTGAATCCCCTTCAGCCCCCCTCTCTCATCATGAGGGAGTCTTCCTGCAGTGAAAAGCTCTCTATGTGGCGTAAATCCCAAGCTGGCTGCAGAATGTCTAGGAGACGAAGATTTGAATCTCCACTTCAACTGCAGAAACTCACTGGGTGCCTGGAGGTCGTCCCCCCCCTGCCCCTGTCCCCGCTCTCTGCCCAGTCTACCCTGCAGGGTTGTTTGTTGTGAGGCTCAAACGGGAAGGAACAATATAAGCAACTCTGAGTCCCCTTTCAGAAGAATAAACACAGCAAATACATAAGTCAGCATAATGTAGGAAATGTTTCCCTGGCTCAAGGGGGACCAGTCTTGCTACATGGCGATTGGGAGCATGTTCAGAACCCAACTTCATGGTGCAAGTTCGCAGTGGGGTGCCCCCAGATTGTTTGTCCCCCTCAGGTGTGGCCGTTGGTTCTGCCCTCCCCCCACCCTTGGCTCCTTGATCCAGTGGGGCAGGCAGCTCTACTTGGCACCCTGCTGGGCTCCTGCTGGTTGCTCCCAGGGGACCCCCACCCCATCCCTGCAGAGTTGGCAGCCCCCACCCCAGCTCCAAACCCCACCCTTGCAGTTATGGGGCCCAGCTGGCTCCATGAAGGGTACTCGTGTCCCCACTTCCTTGTTGCCCCCCCCCCCCCGCTGCCCCTTCCAGCTGCTGCTGTGGCTTGCAAAGGCCATTCTGATCGGAAAGAACCACTGTGTGTGTCCCCCCCTCCCCACATTCATGGGCCCATCCTGTGAGCAGCCTGGCCTTGCTCAGCTCCACTGCCCCACTCCCTCTCCTCTGAACCCACTCACCAATCTTAACCCAGAACGGGAGTGGCGGAGGGAAGGGGGGCTCTGTGAGTTGGATCCATGACAGGCAAGTACTTTGCCAGACCCTGGAGGCTGGCTGGGGAAGACCCAGGTGGGAAAGGCGGCTGCCCAGACCAGGGTGTTGCCACCGGTGCTGGTCACCTCGGGTTCCCCTTCTTCTGCCCGGCTGGCCGCCCGGTCCAGGCGCCTTACCGTCTGCGCTGCTACTGCTCTCCAGCCCCTCCAGGAATGCGGGGTCGGGGCTTCTTCCGTCCGCCCCGCCCGTCCAGCTGTCCTGGCGCTGCTCAGAGGACAGGGCTGGGCCGCCGGCCTGCAGGGGCAGCCTCAGTAGCGGGTGGGAGCGCCTGCGAGGTACCCAACTGGATGGGCGATGGTGAGGGGGAGGCACCCAGATAACATCCTCCCCCCCTCCCCCGGATGCCTGGCTCAGCCCGAGATAAGCGAGGCTGCCTGGAAGGCTCGGAGCCGCCTCTCGCCCCTACTGACCTACAAAGACTTCCTTCCCCGGGGGGGGGGGGGCACGGCTTCTGCGCTCCACTTTCAGGCATTAGAGCCTGGCAGAGGGGAGGGGGCTCGCGTGACGGCCGCCAAGGGGGCTGCAGAGATCGTGGGCGGCGAATCCCTCGCACCGGTCAGCCCCCCCCCCCCAGCCCACCGGGGAAAGGAGCTTCGATGAGTCCGAACGACCCTCCCCCCCTTGGGCCAGGCAGCCACTTCGCAGGGGGATGGGGGGGGGGAAGAGGGAAGCCCGTCAAGGGCCGCCCCCAACCCCACCGCCGACAACCCTCCCTGGTTCAGCTTCTGCGGTCACGTCGAGGCCCTCCCTCCCTGCCTGCCCTCCCCCCTGCAGGGCTTCGGGACACGCAGGCTTCTGAGTCCACCCCGTCGGACAAGCGGAGGACAGACAGACAGACAGACAGACAGACAGACAGACAGACAGACAGACAGACTGACTGACTGACTGACTGACTGACTGACTGACTGACTGACTGACTGACTGACTACCCGCGAGGGAAGGTGGGGGGCTAAGTCACGGGGGGGCTTCCTTGATCCAGTCCCTTTCCTGGCAGAGGGGCAGGCCGTTCCACTTGTTTTTTGGGCTCCTGCTGGTGGCACCTAGAGGACCCCCTTCCATCCCTGCAGTGCTGGCAACCCCCCCCCCCAGTTCCGACGACCCCCCCCCCCGCAGGTGGGAGCTGTCCAGCCACAGCGGTCCTGCAAACGCCGTCCGGGCAGAGGCGCCGAGTAAGCCGTCCCTTTGCTGCCGCCTGGTGGCGACGACGGGAAGCGCACGGGAGTCCGGCAAGTGAGCCGTCCCCCATGTGCCACCTCCCGCCGGGGTTCTGCTCCGGCGGGCCCCTGGAAGGTCTGGGGGGGAGGGGAGGCGGGGGCGGTGGGTCCGTCGCTTGCAGGGGGCGGCAGGAGGGGGCAGCTGCTGGTGAGGGGGAGGTGGACGGCAGGGAGTTCTGGTCCCAGGAAAGGGAGGCATGCATGGGGCTGATCTTGTCCACCCCTTGGTCCACTCCACAGGAGGAGGAGGAAGACCGGAGGAAGGTTCGCTGCTGCTGCTGCTGCTGCTCTTCCTCCTCCTCTCCGGGAGACCCCTGCATGGTCCTCTGGGGGGCGGAAACACCTGAGTAGGTGAGCGGAGGCGTGCCCTTTTCCCAGGTGTGGGCAAGGGGGACAGTCATTGTGGGACCCGGCTGAGCAGCTGCAGACTCTCAGGGCGGTGTGACGAGATCCTTGGGGTGAATGTTGTGCTAGGGGTCTGCAACCTGTGGCTCTCACTCCAGATGTTAATGGACTACAATTCCCATCAGCCCCTGCCAGCATGGCCAATTGGGGTGAATGTTGTGCTAGGGGTCTGCAACCTGTGGCTCTCTCTCCAGATGTTAATGGACTACAATTCCCATCAGCCCCTGCCAGCATGGCCAATTGGCCATGCTGGCAGGGGCTGATGGGAATTGTAGTCTATTAGCACCTGGAGACCTGCAGGTTGCAGATCCCTGTGCTAGAGGAACCGGAGAAGGACATGCTGGTGGGGGGTGGGGTGGGGGGTGGGGGTGGAAGGAGGCTATATAAATACGGACCGAAAAATCACATGACACACATGTGCTGCGCAGTGGCTTCCGTGTATTACAACTATGATATACAATATATAGAAATGTCTAAAATACAATTGTCATAAATCATACAGATATCTCCAATGGGAGAGCTCCAGCAACACCGATACAAATGAAAATGCTCTTCCGTTGTTATCCGCAAGTTTACTTCAATAAAGGCTTACAACTTTAACTGTTGTCTCCTTTCCTGTACATTCGATGTCAGATCGGTGACTGGAAAATTGTCTAAAGTTCCAAATTATTTTTCTCAAGGTGTAAACATAATCACCGCTTTCATAAATCGATACAATATCACCATCATGCCATCTCCCTCCGAAGTGTCGTTAGGAAAGATGATTAAAGGAGCCGGATACCCACAGGATACCCATAAACATTGCAGAAGCTACAGCGTTTGTGAGCTTTTCGATTGCCTTCATCAGTGCTCCATTCCGCATTCTGTGCAGACGGGACAGGGACCAAGGCAGACCTTCTTCTGTTTGCTGGGGATCTCTCTGGACCAGGTCTCAGCTGCAGAAGCCTCCTTTCCTCTTCCTCCTGGAAAGCAGAAGGCCAGGATGATGAAAGTGGCTCCAAATACTCGCGAAACGTCCCCCTGGGCCCCCTTCCGCCCCCACCAGCGTGTCCTTCTCCGACTCCTCTAGTCCAGCACAACATTCGCCCCAAGGACTTGGTCACACCGTGGAGCCTTCCGGCCTGAGAGTCTGCAGCTGCTCAGCTACATGATCCCACGATCACTGTCCCCTGGCCCACACCTGCTCAGGCAGGCTCAGGTGTCTCCGGCGGATCGGCTACGGAGGCCGCCCAGAGGACCGTGAGGGTCTCCCAGAGAGGAGGAGGAGGAGCAGCAGCAGCGAGTCTTCCTCCCGTCCTCCTCCTGCGGAATGATCGCCCCACAAGATCAGCCCCACGCATGCGGCCAGAGTCCCCCCAGCGACGACCACGACGAACCTCCAGCAGCAGCAGTCCCTGCTGAAGGGCCCCCTCCCCCCGGCCGCTTCGTTCACAGGGCCCGCTGGACGTTTCCGCCTCTACAACCCCGTAGGCCAATCAAGCGGGAGGAGGAGAAGGGCTGCGGCCCAATCCGCGCGCTGTGTGGGGCGAAAGGCGCGGCCATTGGGCAGGAGGCGCCGGGGAAGGTCTCCCATCATTGGCTTGAGGTGGAGGCCAAGCCAGGGGTGTAACGAGGTAGCCCTGGGCAAACTGTAGCCCTGGGCAAAACCTGAGTTGGATGCCCCCCCCCCCCCCAATGGGCGGCCATTCCACCACGACCAAATTTTTTTTTTGCACCAGGACATTGGTGCCTGCAGGGGGTGACGTTTTTAGACATATCAGCACCAAAATTTCAGCATATCATCAGGAGACTGTCCTTATGCTACTCCCCAAGTTTGGTGAGGTTTGGTTCAAGGAGTCCAAAGTTATGGGCTCCCAAAGGGGGTGCCCCATCCCCCATTGTTTCCAATGGGAGCTAATAGGAGATGGGGGCTACAGTTTTGAGGGTCCATAACTTTGCCCCCCCAGAACCAAACTGCACCAAACTTGGGGGGTATCATCAGGGGAGTCTCCTGATGAGACCCTGAAAGTTTCGAGACTGTGCCTTCAGAAATGTGCCCCCCCCAGCCTGCAACCCCCATGGACAGCAATACAGAAAACTCAATGCAGAACAAAGATTCTTGGGCAAATTTCTGGGATGTTCCTGAAGGGGGCGCATTTTTGGATGTATCGGCACCAAAATTTCAGGGTATCATCTGGAAACTGTCATGATGGTACCCCCAAAGTTTTGTGCAGTTTGGTTTAGGGGGTACCCCATTCCACATTCTTTGCTAAGGAGATGGTGGCTACCCTTTTGAGGGTCCAAAGTTATGGACCCTGAAGCAAACTGCACCAAACCTTGGGGGTGCCATCATGACAGTCTCCAGATGATACCCTGAAATTTTGGTGATGATACATCTAAGAATGCCCTTCCTGCAAGAACATCCCGAAATTTGCCCAAGAATCTTTGTTCTGCATTGAGTTTTCTGCATTGCTGTCAATGGGGGTTGCAGCCTGGGGGGGCACATTTTGTAGCCCCCATCTCCTATTAGCTCCCATTGGAAACAATGGGGGATAGGGGCACCCCTTTTGGGAGTCCATAACGTTTGACTCCCTGAACCAAACCTCACCAAACTTGGGGGGAAGCTTAAGGACAGTCTCCTGATGAGACCCTGAAATCTTGGTGCTGCTAGCCTAAAAACTGCGCCCCCTGCAGGCCAAAAATGGAAAACCACTAAAAATACCCAAAAACGAACCCAGCATTTTGATGCCCCCCACAAGGTGATGCCCTGGGCAGCTGCCCACCTTGCCCAATGGGCATTACACCAGTGGGCCAAGCCCCGCCCCCGTGGGATGCCCTCCCTCCTCCGCCGTTTCCAAAACTGCGCTGGCGGCACTAGCAGCAGCCCCCTTTTCCCGCCCCCCCCCCGCACGGCCATCATGGATCGTTATAACGGCCATTACGGCGACCGCCACCGTTGCAACAATCGTTATAACGGCCATTGCGACGATCGCTACCGTTTATAACGATCGTTATGGTAGTTATAACGATTGTCACAACAGCCATCAGTATAACGGCCATTGCCATCGTTACAATGTTCACTGCCATCGTTAGGGTTAGAGGGTTAGCGGCAGTGGACGTTGTAACGACGTTGTAACGACGGCAGGGTCAGGGGGCGTGGTCCGGGGGGCGAGGAAAGTGCTGTTGCATTGAACTGGCAAATGCAGTTCAATGTAGCAAAATGCAAAGTGATGCACATAGGGGCAAAAAATCCAAACTTCACATACACGCTAGAGGGGTCAGTGCTATCAGTCACAGACCAGGAAAGGGATTTGGGCGTCTTAATTGATAGTTCCATGGGAATGTCAACTCAATGTATGGCAGCTGTGAAAAAGGCAAACTCTATGCTGGGGATAATCAGGAAAGGAATTGATAATAAAACTGCAAAGATTGTCATGCCCTTATATAAAGCCGTGGTGCGACCGCACTTGGAGTACTGTGTTCAGTTCTGGTCACCACATCTCAAAAAAGATATTGAAGAGATAGAAAAAGTGCAGAGAAGGGCAACGAGGATGATTGAGGGACTGGAGCACCTTCCTTATGAGGAAAGGCTGCAGCGTTTGGGACTCTTTAGTTTGGAGAGGAGACGTCTTAGGGGGGATATGATTGAAGTCTATAAAATTATGCATGGGGTAGAAAATGTTGACAGAGAGAAATTTTTCTCTCTTTCTCGCAATACTAGAACCAGGGGGCATTCATTGAAAATGCTGGGGGGAAGAATTAGAACTAATAAAAGGAAACACTTCTTCACGCAACGTGTGATTGGTGTTTGGAATATGCTGCCACAGGAGGTGGTGATGGCCACTAACTTGGATAGCTTTAAAAGGGGCTTGGACAGATTTATGGAGGAGAAGTCGGTTTATGGCTCCCAATCTTGATCCTCTTTGATCTGAGATTGCAAATGCCTTAACAGTCAAGGTGCTCAGGAGCAGCAGCAGCAGCAGAAGGCCATTGCTTTCACCTCCTGCGCGTGAGCTCCCAAAGGCACCTGGTGGGCCACTGTGAGTAGCAGAGAGCTGGACTAGATGGACTCTGGTCTGATCCAGCTGGCTTGTTCTTATGTTCTTATGTTGCGAAAATCAGCTCTCTGCGAACGTTATAACGATGATCACCATGGAATGTCGGTGCTTGTGATTCTGACTTTGGCCACCGGAGGGCAGCAGCAGCAGCAGCGTCCTCGGCGGCCCCCCTGCCCAAAGAGGCTCCGACACGCCACAACCTCGACGTGCGGCCTCGTGCGAAGGCGGCGACTGGGAAAGGCCGCCCGGGGCTCTCGGCTCCTCAGTCCAAACAGGCTGCTAGCTCAAAGAGGCTCAGGAAGTCAGCGGAATCGCTCCATCACATCCACGTGCGGTCTCGTGCGAAGGCGGCGTTCAGGGTGGCCTGGTCTGGTGCAGGGACGGGGTGGGGGGGTGTCGGCTCTCCCGAGCACTGTGGGTCAGATTGTGCTCAGCTGCTGCAGCCGATCAGGACGGGGGGGGGGGGGGGGCCCGGAGGAGCCAGGCCAGGTGGTGGTGGGGGGCGTTTGGGGGAGAAAAGCAGCGTGTCGTTCCCGAGTCCACCCCCCCAAGCAGCAGCCCTGTTCTCCGGGGCCGGGAGGTGCGGGGGGGGGGGGGGTTCGGTGGCAGCGGTCCGGGGGGGAGGGGCTGCTGCTGCTGCTGGAGGTTCGTCGTCGCTGGCCCCTCCCCTCGCTGGCCCTGATGGGCGGGAAGGGGCTGGGAGCCCCCCCCCTCGCTTTTCACCCTCCCCTCGGCAAGCTCCTTTCCTAATAGAGTTGCCAACCTCCAGGTGGTAGCCGGAGATCTCCTGGGACTGCAATTCATGTCCAGGCAACAGAGATGGGTTCATCTGGAGGTGGACGTTAGGACATCACACCCCATTGAAACCCTTGCCCTCCCCAAACTTCCCCTTCCTCAGACTCCACTCCCCAAATCTCCAGGTGTTTCCCAGTATGGAGCTGGCAACCCCATCCCCCAAAACACAGAAAGGTCAACGGCCGCATTGGAGAGGGACTCAGACGACAGGCTGCTCTCGCAAGAAGGATGTTTTTATTCTCCTCGGTACACGTAGGAGACAAGCCAGGAGTTGGGGGGGGGGAACCATCACCCCCTCTCCCCCGCACGGGGGCAAGGGTTCAGATTGCCCCGTGGGCAGCAGTGCCAGGCCACCAGAGGGGCAGTGGATGGGCTGGAGGAAGGGGAGTCAGCTGCTGCTTCTAGCTGTGCTCCTCTGGGGGGGTGTAGCAGGTGACCCACTGCTTGACGTAGCTGGGCAGGAAGGCAGCCCCCTCCTCTTCCCTGTGGGCAGCGCAGCTGGCACACCTCCCCTGGCACTCAGAGTCCCCAGGGGGGCTCCCACAGTCAGAGTCCACAAAGCCACTGTCAACGGTGTCCAGGTCGAGAGCCAGGTCCCCTGGGTCTCCGTCAGCCCCCCAGGTGGGAGAGAGCCACTCTCTGCAGAAAGGCTGGGCGGGGGGTGGAGAGGAGGCACCCAGGGGGCCTCCGTAGAGGGCGCTCAGATGCTCCAGGAAGGGGTCTTGCGGCCAGGGAGGAGGTGGAGGCACCTTGCTGTAGGGAAGCAGGCTTTCGGAGAGGCTGCCGTCCACAGGCAAGCACTGGTAGGCCTCTGGCTCTGGGCCGCAGGCATCAGCCACGGTTACTGTGTCAATGGAGAGGTGGCCGTAGGCTGGCTCCAGCGCGGATTCGGGACTCTCCTCAAGGAAGGCCGGCAGGGCATCGGCACAGGGGAGCGCGGGATTCTCCTCGGGGGCATCTGGGGCCAGAAGCGGCTTGGGGCTGATCTTGAACACTTCTGGCAGGGCCGTTCCACACTCGGAGACATCCAGGGGGGCTCCGGAGTAAGAGGTCCCCACCCATTTCTGTCCAGAGAGAGAGAGAGAGAGAGGGTGAAAATGGATCCAGAGGGCCCAGAAGCAGGGAGCTATTTGCAGAGGGGCCACCTGCAACCCCGCCCCCTCCCCAGCAAGGTCTGCTCCCACAACAGTCCCCAAACTGGGCTCTTCTAGGAGATCCCAAAGAGGCCCCACAAAAGTCATGGGAAAGCCCCGGGGAGAAGCATCTGGTTTGTGGTCTCTCTCCTGGGGAGCCTTTTGTGCTGCCTCTAACGGCAAGGATCTAGCTGTGTGGGGCCCCCTGCACCAAGGGGACGGGGACCTGGGTTTTTGGGAAACCTCCTGACTGGGATGCTTTAATTATTCCACCCAAGCCCCGCCTTTTCTCTGCCTCCTTCTCTGGACTTTGGTGCCTTCTCCTGTGGGGTCAACTCTTCCTCCTTCAGGGCACCCAACCTAGTCCTTAAGACAGTGACCGCAGTGCTTCTGGCAGTAGCCAAAATTCTTTGTAGGGTGGGGGCCATTTTCTGCCCCTCCTTCCCTTGCCCTCAGTTTTTTGCCTTTTGATGCACTCAGACCCTTTCTCTCTTTCTCTTCAGTGGGGCAGTGCCCGGCTTTCCTGAAGCTTCAACTCCCCTCCCCCCAATCATTGTTTGCACCCTTGGGGGTGGCAGGCAGTTTCCCCTTTAATCTAGGGTCTGTTTTCCCCCCAGAATCCCTCCCTTCCCCAGCCTGTGATGACAACCGGCCCACCCAGCTGGTACCTGGAAGTCTCCATTGTGGACCAGATAAAGGGTCTGGAAGAAAGGAGCCGGGCTGGGAATGAGCTGCTCCAGCTTCTTCCACGGCCGGCAACTGGGAAGGAAAGAGGAATTGGGCTGAAAGGTGGAAGCAGCATGAGCGAGCGGCCCTTTTCTGGCCCTCCCTGCTACACTCACAGGAGCAAGAGTCTTGGGCGGCTGCTCCCCTTTCTCCATGCAGGGAGAGGTCAGGGGCATCCCCCACCCCCCACCAGCCCTGTGGGACTGCCCAGTGGCCACGCACTCACCTCTGATGCCTTCCCAGGAAAGCCAGGAGGGTGATTAGGAGGAGCAGGAAAAGCAGCCAGGCCGCTCCGGTGGTTCCTGCGGAGGGAACGAGAGTAGGAGGGAGGGGAGGCGGAGCAGGGATGTCTTGCTTTGGGCGGCCCCAGGAAGCAGAGCAGGCCAGCCACGGGGGGGGGGGGGGGCGCCTACACTTACCCCTGTGCGGAGTCTTGAGGCAGCCGGAGGGGCTCCAGTCACTCCAGGTGCCCCTGTAAGGAGAGCCGTCCCTCAGTCCGGAGCGCACCTGCAGCTCGTACTCCGCGCCCCCCGCCAGCTCCTGCGGCAGCAGCCACAAGCTTGGGGTGTCCTGCAGAACAGACTTCAGGCCCTGGTCAGGCCCCAAGGGAGGAGTGGGTCAGCTGAGGGAACACTCTTCCTGGGCCTGTGCTTGGGAATGGTGCTTTGGGGTGGGCAGGGGGGGGGGTGAGGTGGAGGCCGGCCGGTGGCCAGCCAGGATTTTGCATGTCAGGTCTGGAAAACGGGACTGCCAAGAGACCTGTCTTGGGGTCTGAAACACCAGTAAAGCTCAAGAACTCAAGGCAGTGGTGGAGGGACGGGACCAGAGCCCCACCTGACCCAGCAGCGGCTGAGATGCTTCTGTGATCGGTGACCCCAGCCTCTTTGGGGTCAAGTGGGTTGTGGGGCCCCACTCATTGTACCTCCCAGCTGAGTTTCTAGAAAGAAGCTTCGGCGGAGATCAGCCAGGCTTGAATCTGCCAGCCCTGGGATTGGGGGTGGGTGGGAAGTCTCTTCCTCCCTGTGGGTCTTGGACGGAGGGAGAGGTGGGCTTCCCCCCACAGGAGAGGAGGCAAAGTGGGTCGTAAGAGCACGGCTGGGGCCCTGCCAAGACCTTGGCTCCCTGTGGCTCTCCGGAATGCCCCAGGCCCCCACCCCACCCTGCTTCCCCCCCTCCCCCCCGACTCACCCCAGCTGTGCCTCCTTCCAGCCTCCAGGGGTGTCCCTTCTGTCTGTAGCGCAGCTGATACTGCAGCTCCCCGTGCAGGTTGTCGTAGGCTGAGTAGCCGCCCTCCCAGGAGACGTTGAAGCCACCTGGGCAGGCCACGGCGCTCACATTGAAAGGGGGCCGCGGCTTCACTGGGGAAGAGGGAGCAGAGCAGAAAATCAAGGCCTGCTGCCTTGGAGGGGAACATATAGGACCCCCCCCCCCAGGACTGCTGTGGGGAGGCCTGGCCCCTTGGGGACTCCAGCTGCAGATGCAGCAAGAAACTTCCGCATGTATGTGGGGGTGAGACACAACTGCATCATCTTCACCACAGGGAAACTGGGGTCTAAGCCAAGCTGGGGCGTATCGCCTATGGGGATATGGGGTGACCCATGTTCCTGGGTGCACATAAACCTGGGCACTGGCACCAGCTCTGGGTGGTAGACCTGGATGCCGCTGGCGGCTCCGAGCAGCAGACCTGGACACCGGCTGAAGCTCCAGGCAGTAGACCTGGACGCCAGCATGGGCTCCAGGTGGCAGACCTGGGCTCTGGGTGGTAGACCTGGGTGCCTTGGGGCTCCCCCAGAAAATTCAGATGTTTGGGCTCCATTCTCTGGTGATCCATTTGTCCTAGATATGCCTCTGGAGCCAGGGGCAGGAATTCTGGGGGGGGCCTTCAGAGGGCTCCCCTAAAAAGCTCCCAGAAGACCCTGGGGGTGCAGACCTGCCCGGCATCTGTTGGCAGCGCTTGGGAGTTCCTCTCTCCCTCATTCACACACTCAGGTCACACGCAGGTGCCTCAAGCCATGCCAGCCCCCCCTTCCCCCCCCCCCCCCCCAGCAAACACACACACACCGTTTTCATGGTACTTGAAGGGCCCACATCTCTGGCCATCTGGAAGGGCTCCCTCTGCAAATGTCGCCGTCACAGTGAAGCTACTGCCGGACATGCACCGCTCCTGGTTGGAGGAGCACATGTATCGCATGCGGCTGGCGTTCCCCAAGGTGGGGAGGAAGACGCAGGTGCCCTTGTGGTTGCCGCAAACCCTGGAGAAATGCAAGACCTCTCTGAGCATGGCGGCCGGTGGCGTGTCAGGACCCACCAGCTCCAGAGCCAGGGGCAAAGAGGATGACGGAGACACCCAGCAGCCCCTGTGTCGTGCAGACAAGAAGCCGCCCGCTGAGCTCGGCTGGGCTTCAAGGGCAGAGGGAATGCCTGCTTTCAGAAGCGACGGGGTGCTGCCTCCTGCCCCCAAACCCTTTTAGGGAAGAATATCTGATGCCCCAGAGGCAGGCCCAGGGGGCACTTACCACCTGGCAGTGAGATGGTGTGGCCTCCCTCCAGCGCTGCCAGCCTCCCATGTGCAGGTCAGTGTCCGGATGTAGTCAGCAAAACAGTGGAGATTCTTGCAACTTGAGTCTGAGTGTGGATGGAGAGGTGGGCAGAGAGGGGGGGGGGGAGAGGGCACAAGGTTACTTCAAAGGACAGCACCAGGCTCGAAGGAGGGGGCTCCAGGGATTGCCAGAGCAAAACCTGGAAACGGGCAGGGAGCACAGGGGGGATCCCGCAGACTCGGGGCCTTGGCTGCTGCAAACATTGGGCGTGTGGAGGGGGGGGGGATGCCTTTCTAGCCAAGCACTGCCAGAGTTTACATTTTTTTTAAACAACCATGTGACACATGAGAAAACTACGAGCCCCCCCCCCCCCCCCCCCCCCCCGGTAATATATAAAACATTCTAATCAGCAGCTTCCTTCCAGGAAACAGCCGGTTCCTTAGCGGCATGGCGGCCGTTCCTGTTATCTAAAGGGGAGGAGGGATGTCAATCATCTCAGCAGCAAAACCAGAGAGCCACGGACAGAGCAAGATATCAGACAGGCTTTGTACCCACTGAGCAAAAAAAACCCAGAACCTTTTTAAAATTAATCAAAAGGGGGGAAAAGCTCCCCGTCTAAGGAGTACTGAGCAGGCTCCAGGAGAACGTCAAGAGCGCTGGAGAATCAATGAGATGAGAAACTGGTTTGCTGAAGTCGGTGAGTATCTCTTGCAATCCTGGAGGAAGAGAGGTGGGGAGGGGGGTCCACATCCTCCACTTTTCTAGATCCTGCCAGGGTCACCGGTTGCCTCCTATGAATAGCAACATGGCTGCCCCATTCTCAAAACCAGCACCACAAAGCTACAGAGGAGAGGGATGATTCAGTGTGTCGTGGGAACTCCTAGACCCAAGGGTGTATGTGTGTGGTGAGGGGGGGGGGGATCACCCACGAAAGTCTTCTGTATCTCTGCTGCCACAGAGGAGGCTCCTCCACCACCCTTGGGGTTTGAAGCAAGGCGGGGATTTTGATGGTTGAGGAGGGGGCAGCAGCGTAGCTCCTTAAGCCTTGAAACTCAACTCCACTGGGGAACTGCCCAAAGGGTCTGAGATTAGGGGAGGAAACCTTTTGCTACCCTCAAATCTTTGGGGCTGAGTTTCACCCCTGTGAACTCCGCTGGGACATTCTATTGTTTTCCCTTCAGGAACAGCAAGGGGTCTCTTTCAGCCCTGGAGCCCCCAGAGGATTTTGCTGGCCGGGCTGGGTGGGGCAGCAGATCAGGCAGGGGCTGAGAGGGGGCACTGAGGCGTTTCTGAGGGTGTGGGCGCCCTGCAATGAACCTCCCCAGAGCCTCCCCCCCCCCGGATCATTCCGGCTTGGCCTTCCTGGGTGTGGCGATTTTCAAGCCAGGACTCAGCCCCCCAAGATATGGCCACAGCAGCAAGGAGACGGGCTCAGAGACGTACCAGACTCGCCGTGTTGAAGCAGCAGCAGAACCAGAAGCGCCGGGGGCCACATGCTCCTTCCGCGGATCCTGTCGCTTTCGCTGCCCTGCAGGAGGAGGCATGGGTTCAGTGGGGTGGGTGTGGGAGCTGGAGGTTAGCCAGCAAGCCCTGGGCCTCAGGGGCTGGGAGAGGGGTCTGGCCCCCAGCTGTCTGGCAGGCTCAGGGCCGCCAAGTGTGTGGGAGGGGGATTTTTTTTTCGTGGGAGCACTTTCAGAAGTGTGCAGTACAGCTCAGGCAGCTGCCAGGAAACTGTGCTGAATGGGAACGGAGGGCTGGTGTGTTGGGTGTCAGCAAGTGGGCCGCCATGCACACTTGAGTGGTCCAGCCACAGGGAAAGTGGACTCATCCCAAAGAGCGTCATATGCAGACATGACGCTCCCTGTTTGCAGCCCAGCTCAGGGGAAGCCAGGTCATCATCGGCCCTTTAGCACCAGAGGCTGGTTATGTGCAGTGCTGATTGGTTGTTGCCTGCAACATCACCAACCTCCTTTATCCCACCCTGGCAGCCCCTGTAAACCCCTTTTAGACTAGATTTCCCTCCCTTTTTTTGTCAAGTATTTAGATGAACATTAACGTGTTTTTTTTAAAAAAACCATGAAGGTGGGGAGTGAGGGATACGCAGGCACAAAAATCACAGTCGGCAGATAAATTATGAATGAGTACATCTGTTTGTCATGTTGTGAAGGCCGGCTCACTTCCTTGAAAGAGAAAAAGGCCCCACTGTTCTGTTCTAGCCCGGGTGTTTCACGAAGGGCTTTCGGGAGGGATGTTGCCAGAGCAAAGGTCCAGTTCCTTGCAAGCTCTCTGAAGAAGTCTCTCTCCGAGGGCTGCCAGTTTTATTGTCAGGCTGATGCAACAGCGGGGACATATCGGAGGAGAAAGCCTTTGCCCTGCTAACCTGCAATAAGGAATCTGGGGATGGCCATCGAGAGACTAACAGAGGCACAGTGACCCGGGCTTTCCTTGGTGGTTTCCCATCGAAGTGCAAACCCTGTCTAGCTTCCCAGATCTGCCAAGCGTGGGCTAGTCCAGGCCATGAAGAGGGAAGCAGGACCCTGCAGGCTGATCATGACATTCTACCCTGGTCTGAGAAGCAGAGTTAATGGAGAATGTAGCTGAGCATATTATGCTCAAACTCTTGAGAATGAAATTAGTATTTATGGTGCCCCACGACAGCTTGGCTCATCTCAGCAAAGCCTTCAAAAGCTGCTAGCTGGCGAATGGGCAAGATTCACGAGTGCCCCTGCCGGAGCCTTCTCTGTGGTGGCTCCTACCAGGTGGGGAGGCTGTTTTTCAAGCGTTCCATTGAACATGCGGACTTGTTCAGGGCACTTTGATAAGGCAACCAGATAGCAGTTTTAACATCGGAAAACCGGCCCTTCCCCATCGTATTATTATTCTATTTTTATGTCATTGTTGTCCTATTTTACGATACAGTTTTATGAAACCATTTGTGGTCCGTACGTGGTGCCTTGTTATCGCCCTGCTTCCTAATTCTGTAAGTCATTCTGAATCTCAACAATAAAGGAAATGAAGCAAATCAGTAAACACATTCCCTGGCTGAAGGAAACAGAGCCTTTGTCCTTCTCAAAGATCACAAGATGGATGCAGGTTATACTCTTCCCTCTGAATCTTAAATTATAAAGAACTGTTAAGACTGCTGAGACCATCAAGACCTTTTGAGAAAAAGACTTTCTTGGGTAGAACCGGAACCCAGAGCACGAAACATCTCAGGAAATGGGGGCCACCCTGGGGCTGGAATGGGCGACTCCCTCTTGTGCCCGATGGTTTTAGCCTGTGGATATCTCAGTGGCTTCAGACCACACCTGGTGACCAAGGACCTTGGAAACACAATCACACTAGGAATGGCGGAAGGCAGCAGGAACAGAGAAAGACCCAACCTGAGATGGTTGGGCTCTGTCAAGGAAGCCACAACCCGCAGTCTGCATTACCTGAGCAAGGCTGTGGACATTAATTCATCGGGTCACCGTAGATCTGACCCCGCTTGATGGCTGGCTGACTTTTTTTTGGAGCGGGGTAATTATATGCCTGAGAAAAGTGTTTTAAAAAGAGAGGAATTTGTCTTTGTAACTTGGCCACCCCAGAACAGAAGCCAAGGCCGGCTCTACAGTTGGGAGTTCCTCGCTCCAATGCTCAAATAGGAATTTACCATAGTAATCGAGGCAGGTGTACAACAGGTAGAGACAAAAAAGTTACACCAATGCGTGCTCAAAACTCATTGAGTAATATCTAAACCAATGATACATCAAATATGATCCTATCTTAGTTTTCTGGTGACAACTCCAGATGTTCTCAAAATAATCCAACAGGTAAACATAAAGTCTTATTTGACTATAAACCCTCCAGATTTGGTTTTAACCTTCCTAATGCCGCGACCCTTTAATACAGCTCCTCATGTTGTGTTGACTCCCAACCCTAACATTTATCCATTTTACAGATGGAGAACACTGATGCAGAAAGTCTTAGGCGACCCCTGTGAAAGGGCCGTTCAACCCCCAAAGGGGTCCCGATTCCCAGGTTGAGAACCACTGCAGCCAATCTGTAATGTATAACTTCAAGCATCAGCATGTATAAATTAAATATATTCCACTTATTCTTGCAGTTTTCAAAATCGAAAAGCCCCATCCCGTCTGCAATCACTCACCAGGAAACAAAGATAGAATCACATTTTATGTATCACTGGTTTAGAAATTACTCAGTGAGTTTTAAGTACGCACTGGTGTAACAGGTAGGAAACTAGCCATGGGGCAGGGGGGAGGGAATGCTCCCTCAGCAGCCAGGCTCTCTGGCATTCCTGCCCAGCCATCTTGGGCCAGGAGGTCTGAAGACACGGTGGACACGCAACGGCTACAGGATCAGGGGGCCCTGCCCCTTCACCCTCCCCTGTGGTCCCAAGGACATTTTGTCCAGTGGGCCCCCCCCCTCAAGACTTACAGTAACTGTCCCTCCTGAAGGCCAGTAACTCCTCGATGAGTAAGAAGTTGCTCTCACCTCTCTGCTTCAGAGGCAGCATCAAGAGCGGGTGACGTCAGCCCCTTCAGTTATTACTGTACAGGCAAAGGATGTGGTGAGGCCGAAAAGCGCCTGCCCCGCAGAACTCCCGACTAACAACTCCCACCACGGAAGAAAAGCCAGCCTAGCTGGGCCTCCCCTTCGCTTGTTGGGAGGAGGCCTCTGCGTGCGTGTCCACGGGGCGGCTCAGGCGAGGGTGTCCGGCATGGCGTACGTCTTTCCTGGGGCTGGCAAGGAGGGAACTGAGGCACATCTTGGCAGACTGGCAACAGCTCCCATCAGAGAAACCCAACTTCCATCCTCAGCTGACCAAACCACTTGAGGGAAATGGCCGGAAGACCCTGAGGTGCTGGGTTTTGATCACCACCCAACTGCCCCCCTGCCCCCCAACCTCTGCAGGTGTTTCACCCACCTAAGGTGTGACCATCTCCCAGGTAAGCTCACTGGGGCTTCGTGGAGCTGTTCTCTGTCCGAGGGGCCAGAAAGTCACCTCAGTTTTAGACTGCTGCCAAGTGCCCGGTCAAACTCATTTTCTCTCTCTTAAAAACACATTATTTATTTATTGGACTTGCTATCCTGCCTTTTCCCACCCAAAACCAGGCTCAGAGCGGCTCGCTTACGTAGTAAAATGCAATACAAATTCCATAGGAAACGTAACTAAACTAAAACAATAAAATGTCAATCTCCTCCTGTAATGTTTCATCAGATGGTGGGAACAATCAGGGTCTGTTTCAGTCCCAGATTAGCCTAAAATTTTGTCCTCCACAAACAATAAACTGATCCGGGAGGAGGAGAGGGGGCAAGCCTCTGACAGAGCAAGGGAGTGGGCTGGGCTTGTTTGGGAGGGGGGCATGGCTGCCCCACCAGGGAGACCCCTCTCTCCAAGCCTTGCCCAACTCGAGCTCCGTTTAACCAAAGAAGGCTGAGAACGAGGCCTGGGATTGGCTACCCACAAAGGAGGAAAGTCCTTCCCTTCCCAGCGTTTGGGGCTGGGTCTTCTTGGAGGCGGAACTCCATCAATACAAGCAGAGGAAGCACACGGACCGGCCGGATTATCTGGAGACGTGTTTTTAATATACAACAGGAAAGGGTAACATTGCAAAGCCTGGCAGAAGCGCATGAACTGACCCCCCCCCCTCCCCTTTTCTGTCCCAGCGGGAAGCCCTTGCAGAGTTCCTGCCGCCTGACCCGGAGGCGGAAAAGATCAGCTCTTGAGTTCTGCCTGCGGCTGAGCAGGCGGAAGTCCAAGCACTGACCACGACAGGCAGCCAGCCGCTGGATCAGGACCCCTGGCTCGTTGGTAATGACAGCTGCCCATGAAGCAAGAGGCACAGGGACCCGGGGGCAGAATGGAAGAGGCTCACGTATGGCGACAGGCCCCAGCAGGTGGGGCAAAGGGGCAGGCTGTATTCTGTTCCCACTGGGCCCCTTTCCTAAAAGACTCACAGAACCCAAAGCAGCCTGTGAATTGGGTACAAGAGGAAAAACTAGTGGCTAGCTGAGACCGCCAGCCACTGGGCCAGCCAGCTGCCCCATTAAATGCCAAGGAAGTAATGGGTTGGCTGGTACATCCCCCACCCCCAGCCTCGTCCTGCCCTCCCGGGGACAGATCATGCCTCTTCCATTGAATATGCCGCCCCCCCCCCCCCGCTCTGCCACTGCTCCAGTCAGAAAGGCGCAACAGGCAACCGGGGCAGGAAGCCCTCTGTCCCCTGCCTGAAACCCCCCTGGCAAGAATCCTGCTCCTCTTCCTCCGTGCACGGGCTGAGGTCAAAGGCCAGGGGCTCTTCCCAAGATGCACCTGGCCATGTCCCTGTCTCTGCCTCCCATGTCCTCAGGATGGGGTCTGGAATGCCCTGGAATGCCCCCTGGTGGGGGTCCTGGGGGGAGCCCGAGCTAAGACAGCCAGGATCCTGGGAGACCGTGCTGGGCAGAAGACCCACTTTAAAGGGCCGGTAGCCAGCCAAGCAGGGAATGTCCGGAGCGTTCTGGGAGGGGGCTTCTTGCTGGGGAGGGGAAAACAGTCCTTCTACACAGGAGGGAGGCCACCTGGTGAGCACCTGGGCTTGGTCAACTCCAGGAAAGTCTAGCTGATGTTTCCACGGAGGGTGGACGCTGGCTGTGGGCAGACCCACGAGGCTGCTAAAGCTCTTGTAGCAGGGTGGCTGGGAGGTTGGGGCCTGGGGGCTCTTTCGGTCTGTGACAACCGCAGGGTAGGGGGTGCTGGAAAGCTGGTGAGGAAAAACCAGCGATTTGTACTGCGTTGGAGAAAAGGATTGGCCTCCGCCTCGTGGTTGCTCGAGGGCCGGGCTTGCTGCCCGGGAAGAGGCGGAAACAACAGAGTTCTGGTAGCCAGATGTGCACGAACCACTGGGATTCTTTTGGGGTGTCCCACCAAACAAGCAAAGATCTTCGAGCTCCAGTTTTGGAGCGCTGTCTGGAGGGGACTCTCCCAGGGCCGAGTCGGGGGCTTCAGCGCCTTCTGCGCTGCCCCCACTCCCCAGGATATCCAGAAAGAGGTCTGTTAAGGCATCATGGCGAGGGATGTGGTCTTCCTCGTCCTCCGTCTGGGCTCCAGGGCCTGAGGCTGCTTCGGGGGTGCAGATGGTAAGAGGTGACTCAACGGGAGGGGCTTCAGGAATGAGGCATGTGGGGACTCTCACGACTGCCTTGTCCAGCCGGCCAGAACACGTGGCCCCATCTTGAAGCAGAGAACCCGTGAAGCCTCTGTTTTGGGGAGCAAAACAAAACTCCAGTTAGGGAGCCCCCTGACCGGTCCAAAGCCGAGGCCTAGTCTGCTGCCCCCATCCTCAGCCTTGCCCTCGGTGGCCTTCCCTGCCTGGCAGTCTGAGTTGAGAGCAGAGACACCTCGAGCCTCCTGGCAAAGGGGCACGCTGGGCAAAGCCCCCCCCCCCCCCCACCAAAGCAGGAAGCGTGACAGAAGATGTAAAAGGGGCTCTTTGCCTGACACACCGCTGGTTTCCCAAGAGATTCTCTGATGCGGCCCAGAATGGCACCTTTCCTTGGGCCCCCTGGAGCATCGGCCACACAACCAGACACTGAAAGAGACAGAAAGCAGGAGTCAAGCCCAGCGGTCCCAACCGCAGCCCCCCCGAAGCCATCCCCCAGGGAGCCTGCTGGAGGCAGCGTTCCTACCGGCTTCTTCCCAAAGTCCTTGGCCACCTTGCTCTTGGCGGGGCTGGGAACCTGGTCCCACAACTCTCGCTTCAGCCTGCAAGGAAAGAACGGGCCGTTTGGCAGCCTGCCCTCCTTGGCTCAGGCAGAAGCAGCACGTGCACATGCAGACCTCAATCCTGTGCAACAGCTCAAATGGGGGGGGGGATGTAAAAATGCACTGCAGCGAAAGAGTGGCCAGCCCAAAAGGCACTGCTGCGACCACAAGGGGACAGCCAGAGGGCAGGTAGCAGCTCACCTGTCAAGGAAGCTGAAGGTGCCTTCACAGGGAGTGGCAGGTGGTGAAATCAAGAGCAGCACCCTGGCCACGAAGTGGCACACAAGGAGGCTGGCACAACATGGAGTCACGGCTGCTTCTCACACGGGCCTTTGGGAACTGCAGCCCCCAACCCGTGATGAGGTAGCCAGGCAGATGGGAAGTCCGGAGTGGTTTCCGCATGGGCTAAGCAGCACGGGAAGGCAGGGGGGCGCCCCATGTTGCAGGGGCCCCGGAAGCATAATCCATCTCCCACTGCCCTCCTCATGGGGAAGGCCCGAGGATCCAGCAGCCTTTACCTGATCCAGCAGAAGAAAGAGGCTGGAACCAGCACCAGCACCAGGAAGCAGATCAAGAGAATCAGCCGCCAGAGGGTGTCTCCAGATTCCGGCTTGAAATCTGGAAAAGCAGCACTCAATAAATCACCTGGAGAATACTCCGAAAAGCAGGGGGGGGGGGGGCACAGACCCATCATGACCTCACGAGGCTCAATCCAAATTCCTGGTCCTCAGCACCTCCAGTGCGAAGACGCCAAGCCTCACAACAAGGCAGAATTCTGCCAGAGGAGGTGGATGGTCTCTTGGGCTGACTGAAGAAGAGTGTGGATTTATATTCCCCCCTTTCTCTCCTGCAAGGAGACTCAAAGGGGCTTACAATCGCCGTTCCCTCCCCACACCCCCACAACAAACACCCTGTGAGGAGGGTGGGGCTGAGAGAGCTCCCAAGAACTGCGACTAGCCCCAGGTCACCCAGCTGGCGTGTGTTGGAGTGTGCAAGGTAATCTGGCTCACCCGATAAGCCTCTACAGCTCAAGTGGCAGAGCGGGGAATCGAACCCAGTTCTCCAGATTAGAGTGCACCTGCTCTTAACCACTACACCACTGCTGCTCCCCGAGTACAAGACTAGATGTAATCTTGGCAAGTGTGTGTGTGTTTGTGTTTTCCCCTCTTGTGAGCGAAAGCAGGCCGCCTCTGGCTCCAGGGCAAAACTGTAAGATGTAGAGGCTGGGTGGCCACCTGTCAGGAGCGCTTGGATTGTGTGTTTCTGCACTGCAGGGGGTTGGCCTTGATGGCCCCTGGGGTCTCTTCCAACTCTATGATTCTATGTGGTTGTTTTGGCCCCCCCAAAACCAGCAACCGCTCTAGAAGTTCTGTCCCACCCCGCCCAAGGAAGTTATTGGTGGAAATCTCCAGCGCCACTGCAGAGGAGGAGGGGAAGGTGGGACTCACTGTTGATCAACGTGACCGGGCTGCTCCACTCGCTCCAGAAGCCCCCCCAGTCTGCCAATCTATACCGCACCCACACGGTGTAGTTCTCTCCTGGCAACAGGGACTGAGCAAAAATTTCACAGTGTTCTGCTTGCTCTGTAATATTTCTCAGTTCCTGGGAGAAAGGAAACATAACAAGACCATTTTCAGGCCATTGCACTTGACCTTTAAAAACCAAGAACTCTCTATACCCTGTTCAGGATAAAGATGACAGAAGATTTGCTAATTCATCTGACCTTTCTTTGTCCTAGGGTCCTGGTGCCGGCCTAGTTCTGTCCCCAAGGCACTAGGACCCAAGCAGAGCATTCCAGAACAAAGACAGGAATCTATATTCAGGTGAGCTCTTTTATTATGAAAACAGCATCAGGAAAAAGCATTTGGACTTCTATCGCCAGACCTAAAGTTTGCATGTCAAAGTTTACATGTACCCTGAACAGGGTATAGCAACCCCTGTTTTTCATCTCCCTTACTTTCGAGCATGGAAATGTGAGAGGAACACTGAAGCAGAGAAAGCAGAGAGAAGCAGCGGGAGACGCCCTGCTACGGAGCCCAGCCGAGCAGCTGAAGGAGGCGATCAGAAACCTCATAGAGTAGACGTTACACAGGGTTGGTGGCAGCCGAAGAGTGGAGAGCTCTTTAAGAATCCAGATGGGGGATCGGGAACTTCTACCTAAAATCTGCGGCTTATCAGTCACTACAATCTCCTTCCCAGAAGACTGGAAGGCAGCCAATGGAAGAGGAATATTTTTAAATAGGATGCTTGGGGGCTGGGGAGGAATACACACTGTCTGCTCAATCCCTGTTCCAGGCAAATTGATAGAAAGTGATATTCCAAACGAGGGATATTAAACGCCTCTTGCCGAGAAAGAATCAGCATAACTTCAGCAATGGGAAGTTCTGCCTCCCCACATGTGCAGAATTCGTCTATGATCTGTCAGCCGACCTATCGAGGATTCTAAAATGCTCAAGCCAAGAAGCAGCGGAATTGAAAGAGGCAACGTGCAGCACAGACTCCCCGGGGGTATTTCCAGGCTGCCCCTGATCAGGCGGCCAGTCCACCCAGTGGGAAGGTTGATGATTGGCAGTTTGCGGACTTCTGAATCACTCCGCTCAGGGAAGCCAAGTGCTTTGCGCAAATGGAAGCAGATGGTTCAGAGGGTAAGTCAAACTCACAGGTCTATTCCAGAGGAAGGGAGAGAGAAACAGCGGGGACAAGGGAGAGACCTACCGGTTGCTCTGACCCTTCGGATGAAATCCGGACTTGATGTAATACTTTAATGTTTCGAATATGACTGTCTGGGCCGTAGTCCTTGGTCCAGTTCAGGACAAACGAACGCTTGCTGCTCTTGGTCACTGTGAGGTTTATAGGCGGCCGAGGCTTCACTGCTTTCAGGGGAGAAACAACAGTCGAGCACTGAGAAACGAGAGCCAGGGGGCAGGGCTGAGTCCTGCAGGGGGTTTCTGAAGGAAGGGGCTTCTCCCGAGACCACAAGGGGGACCCCCCCCCCACACACACACGTGGTGGGCCTTCTCACAGCCATTAGTGGAGAGGGAGGGGCTGGGGGGAGGTCTAATGAGTTAATTCCCCTTCCGACACCCACTACTCCTGTGGACCCTTTGGGCCGAGCCGGCCCCCCGCCCCAACCGCAGTCGACATTCCATTGTGCTTGAAACCATCCCTGCATAGACCAGAAAAGGACTCTGCGCAC
This sequence comes from Sphaerodactylus townsendi, assembly GCF_021028975.2. NCBI lineage: Eukaryota > Metazoa > Chordata > Lepidosauria > Squamata > Sphaerodactylidae > Sphaerodactylus > Sphaerodactylus townsendi. Next base: position 149,240,200 of record NC_059428.1, read on the forward strand.
GAAGGCCAGACACAGCCTCACCGATGTTGTCAAGTTTAACCGTCGTGTTCTTGGATTTTTTTGTCCCAGCCCCCAGTGACAAAGTGAACTCGGTCCCGCCGAAATCAGTCTCTTTCATCCCATTCATTCTGCAAAAACATCTGGGGGAGGCAAACTCTGGGATTCTCCTGTTCTCGGGAACACACTTTGGCCGGCTGAAAGAGATGGGGAAAAGGCAACTTCCTCGTAGGGGGCTTCGCACTCAGCCTCTTGGCAGAATGAAGCCCCTGTAGGTGAGGATCCCCCCACCCCCATCCCACCCGTTCTGATGACAGCCCCTTGTGGTCCACAACAAGCCTCCCTTTGAGGCACAGAAAAGGGGAGCGAATACTTTTTCCCAGTCTGATAAAGGGTATCATCAAAACCATTTTGGATCTGGCATTGTATTGCAGCTGGCAGAGAGACATTTCATTTGAGAATCCTTTGCCCAGCCGACTCACTGGCACAGGTCTGAACTCACCGCTCTTTCTAGAGGGGAAATCCTCCTTTCTGGCCTAAATATGGCGAGATGGGGAGACTCTGCAGCCCAACTCTTTTGCTCACACACATCAAAGCCCACCAAGTAGACTCCTAGACTGACCCCGAGGACAACGGAGCGGAGAAACCCCCTTCAGCTTGACCCAAGACAACCCCAAGCCCCTTGTTAACACACTTCAGCATGACAGTGCAGGTACTCACAGTTTGGCATTGTTGTAAACATTCACCCGGAACGTCTTAGCGCAGTCGGTAGCACCCTCTGCATCCCAGTGACAGACCACCTCTGTGGCGAAATCGGTGTAACACTGCAGGTCAAAGTTCTCCGAAGCCCCAACTGGAAAGAAACAGGAGAGCTCACCGAAGGCCCAGCCCCTGGTGGGGTGCGTGTGTCCCGGCTCTCATTTCCTGCACCCGAGGCGGTGCGACTTCAACAATGAGGCTGCAGACCCTTCACGCCTTCCCTGCGGCCAGGGACACAGACCCCGCTGCTCTGCACACGGCAGAGGCAGGCACCAAGGCAAGGGACATGGGAGGGTTGCGTGGTCACAAGCAGCTGTGCAAAATCACAGCACAGCATACAATTCCACTCCCCCACGTGACATGCTGGTCCCCCCCGCCCATGATATTCATGTTGGTCTGCAACAGAAGAGCTGGATTCGAGTCCAAAAGCACCTGAGAAACCAAGATTTTTTGAGGCACACATTTCAGTCAAAGACCTCTTCATCAGACACAAGTAAAAATGGAGATCCCTGAATTCGAACCTGTGGTCTCTCAGATCCTAGACCAACACTCTAACCACTACACCAGGCTGGCTTTTTAAATGTTTGTTGTTATTACTAATGACACATTTACGATCACAGAAATAACCGTCATAGCAGTCCCTCAAACCAGTGAAGCCTTTGTTGACAAATTCCAACCAGGATTATATTAGGGCAAAATAGACATCAGCCACAGGCCAGGCCTGCTCCAAAACAGCTGTTTTGGGAGGAGCAGTTCTGCCAGCCCACACAACAACTGCTGGCACACGGCAACGGCACTTCGAATGCATAAAAAAGTATTGCCACAAACCAGATGTGGGGAAACGATGAACCACAATAACAGAAAACACTGAATCCAACAGAACAATGACTGGGCTCTTCGCAGGAAATTGAGCAAGCGAATGCCGGCAATCCCAAACTCTGCGGCTCGCTTGGGGCCCGCCCTATCCTTTGCATACCTCCAAAAGAGAACTCACCCACTCATTTCTGGTTTAGCTTTCGGGAGAACAAACAATTCCCAAGAACTGTGAGTTCATTTCCCCAGAAGCTACAAAACAACTTCTTGGAGACTCTGGGATCTTCCCGCCAGGTGCAAAAGGACACCTCCCAAAGCGTCCTGATATGCAAATAGTCACCCAGAAATCTCACTGCTTGTCAATCCGACCATTGCCCCAAACTCACCAAGTGGCAAAGTCACAGCTGCACAACTCGCTCCAGTTACACAATCTGTGCCCCCCCACCCCGTGTTCCCTCCCCCTCCCCGGCTGCTAGCAAAGCAGGCCTGGATGACTGACCCAAAGGACCATCTCCCCCTTTCCCTCCCCTCCATACCAACCTGCCCCACTCCTGAGATGAATGAAAGAGACAGCCTACTCTCACAGAAGGAGAGAGGGGGGATTTCTGAAAAAAAAATTTTTTGGCCTGGGGGGCTGATTAGAATATCTTGATCCACTTATTTATTTTTAATTACTTATAGTGTGCCTTCCTCACTTCGATTCAAGTCGGATTATAATCAGTGGTGGGATCCAAACATTTTAACAACAGGTTCCGATGGGGGTGGGATTCAAACAGTGGCGCCGCCGCACACACGCGCCTCCAGTCCCTGTTGGGCAGTGCTTCTTGGCACTCAGAAAAAATGAGTAGCCACTTCTAGAGAAGTGGTGAGAACAGGTTGGATCCCACCTCTGATTATTATGCAGAGTGAGCTGAGACAATCAACAAGTCAACGGGAATTGCGGTCGTTCAACAAGTCAACGGGAATTGGGGTCGTAGTCGAACCAGCCAGAAATCCCAAACCAGAACTGAAGCAAAGCGCAGGTGTTCAACCAGATACATTGAACGAAGCACAAATTACTTAGCGGGATCCTACTTATGGGCGCACAAAAGCCCCCCCCCCCCGTTTCTCCCAGTAACTTTGCGGACCATTCTGCCCAGCGCCCCCCACTCGCCAGGCACCGGCCCAGGGGTCTGCAACCTGCGGCTCGCCAGATGTTCATGGACTACAAATCCCATCAGCCCCTGCCAGCTGGCCCAGCAGCCCGCTTCCCACACCGGGCACCGACTCTGACCACGCAGGCTGTTAGCAAAGGAGGCTCCAGGAGGCACCTGGGCTTTCCCACCCACCTGCCCGCGGAGCCTTACCTGGAGCGACCAGGTAGGAAAGGAAGACGGCCAAACGCCAAAGGCCAAGCGCTCCGGGCCAGGCTGTGGGCATCCCGGGGGCCACCTGCCCAGAGAGAGGGCTGGGCAGCACCCACATTGCACGGTCCTCCTGGGTGCCCCCAGAGCCCGCCGGCCCGCCCGCCCGCCCGGTGGAGTTCCAGTGGGAAGGGGGCGGGGGCCGCAGGGACCCCCTTTGGCGGCGGCGGCCTCCTCCTCCTCGCCGGAGCCCCCTCGACGCCAGCGCCGCCGCCACCCGCCCCTCTCTCGGCCTCGCCCGTTCTCTTCCGCCGCCGCCGCCGCCGCCGAGGCCCCGCCCACCACCCCCAGGCTCCTCCTCCTCCGGCCTGACACCGCCCTCCGCCTCGTGGTCTCCGCCGCCCCGCCTGCCCCGGCCTCAGCGCCGCGCCGCGCCGCGCCCCGGTGAGAGGAGGGGAGCGGAGCGCCGCACTCTGCCCATGCTCAGAGACCCGCCCCCCGTTATTAGGCGCTCGCCTGCCCTTGGCGCCCTCACAACAACCCCGCGAGGGAGGCTAGAGCGGGCCCAAGAAGGGCGCGCAGAGGCGGGGGCCTCCCGCCGTCTCACCACTGCGCGCGGGGGGGGGGGGGCTGTCACGCTGGAAGGGGGCCGGGGTGCGGGCGGGGGGCTGGTGCCTGACCGCCCTGCCTTAACTCATCCACGCGCCGCTTTGCCCCTCCTGCAGGCACAGGTTGGTCCTCTTGGCATGCTAGGTGGAGGTGGCAGCGCCAGCCCTCAAGGGCGGCGCAAGTGTGCAGGCATGGGGCAGGCTGCAGGGGCGGCGTTCCTTGGCTGGGACCTGTGGGGCAGTCCCCAGAAAACAGAGGGCAAGAGCCCCAGGGCAGCCCTCTGCCAGGCAGGTGCCTGATGCCCGTCCTGGCTGCCCGCGAGGGGCTGGGCTGGGCCTTCCTCACCAGCTCTCTGTGACGCTCTCCTTTCTGACGGTCCTCCTAGCTGTGTGCTGCTGACTTCTCTGGCGGGTACCATGAGCAGAGCCAAGGCGTCCACACCCGTCGCTGCCTTCCCTCTGTGCCAGGACGTCCACACCGATGCCCACCGCCAATTCCTGCAGGCCCTGATGTCTCGGGGCGCAGTGGACAGAGTGCGGGCTGCCACCCTGCACCGGCAGTGCTGCGAACTGCATCGGGGTGAGTGGCTGGAGGCAGGTGGCAGAGGGCACGGGACGGGGCAGATGGGGGCACACGCTAGCCCGTGTCGCCGTGCTCGGAAGGGGCAGCAAAAATGGGGGGCGCCTTCCAGGGGCTGATTGAGGACGAGGGCAGGCATTCCTCCGCTCCTCTTCAGTCACCTGGATTTCTAATATAGCAGGAAGGTTAAAAAAGCAGCCGTCTGGAAGTGCGGACACAGGGCCACAATTCACTTGAGAATGTGGGTGGGGGGTGGGTTCTGAGGGCATTCACGCCCTGGTCACCCCCAGTCTCTGCTCTGCCCTCGCAGGAAGCCCTGGGGTACGGGGTCAGGTGGTCGAAGCCATTAAATGCCAGTGAGGTGGCACGCCCAACATGCCCCCGAGCCAGGGAGCCCTCTGCCAGGCCGTGCAGGAGGGGGAGGGCAGGCAAGCCCCAACCGATCGGAGGAGGCCCTTGGGGCCGTGTCTGCTTGGCATCCCTAGCTCGTTCTTGCGCAAGGCACAGATGTGGCATCTTGTGTGGGTGGGCAGTGGCTGGGTGGGGCAGCAGGCCCTTGTTTACTTCTTGGAAGGCAGCTTCAGAGGACCCAGACGGGGGTCCATGGGTCCAGCCCCACACGGGCCTCAGCAGGTGTTTCCTGTTGCTCAAGCCGTGAGTTCGCCCGGATTTCACAAGCCTGCAATTGCAACTCGAAAACACCCTGATTGGAGCTAAAAACAACATAAGAACATAAGAACTAGCCTGCTGGATCAGACCAGAGTCCATCTAGTCCAGCACTCTGCTACTTGCAGTGGCCCACCAGGTGCCTTTGGGAGCTCACAGGCAGGATGTGAAAGCAATGGCCTGCTGCTGCTGCTGCTGCTCCTGAGCACCTGGTCTGCTAAGGCATTTGCAGTCTGAGATCAAGGAGGATCAAGATTGGTAGCCATGGATCGACTTCTCCTCCATAAATCTGCCCAAGCCCCTTTTAAAGCTATCCAGGTTAGTGGCCATCACCACCTCTTGTGGCAGCATATTCCAAACAACAATCACATGTTGCGTGAAGAAGTGTTTCCTTTTATTAGTTCTTCCCCCCAGCATTTTCAATGAATGCCCCCTCGTTCTAGTATTGTGAGAAAGAGAGAAAATTTTCTCTCTGTCAACATTTTCTACCCCGTGCATCATTTTATAGACTTCAATCATATCCCCCCTCAGACGTCTCCTCTCCAAACGAAAGAGTCCCAAACGCTGCAGCCTCTCCTCATAGGGAAGGTGCTCCAGTTCCTCAATCATCCTCGTTGTCCTTCTCTGCACTTTTTCTATCTCCTCAATATCCTTTTTGAGATGCGGCGACCAGAACTGGACACAGTACTCCAAGTGCGGTCGCACCACAGCTTTATATAAGGGCATGACAATCCTTGCAGTTTTATTCTCAATTCCTTTCCTGATGATCCCCAGCATAGAGTCTGCCTTTTTCACAGCTGCCATGCATTGAGTTGACATTCCCGTGGAACTATCCACTAAGACGCCCAAATCCCTTTCCTGGTCTGTGACTGACAGCACTGACCCTTGTAGAGCTGGCCCCCTGCAGGCCCTCATGGTTGTGCCAGCTTCTGTATCCCCAGGCTGGATTTTTCGCTGAAATGCAGGTTTTTGTGCCAACGGAAAATAGGTGGCACAAAAGAAAGAAATCAAGCGGGAACCCCAGCAATGCACGGAGGGCCCTGCCTGTGCACCCCCCAGCTCCCTGGCAGAAGGGCAGGACAAAAATGTATGGATACCCAGTTAAGTGCGGAGATGAGTAGAACAGATTTGCTTTTAAAAAAACCAGGCCCTTTGAAAACACGCGTTTCCCCAGAGCAGCCATTCCCTGCTGCCTCGAACATGTTTGGCCCAGTTCCAATGGGCAAGGGGCAGACAACCGGGCATTGGCCCACCCCGTCCTTTCAGAGGCCTCGGGGCCTGTGCCGTAAGCCAACTCCAGCACTGGCTGTGTCATGCAGAGAGTTGTGTACCGTGTGTGTTTTCTATCTCCCCACCCTCCTCTGCCTCCAGTCCATTATGCGGCAGACAAGCTGGATGAGTTTATTGGCGTGATCAACCGTCAGCTGCAGCCCCTCTCCATGGAGATCCGGAAAGGCAAGGAGGAAGAGTCCGGCCATACGTGTTATGCGCTGGTAAGCTGGACAACTCTGCTGTGCTGAGGCCTCTGGTGGCCTTGGAAGTAAAAAACTTCCTCGGAAGAGTCTGCCAGGGAGGTCGGCACCCTCAGTGGAATGGAGGGGGCCCCCTCGCTCTCCACAGCCTCCAGGCTTCATCAGAACGTTTTATAAAATGCCCCTCGTTTCAAGTCAAGGTCTGACCCCTGACCCAGTTACTCCAGAGGTGATTGACAAGCTGGAACGGGTCCAGAGGAGGGCGACCAAAATGGTCAAAGGTCTGGAATCCATGCCCTACGAGGAGGAGAGACTGAGGGAGCTGGGGATGTTTAGTTTGGTGAAGAGAAGATTAAGAGGTGACATGATAGCCCTGTTTAGATATTTGAAGGGATGCCATGTTGGTGAGGGAGCAAGCTTGTTTTCTGCAGCTCCAGAGACCAGGACACGGAGCAATGGGTTCAAGGTGAAGGAAAAGGGATTCCACCTGAACATCAGGAAAAACTTCCTGACTGCACCGGAGTCCATATGCACTGGAGACAAATTCCTTGTGTGTCCAATCACACTTGGCCAATAAAGATTCTATTCTATTCATTCTATTTTGTCAGGGCTATTGGACAGTGGAATTCACTGCCTCGGAGAGTGGCAGAGTCTCCTCCTTTGGAAGTTTTTAAAGAGAGACTGCATGGCCATCTGTCAGGAGTGCTTCGATTGTGTGTTCCTGCATTGCATGGGGTTGGACTGGATGGCCCTTGGGGTCTCTTCCAACTCTGATTCTACGGAGGCCGTCGTGCCAGAGGCACGGGCAACTCAGCAGCATCTAGGGCAGGGAGAGAGCAAACAAGGAACACCTTGAGGGGAAGGGGCAGTTCTGGCCACCAGCAACAGCACCTCTGTTTTTGCACAGGTGAATATGGCGGAAACCGCAGTGACTCGAATGGCGAGTGACTACACTGAAACAGAGCTGGAGCTGTTCAAGAAAACAGTTAAGTGTGTGTTTTGAGGCTGGCACTCAGACCTCTCTGTGTGTGTGCGCGCGCACAGGAGCATGTGAGTGGCGTAGTTCAGTCTAGAAAGCTCACCAGGCAGTGTTGCTCCATGGGCTGGCTAAGGGGCTATTGTGCCTGATTTGGGCAGTGACGGGGCGCGCGAGGGACTTTCCTCAAGCGTGCCATTTCTAGGCCTTGGAGCAACAGCCAGGCCGTCTGGATGCTCCTTACTTTCTGCCCCCCCAATTAGCAGGGTGTGTTGCCACTGCCGCTGAGCTGCCAGCCCCAAGCCCTGGATGGGAATCAGAAACAAGCATGCTGGAGCTGGTCTCTGGTCTCCAGCAGGCTGGCTTGGAAGCTCCACTAAACTCTGTGCCAACTGAAAGGAGAAGAGTTTTGGGTGGGGCTGCGCAGACCCTGTGGGGTCCCGCCTTTTCCTGACGTCACAGGGCAGGCCCACTCTCTTTGGGGGGCTCTGGAACGGGGAGAACTCAACGCTCCCTTTCGCAGTGACGCAAGGAGAAAAGGAGAGGCTGCCGCTGCCCGTGCTGGGCAGGTGGTCTACCCGGGAGTCAAAGGCCTGGAGCAACTCTGCTTGTGGCTGTGTGGGCCCAAAACATAACTGTGTGTGTTGGGGGAAGATATTCTCCTCATGCACAGCTGCGTGGGGGAAGCAGGGACGGTGGGCAGGCCGTCTCTCTCCCTCACCCCCATCTTTGCCGCAGACACGGGAGGAAGCCACTGCCTGGACTTGGTCTCCATGTCACCCATCTGGAAAGGGGGGCGGGGCGGGGGGACAAGTCATGGAGAAGGTGGGGGGGAGGAGTGCTCCTCAGGCCCCCCCTTGTCTCTTGCTGCAGATGCACCAGATCGTCTTGTCCGAGAATGGCTTCGTGTCTTCCACGAAGATGCTGAACGTGGCTGACCAGCTGAAGCCCAAGAAGATGAGGAAGGGGGACGCAGAGCAGGTGCTGCGGCGTCTGGTCCAGGAGAAGTGGCTGTCCGAGGTAACGGCTCCGGTCGGCCCCTGGGACTGGCGGCCTCGGCTCACCTCTTGGCAAGACGAGTGGCCGTCTGACAGAGGCAGGCCCGGACCACTTCCAGCAATTTGGGGGAGGGGTGGGGCACGGCTGTGTTCCACAAGATCCCTGGGGGGAATGCCAATAGTCTGGCAAGGAGGGCAGGCTGCTTCCCCTGGGGAAGGGTCCCAGCAGGCAGGGGAGAGGGAGGCCGGTCTAACAGCGCCTGCTTTCCCCCAGAAAGAGGGAGAGTTCACGCTGCACGCCCGCTGCATCCTTGAGCTGGAGCAGTACATCCTCAGCCACTATCCGGACATGGTCTCCAAGTGCCACATCTGCCACACCCTGGTCATCCAGGTAACCGGGGCACGGGGGCCCCCACCGCTTCCCCTGCGGGTCGCAGGCGCGGCTGTTTCCGGCCTGGCCCAGAGGATAAGCTGGGAGGGAAACCAGAACTCCAAAAGCTTGCTTCTCGCCCTTCCCTTTCAGCTGCAGCGTCTTGGTCCTTCTCACGCCTGCCCCTGGGGCAGCCTCCTTGTGGAAAGCAGGAAGAAAGCCCAGCTGGGCTTGCCCTGCAGGCAGAGGAGCCCCCACCCCAAGGGGTTGCACAAGCAAGCAGGCAGCCCTCCCGCTAACCGGGGCCCTTCCCTTTCAGAAACAAGTGTGCCCGGACTGCGGGATTGCCACGCACGCCCACTGCCTAGCCAGATACGTCCAAGCGCAAACAGAGCCCTGCTGCCCTCACTGCAAGCAGTTTTGGCCTCAAAGGGTTCCAGGTATGGGCGTCTCCAAGTCCCCTGCATGAAGGGGGGGGGGGCCCTCCTCTGTCCTCACGGCACATTCGGCAATTAAACCAGGACAAGGAAATCCATAAAACAGCAGAGTTTTTATTGAGGCAGCCTCCCAGGAGAGAAGGCGCCCGGTGCCTCATGCCAGGCAGAGAGCGTTACCTGGGAGAAATCCAGCCTTGCACGGACATGATAATTCAGCCGCGAGGGCCCTGGCAGAGCTCCTGAGCCGCCCTCGCTTCAGGGTGCTGTTTTGCGTGGCCGTTGGGGTACAGCGAGGGAGGAGCTGTTCTCCACCCTTCAGCCAGCCTTGCCTTTCCCCCCTCTTTTCCAGAGCTCAGCCAACCGGCTACTCTGCCGTCCACCAGCACCTCTAGGTAGAAGAGTTCCTGCAGGACCCAGGTGACAGTCAGGACGCCGGGCAAAGAATGCTCTCCCTCCTCCCCAGTCTTCACAGAGCAGGAAGGAGCCGCTTTGGGCCGGGTCAGCGGAGCTGCAGTCCCCCTTGGGCTTCTGCCCTCAGTGTTGTTTCTGGAATTAAAAGTTCTGCAGTATTTTCCTCCAAACTGTGCTGTCCCTCGTTCCTTCACTGCGCGAGGGCCTCTGCGTCACGAGCTGGAGCTCAGCACTTGCCGACAGACACTCCTTCCACAGGGGACGAAGGAATTTGTCTTCCTGCCCCATTTCTTACTTGCCTTCCTTCCTTCCTCTCCCCCGGAGGGGTCTAGGAGGCTGAGTCCCACCATCCGGGGCGGAGCGGGGGGGGGCTACGACCACCAGAAGCTGATGGAGAAGCTGGTGTCCAGGGCCCTCACGTAGTGCCAGTATTGAACCGGGATAAAGAGAACCTGGCCCGGGTTTAGGATGCAGGCCTGAAACGCAGCCGTCTCAAACCGAGGGAACCGCACCAAGTCGGGCTCTTCCACGTCCACCTGGGCAGGACAGACACGACCTTGTTTCACTGCCACGCCCACAGTGGGAGACTCACACGGCCCCAGCACGGGAACGGGAGCACGCACCTGGCTAGTGTTGTGGAGAAGGTGGCCCTCGTGGGGGTACAGCTTTTCTGTCTCAGCGGGAGAATAGAGGCGCACGTACTTCCGACCCATGACCTGCCAGTGAGAAAGAGCCTGACTGGAGGGCCGCCTGCTCTTTGCTGATCGACTGGGCAGAAAGGGATCGGGGCCACTGAGCATCCTCCCACTTGGCAGGAAGCCGCCACAGTGCTGCTCTGGACTGTTTTCTCTGTGCCCTCCTTGTCACTCGACTCGAGGGGGCGAAGGAGTCCTGGGGGCTGGGGCTGGGTGGAGCCAAGCTCTCCTTTTGGCCCATTTGGTCATAACACCACTACTAGGAGAACCAGAGATAGCACCTCCCCCACCCCCCAACACTACAAAGCAGAATGACCAGAAGTCTTGGTGCGGGGCTGCTCCTCCAGCCCTTCCAGGCCTTTGCAGCCCCCTTGTGAAAAAGCACAGCGAGGGTCAGACCTGGACCAAGAAATTCTGCTGCGGGTCCTGGTGGAGGGGCGAAACGGTTCCTGCCGGCCCAAACCAGGCGTTGACGGTGATGTCGTCTTCCTCGCCTTTGCCCAGACAGCAGTAGTCGGGGATGCCGATATCCTGCTTCAGCTCCGGGATCTGCCAGGGATCGAGAAGCGGAGAGAGAGTCACCCGTAGGCCGCCCTCGTTCTCTCAAAATGCGGAGCACGTGTGAGCAGACAGCCTGAGCTCCGGTGGTAGTGGGTGAGCCCGTCTTTGGCTCCATGGGCCCCCGAGAACTGAGGCAGGCGCCAAATGTTTTCACGGGAAAAGCAGCACAGCCCCACCTATTGTGGGTTGCTCCTAACTAAGGGGAAATTAGCCTGCACCCGTTGGAGATTCCACTTGGCATCACTGTTCCCTGGAATGCATGTCAGAGAACCCCTCAGCGGGTCCTCCCCACCCACAACAGGGGCAGTAATTCACCCCTCTGAAGAATTTCTTGCGTGGGCTTTCTCCTTCGCTGCCCCACCCCAGCTGTGGCCCAGGGGTGCTAAGAAGGGATGTGTATCTGTTCGCCCCTGTGGGTTCTTGCTCCATCGTCCTCTGACCAGCCACAGAATGTCAGGTGGCAGGAAGTCCTGCATCGTGCTGCTTCACTGGAAATTAGTCAGAGGAAGGGTTTGGTTTGGGTCAAGAAGGAATTTCTCCTCTGCTTAGATGGCTCAGTGATTAGCGGGGCAGAGAGAAGAGTTTGGATTTATATCCCACCTTTCCCTCCTATAAGGAGACTCAAAGTGGCTGACAAGCTCCCTTCCTCTCCCCACAACACCTTGTGAGGTAGGTGGGGCTGAGAGAGTTCTGAGAGAACTGTGACTAGCCCACGGTCACCCAGCAGGAATGTAAGAGTGCGGGAACACATCTGGTTCACCAGATAAGCCTCTGCCACTCAGGTGGAGGAGCAGGGAATCAAACCCGGTTCTCTTGCCCAATCTGTGCCCCTTTTGGCCTCTCCCAACAACTGTTCTCCTCAAAAGTCCCTGTGAGCCTTCACCTGCTCAAAGAGTTGGTGCTGGGCGAGATATCCGGTGTGATCCTGAAGTTGAAGAGAAGAAGGGAGAAAATATTATACACTTACATATTTATTATATTTGTATCCCTCCCCCCTCCCTGACCGAAGTTGGGCTCAGGGCGGTGCCCAAACATTTAAAACAATACCTTCAATACATAAAATGTGACTATCATTAAAACTCAGGAAGGTGTCAGAATTTAGGCCTATTAAAAGCCCAGATCACACATAAAACTTTGCAGGAGCCACTCAAGCATGGGTGACACTGAGAGCAGGCGACGCTGAAGAGAGCACATTGCAGGGAGGTCAGTGGATGGTATCAGGAAGCACGAATGCCCTCAGCCAAAGGTCCGGTGGAACAGAACCGGTTACAGTCCCGGAGGGCCCTGGTGGCGAGAGTTGAAAAAGCCCCTGGCTCTGGCTGAGGCCAGGAACTACCAGAAGATTTTTGTTCAGGACCAAAGCGTCCTCCGTGGGCAATATGGGGTGATATGGTTCCGTAGGTAGGATGGCACCACCACCCCACCCACCCGCCCGCCAAGAAAGGTCCCACAATTGTTTCCAGCCAGACTGCATGCTCGGCTGACCCCTCCCCAAAAGACCTGATTCTCGATGTAGTGGCTGATGAAGTCATCGACGGACATGAGGGTCTGGGACCACTCCTCGTCTGTGTAGCGGGAGCCAACTTCCACGGGGACGGTGCGGCTGCCGGCCACTTGGTGGATGTATTCTATGCTGCAGTGAGAAGCAAAGGCCCTGAGGTGGCTTCTGGCTCTCCAAAGGGCCTGACCCACAGAAGCGAGGGCCACTCCCTCACTGTCTGTCCTGAGCCTCGTCTCAAAAGGAACAGGGGCTTCCCCCCAGCTCAGAGTCTGGGGAAGCAGGGCAGGAAGCTACCCCTGAGGGCTGACTTTGGGGGGGGGCGGGGGGATGACAGAAACACGGCAGCTTCTCTCACCTCCACTTCTTCATGCAGGGCCAGTGGTCGACAACCTCTTCCAAGATCACAGGCTTCTGAGGAAGCAGGAAATTATCTCGGAAGTGTTCCAGCGACGGGCAGTGAAGCCGCAAAACCCTCTCTGGTGTTTTTATAGCAGGGACCTCTGCAGGGCCTGTCCGAGTTCTCTGCAATGAGGAGACATTCTCAGCACTCTCAACCCAAACTTTCCTTAACGGGCAGCCCGATTCTCGGTGCCTGCCACCAAAATGTCGGACGGTAGAGCACTGGTCACCTGTAAACCTTCTGGCACCTCTGTGTGGGGTGGTACACAGGCAGCATTTTAGGCCAAGCTTGTTGGGTTTTGGGGCACATTAATGTGGCTGGAACCAGGGATCAGATCTGTTTCCAGCGCAATGGAAAAGGCGCTTAAGCAAGCAACTCAGGGGCACCCAATACCTTTGGGAGGGGCTCCTTGGCATCTCCAGCCGCAGGTCTTTTGGGCAGATGTGGCCGAAGGACGCCGATCACCTTGGCCAAGACGTTGTCCAGGATGGAGGCCCCCATCAGCAGCCCCAGGTCGCAGGTGCGCACGGCCTCGGGCACAGCCCCGCCAGCACGGCACACACAGAGCACCTTGAAGAGGCAGCCGTAAGCGTAGACGCGGCGCCACGCCTTGTCCACGTCTCTCCACGTCCCGATGTTCAGCTTCTCCCAAGAGTAGTCCAGGATGATCTCGGCCAGGCCCAGGCAGGTGGCGGAGTCCGTGCCCTCCTCGTAAAGGAGGTCTGCTGCCTGCTGAAGCAAGAGGAGGACGCTGCTCTCCACGGCCTCGCCGAAGTCCAGCAGCAAGCCCTCTCTGGTGCTGGGCAGGAGTGCCCGGAGGTCAGCCCACAAGGTGTGGGCAGCCAGGGCTGTGTCTGGAGGGGTGGGCGACTGCCCCCCGCTGTCCTGAGTGGGACTGCTCAGCCCCTTGCTCCCTGGCATCTCTTCTGGGACGTCCCAACACCAAATCCTAAGCAGGCCCCCCAACTACCCCCTGAATCTCACAAAGCAAGGGGCCAGGGAGATTGGCAGCAACTGAGGCATCTCAGAGGGAGGGGGTGGGGGCCAGTGGTGCTCTATCCCCCTCCCAAATCAGGTCTGAGATCTCCGCGCCCCCAATCGAGATCTTCCTTTCCCGATCTCAGCAGCAGCTGCCGTCCGAGATAGACTGCACTTGTACATGGAGGCTCCCTCAACAGGTGCAAAGGAGGGGGGCGCTCCCGCACTCCCACCTCCCAGCACTCGAAATCCCCCCTGGCAGGAAACTCCTGCCGGTCTCGATCTCCTCCCCCCCCCCCCCCACTCCACTCCCGAGTCTCGGAAGGCCGCTCTAGGCACGCCAGGGCCATCGAGGAGAGGCGACCACCGAGACGACCTCTCGCTAGTGCTTAGAGCGTCTTTTCGGCAGCTTGCGCGCAGCGCCGCCCAGCGGACAAGAGCGGGATTGCAAGTGGGCTTGGAAGGACCAGGCTGGGAAACGCAGCCCACGTGGAGCGCGAGCTGGGGCGGGGGGGGCTGCAGGGGGGAGATCAGGAGTCTGGGGTGGGGAGAGGGAAGAGAAGCACCCCTTTCAGTTGCAGGGGCCAAGGGGAAGGGGCTGCTTCTCTTCCCCTGCCCACCCCACCCAGACCCCTTCTCTCCACCCTTGGCCGGGATCTGACCTCCTGGGAGTCTCTGGCTCCCCTCTGTCCCGAGAGGAAACTCCCCAGCCACTCCTCTTGGCTACTTGCCTCCTCCCCCTTCCCGCTCTCTGCGCTGCTCCGAAAGGCTCAAATCTCACATGCTGTGAAGACCCCTGGTGGAAATTTGGTTGTTGTGGAGGGGGCTTAAGAAACACCCCAACCCTGACGACTGAAGCACTTTAGGAGTCTTCTGCTCTTACACAGGTGGCCGCAAACATGACCCTGTTGCAGCCCACGCATCTCTGCATCTTCCTCCTCCGTGCGATGCACAGTTTTAAAGCACGGCTCTGCTCTTCCATCTCTTGTCATTTCTTCTCACTTCCATTGTTCATGGTTCCTGTAGCTGAAGATGCTGCCAGGAATTGAACTGGAGACCTCTTCTATGCCAATCCTGGCTGAGTCTAAACAGGCCTCACTTATGGGCCAAAATTGTCTTGTATAATTAAGGAGACAGAGCCACACAGGTTCTAAAAACAAGTGGCAGGCACCAGGGAAATTGTTGGTGGGCGCCACCACAGGCAGGCAGGCAGGCCCCCTCCCCCTCCCTGGTGCCCCTGGTCCTAGGTAGCCCCTTGTGGACCCTGCCGGTGGAGCATGGGAGCCAAAACTGTCCTTTGACTCTGTACTGGGCAAGATCCTTTTCTTCCTGATCAGGTTTTTCTCTGGGAGCGACAGGAGCCTGGCTCTTCCCGTGCTCAACTGTTTCCTTCCGCAGACCTTCCTTCTCCCCACTGACTTATCTGAACTAGCCCCTGTGACTCTGTCGCTGTCTTTGGGGCTGGGGAACAGACACCTGCTCAGTCGTTCCGCACTGGAGCCCTCGGCGGAGCATTTTCGCTAGACAGATCGATTTTTAAAATGACAGCATCTGTTTGCTTGTACACATTTATTTATAATTCTTCCCCTGGCGATTATCATGGGAGCTTGGTGAGTAATAACCAGCTGTGTGAATTAGCAAGGAGAGGAAACAGTGATCTGATCTGTGCAGGAAGACAGCGAGGCCAGGGGCAGCCAACGCTCCTCCGCCCATGCCCTGAACACAGAGTCCCGGGAAGGGAGATGGGCAGGAGTGGAACCGACCGATGAGAGGGCAAGGCCTCTCCCCCGCAGGAGCCAGACTCAGCCCGCCTCCTCTCCCCGACTCCTTGCAAACCAGACCCAGTTCTCCCCTCTCCTAGCAGGTCTCCTTTCCACTACCTGGCGGTTGCACCCCCTCCCCCGCTGTCTTCCTCTGTTCTTTGGCAGGGCTGCCACCAGCCCCGCCCCAGCTACCCCGTTTGATGCTGGTGGGACCTTGGCGTGTGCAGGAGGCTGGCTGGGCCAGAGGTTGCCCAGAGAGCACCACACTGCTCAGGGGAACAAGGTGGCCCCAATATCAGAGGCTGTCGGGGGCACAGTGCTGACCCCTCTCTGCACCAGCTCAGAGTTTTGTGGGTAAGCCTTCGGTGGGGTGATCCTCCTCCGTTCCCCTGGGAGATCGAGGGAACACTCCAGGGCTGTTGTGACTGGCACAGTCTGTCTTAGGGCATGCTTGTCTCCCAACATGATCTTAGTTGCCCACTGGGAGAGCAAATAAAGAAGAAAAGGAGGAGGAGGAGGAAGAGGAGTAGTAGTTTGGATTTATATTCCCCCTTTCTGTCCTTTAAGGAGACTCAAAGGGCTTACAATCTCCTTTCCCTTCCCCCCCACAACAAACACCCTGTGAGGTAGGTGGGGCTGAGAGAGCTCCGAAGAACTGTGACTAGCCCCAGGTCACCCAGCTGGTGTGTGTTGGAGTGCAGAAGCTAATCTGGCTCACCGGATAAGCCTCCACAGCTCAAGTGGCAGAGCAGGGAATCAAACCCAGTTCCCCAGATTAGAGTGCACTACACCACACTGGTATAGGCTTCTGCCCTTCCCCAGGAGAAGTGGGGCCCAGGAGAAAAAGAGGAAGGGTATTGAATAGTCCTTGTTCCACTCAAGCAGTTCTCCAGGGCCCGGTGGGCCGCTCCCGCTCCCGGCCCAGCGGCAGCCCAAGGGTGTCGTGAGGGAGTGCCGGGCGAGCAGTGACCGCGATGTCTCTATCAACCTGTTCTCCGCATTGTGTTTTTATCGGGGCCATCTGCTCTGCGGAGAGTGGCAGCTGCCGAGCCCCGCAAAGCACTTGGCTGTGTACTTGCGTGTCGAACAACATATTGTCATAATTTCCCTGGTATTACGAGATTAAACAACGTTAACTAAGAGAAGGGAGGGGAGATTATTGCTGCGCTTGCATTGGCAAGGAGTGCTTCTGCCGTTCCCTGAAAGTCACCGCTAACCCAACCGGCCTTTGCATTCAGCAACTCAGCAACGCGGCTGAATTGGCACCCTTGAGCGCTGCTGGCCGGCTGAGTCTCGGCCCTCTCCGTGGAGGGGCAGTCTTGCTCCATTGGGTCACTCCAGGCCCTTCAGTTCAGAGCTTCCAGACTGGCCATCCGCCCAAGCCTGCCCATCAACTGGGCTGTGTCTCCTTGTGTGCTGCTGTTTGGCCGCAGCAATTGCTCTTCTTCCACCTGATGGGATCAATAACTGGACAGCCACAGGACTCAGCGTTCCCAGGGGTTGGCTGTGGCATGTCCCCCCTCCCAAGTGGTAAATATCAAAAGAAGGAGTTCGTTCTGAGCTCAGGTTGTAGCTACAGCACCCGCTGCTCTTTAGATACTTTCCTAGGAGCAGCCCCCAGAAGAAGCAAGAAAGGGGATCAATTACGCCGCTCTGTGCCACGCTGGACATCCAGGGCAGCTTTTCACCGTTTCTTTTCAGGAGCATTTCAGAGCAACACCCCAGCCTGTCTGGGATTGCTCTCCCAGGCAGCATAATTGATCCTCACGCAGTGGAACGGCTGCGTGCTCGGGACATTTCCAAATGGCCAGGCAGCGATTTTAAAAGTTGAGCATTTGTTCCTTCGCGTATTGCCATTTCTCTCAAAAAACAATTGAGGTGTTTTGCGAAATTTAAGGTCTGGAGCCCAAACCATACTATTAGGGTAAGTGAGTCTGAAAGGGAGCAGAAATCATACAGGAGAGTTATAGAGCAAATAAAAAAGGAAATAATTGAAATGGATTTAATTTAACATGTAGGCAGGAAGCTTATTCTTTTGATCTGCACACGAAGAAAATTGTCGATGACGGCAGGGGAGGTGGAAGGAGGTGGGGATTGTGGGGGGGGGGGTGTCCTGTGGGTCTGTAACATCTATGCAGCCAAGCAGAGGTGACTTTTGGCCACACACACGCATACACACACATACACACAGAGACAGACATAAAGCCCTGCAGCCTAACCAGCAGAACATGGTATTTATTTAACTGTTCCCTGTTTCTCCCACCATTGCTGGGAGATTGGGTGGGGGGGGGGGGAGAGCTAACAGTACTCCAGAACAATTTGTCACAGGAAGTGAGCAATTAATTGCAAGACACACCCTGCAGGGGAGTTTTTGATAAAGCAGAATGTAATTATCCAAGCTGGAATTTAGGCTCTTAGCTAATAGCCCTAAAGTGCCACAGGTTTTTTAATATCACTATAAAAATACTCACCTGTTCTTGGAACCATGACTTCCAACGCAAGGTATTTATCTCCCCTTGCCAACAGATCTACTCCAGGGATCCCTGGTGGTTTAGTTTTGATGACGTGGCTGCTGAATATAGCCGCGTCGCCAGGACGGAGACTCTTGTCCTTGGAGTGCATGTTGCTGGTGGTGTTTCAGGGCCAGGTGGTCTTCTGTTGGGTGGACCTTGGTCAGCCCACTCTGATCAGAACCTCAAGGAATCTTCTCCTATCCTTTGCCTCTCCTCTCTTGCCAAGGAGTGGGGAATGGTGTCTGACGCTCTCACACTTTTAAAACATTATTTACATATTCGTATCCTGCTTTTCTCTTGCAAAGCAGGACTCAAAGTTGCTCCCCAAAACCCACAGTTCCCTTGAAAGGGCCAAGTTCTGGAGGGGCCGTTCCCCCACCCTTGGAAATCCTTTGGTGCTCTTCTGCAGTGGACGCTACCCTTGGATGGCCAGCTAAAAAGGGGTCTAGGGCAGGGATCTGCAACCTACCATGGTGGGCATGGTAGCAGGGGCTGATGGGAATTGTAGTCCATGAACATCTGGAGAGCCGCAGGTTGCAGACGCCTGGTCTAGGGGCATTAGGAAATACCTGCCCCCTCCACAACATGTGGTCTGTTCTACCCACCTCTTTTCCATCGTGGATCACCCCCCCCCCCCACACACACACACAAAGACTGAGGTCTTCTACGAGGCTCACCTCTACCCCATGGTCCTATGCGAAGAAGAAGAATAATTTGGATTTATACCCCCCTTTCTCTCCTATAAGGATTCTCAAAGGGGCTTACAATCTCTTTTCCCTCCCCCCCCCCCAACAAACACCCTGTGAGGTGGGCGGGGCTGAGAGAGTTCCAAACAACTGTGACTAGTCCAAGGTCACCCCCTGGCATGGACTGGAGTGCCCAAGGTAATCTGGTTCACCAGATAAGCCTCCACAGCTCAAGTGGTAGAGTGGGGAATCAAACCCAGTTCTCCAGATTTGAGTGCACCTGCTCTTAACCACTGCACCACACTGGCTAATGACTTTAGTTCTTGGGAGTGCAACTGAAGGGCACCTCTGGCAGCTGCAGGGCACCTCTTTGTTTTCAGTTCCTCCACCAAATTGCTCCCCCACCTTGTGTTAATGAACGCCAGACAGTGACTGGGGCGGGGTGGGGGAGTTCGCTCTGGAAGCGCCGGTTGTGTTTTAAATGCATTACCAGAGTCCGCCTGCAGCACAGAAATTAAGTTAGGCTTGGATTTTATTACCCCCTTTATTTAATTCATCTTAACTGTTGCTTTCAAGCTGTGAACCAGCTGTTGACTGTGCAAAAGGCATTGCTCATTTGAAAGGAGCATCTCAAAGCTCCCTGCCAGAGATGTAAGCAATCGCCCTGGTAATGGGGCGGGGCGGGGGCGGGATTCTGTCGCCTGTCGTGAAGCGCCCCACAGCCTGATCCAGGGACAAAGACATTACCTGGAAGGAGAACAGAGACCTCCCACGCCAGTCAGTCTCCACGGAGCTCAGGAAGAAGCCACTGGAGGGAGGGGGCACCCACACATGACAAGACATCCCCTGAGTCTACCCCAGCTTGGGCCAGGTCCTTGGGTCTGCAGGGACAGTTGGTGAGACTGGATACATTGACCATCTAGAGGTCCCAAGGATCATAGAATCCTAGAGTTGGAAGAGACCACAAGGGCCATCCAGTCCAAACTCCCTGCAACGCATGTACAGATAATCAAAGCACTCCTGACAGACGGCCATACAGCCTCTCTTTAAAAACCTCCAAAGAAGGAGACTCCACAACACTCCAAGATCATCCCACTCTCAAACAGTCCTGACAGTCAGGAAGTTCTTCCTAATGTTTAGGTGGACTCTCTTTTCCTTCACCTTCTGGAATCTTTTCCTTCTGGTCTCTGGAGCAGCAGAAAACAAGCTTGCTCCCTCACCAACATGACATCCCTTCAAATGTCTAACCAGGGCTATCACATCACCTCTTCACCTTCTCTTCACCAAACGAAATGTATCCAGCTCCCTAAGCCTCTCTTCATAGGGCATGGACTCCAGACCTTTGACCATTTTGGTCGCCCTCCTCTGGACTCGTTCCAGCTTGTCAGTGTCCTTCTTGAATTGCGGTGCCCAGAACTGTACACAGTGTTCCAAGTGAGGATGCCCTTGCCAAAGTAGAAGGCGCCTCAAACTCTTCTGGAGAGCAGAAGGGGTCTGTTGCCCCAGTGAGTAGAGCAGCCCCCTCCCTCCCCACGGCCTGGCTCTGGGTACCCTCTGCAGTGGGCGTGTGTACAAATGAGCACCCTGCCGAATCTGCCGGGGGGGGGCTCCCCCATCTCTGCCCAGATCATCTCTGCATTTTGCTCTCTCCAGCATAATGGGCTCCACTTGGAGAGCCGGGGCTCCTTTGACAGGCCGTGCGGTTTGTTCTCGCCCACGAAGAAGCACGGCCTGCTGACAACTGTGTGCAAACTTGTCAAAGCCGTCAGCCAGGGCTTCTCATCTTCCAAGTCCTGATGCCGAACACAACTTGAAACCAGCAGACAGATCGTGGCAGCGAGGAGTGCGGGTTCGCCTGTCTCTTGCAGAACCCATGCGGCCTCCTGCAGCTGGGGGGGGGGGGCGGGCTTGCAGAATTTTAGCTGCGACTCTCCTTTTGGGGTCCTCTCCTCTCCCCAAGACTGAACTCTGTCTTCAGGGGAAACCTGCTTCCCCAGTAGCAACAGAACCGGACTGCACTGCCATGATGGGCCAGGCTTCTCCAGATGTTCACGAACTACAATTCTCCAGATGTTCATGAACTACGATTCCCATCAGCCCCTGCCAGCATGACAGGGGCTGATGGGAATTGTAGTTCATGAACATCTGGAGAGCTGCAGGTTGCAGAGCCCTGGGCTAGGCTTTGGGTCAAGCACAAATCTACGTGTTGATTTCATTTATATGCCACCTTTCTGGACATGGTGCCCTGGGGTCCGGTGGATGGGGCTGCAGTCCCCCAACCCCAGAGCAGCCTCCAGGCCAGCCACCCTGGGGTCCTGGTTAGCATACTGGGGGAACTGGGGGAGCAGGTCCACCCCTGCTCTCTCCAGCCCAGTCCTTCTTACTTGGCCTAGCCCATTGTGCAGGGTTGTTGTGAAAAGAAAGGCGGGTGAGAGAAGCCGCCCAAAGCTTTCCAGAGGGAGTCAGGAAGGGCAGGCAGACCATCACAGAATGTGGAGGGTGTGAGGTGAGCGGCCTGCCTCCGTTAGCCCCAGACTGACAAAGAGGAGCCCTGCTTTGTACATGAGGCGGGCGCATGGGTCCCCGTGCTCATAATGCTGGCATGCGTCAAAGCCTGGGAGATCGTTCGCCCCAGCCCATGAATCTCAATGCCAGGCAGTTATCCCGGCTCCGCAGAACGTGGAACATCAAAGTCTGAGGAAACCCAGATCTCCTATGAAAAATGGATCAGGCTGGCGTTGCACTCAGAGCACAGCGGAGCGGCTTCGCCAGGCGCTGAGCACATGTCGGGCCCTTCCAGTGTGAGGAGGGGGCTCTCGGGTGGGGTGAATAAGTGGACTTTGAAGCTCCCAGGGAGCCACGTTCCTCAGCACGGAGACAAGGAGAGCACGTGTGAAATTCTGCGAGATATTCACCGCGAGGCTGAACAAAGCTTGGACTGTTGGCACTCTCCTGGCAGAGGGGAAGGAAAAGGGGCGAAGGTGGCACAAAACAGGCCTTGGCATTGGGAGACTGTAGTCAACCCCGCAGGGTCGTCGCTAAGGAATAGGCGAGACGCGGAGGAGGTTTCATCTGGCGGAGAGCGTCAGCAACAGGAAGCGCGGGTTTTCATGATCCTGACAACTCTCCCTGTGCTGGTCTCTCGCACCTTTTATTAGGGTTTCATTGTGGGCATGTAAAGGAGGTGGGTAGGGAGATGAGCGGGAGACCGGGAGACCTGGAGATCATCATGTGATGCATGATCTCTCCCTTACAACCCTGTGCTACGCAAGTCTTGGAGGAGAGGAGCGTAAGCGTCTGGGAGCCTAATCCCCTCACCTGAGGGGGGGCAAGAACCATTGTCCCTCGCAGCCCGGTGACTGAGCCAGAGCAGTTCATGACCAAGTGACTCATAGGGGGAGCCGAGGGAGTGGGGGGTGCTTGAAAAGCGACCAGAAATGCCGTAGGTCCATTGGCCTCCCAACGTTCTACCACGGTGCTGCTCGGTCAGCAGTGCATCACTACATCTTCTCCTTTTTTACATTTTAGTAAAAGGGGACGATCGGGAAATGCTAAGGGGCGCATTTAAAGGGACCGGCTTGTCTCCCTCCTCGGGCCATCTAGTCCAAGCTGACCAGACGCTGCTTGTGTAACATTAGAACACTTACAGCGGGGTAAAAGGAAATTCGAGGGGCTTCTTTGCACACGATTACAGGCAATATTAGACACATACTGAACGTAAAGCAAGATCCGGATCTTAACGAGGCACACACAATTAAACCAATGCAGAGCTGTTACAATAACACTCTAACCATCACTCCCGGCAGCCAATAGCTCCTAGAGAGGCTGGACCACCAATGGGAGCAAAACATCATACTCTTCAGATTATTAGATACAACTTCTTGCAGCTCAATGTGACTTTCATATGAGATCAATTTGGGAATTATCAGAAGATTAAAACAACACATATTATTATGTACATTCTCACAACCTTGGTGATGTAATAACAATAGAAGTATTAATCAATAGCTGACATCGATTTCTTATAGAAGGTCGCTTTGACCAGAAAGTTCCTGCCTGCTCCTCGGAGGCCAGAGCGTCCAGAGCAAATGGAGGTAGAAGTGATGGGCTTAGCATGAGTGCACAGGCCAGCCGCCATTAGTCTTGGATGCTACAGGAAACAAGGTCCGGGAGGGCTCTCCCCACCAAAGGGGGAAGTTCTGCGAGGGGGGACAGGCTCCGCCTTTGGAGAGAGGCTGCACAGCGCCGCTTTCGGGACAAGGAGGGGATCGAAAGGCAGGAGCGGGAACTGGGCCAGGCGGCCGGACAGTCCGGCTCCTGAAGGGTGGAGCCTGGGGTAGCAGGAGAGTCCCGGCAGATGAGACAGGCGAAGGAAATGCAGCAATAACAAATGGGGCCAACATAACTTCAAAAACTAGGGCATGCAAATAAATTTAAAAACAGCAAAGAGCATGGCTAAAACGTATACATAGGCTGGGATGATGTATGAAGGAGAGGAAAAAAAGCAACCCGATGGTTGCATAATTGTTCAATGCATGGCTCTTGCTGTTGTTTGACTACCAAAGCTACAGAGCTGATAGCGTTACGCGAGTCCATGGATTTCTCTCAAGATGAGGGAGAGGCTACTGATAGTCTTTAGCATTGGGTAGGTTCGAAGTGATTCTCCACGAGCAAGGTTGTATGAGAGAAGGCGTGTTCCAACAATTATTCAAAGCCGGGCTGAAAACAATGGAGGAGGAAGTTCCAAGGGTTAATCTATCAGGGAATGTTCCCTGGCTGCAATTCCAAGTTTCCAGCCAGGGAGCTGCAGAGAGGGGAGAGAGATGAGTGGCTGTAGATGAGTATGAGACATGGCGACACAGCGTGGCCAACCCTTTTGGAAGGCCATAGCTGGCCCACGAATGGCAGCCTGGAGTTGCGATCTCGTGCGTGGAAGAATGGGTGTGGCCTGGTTTCCAGAGAGGTCCCTCCCATCTTGGCCTCCAGGCTGGAGGCGACTGGCTCTCCTCTCAACAGAGCGGCTAAGGGCCTGATCCTCCAGGGAGGGGCCCACGCCTCCATCTCCTCGGATGGGGCTGGCCTGGCATGGCTATGCTGGACTCCTGTATATAGAAGAGAAAAACAGCTTAATGGCAGCTTTTCCCCAGGGGTTTTCATGCTGGCTGAGTTAATTCGTTCTTACTAGATGACAATGGAAGCCAGCCCGAGCCTTCTGGAGTGGGGGGGGCGGGTAATTTTTGATATGAGAATAGAGAAGAGTACTTTGGATATGGTCTGCTGGATGAGACCTTGGGATTGGAGTCAATAGAGAGGGGGGGAACTACTCCCCTTTTTTACGGCTTTGTTTTGGCCAAGCTTTACGTTGGCGCGAAGTTGGCTCCATTCCTACTACAACGCATCACTTTGCAACATATCTAAGGCTTAAGAGATACAAGGTAGGGAATTGCCGAAGGCTTAGGAGAAGGGAGGAGGCTATATCCAGGGTCGGATGTTTGTTTTGTAAGAAACAATCCCACCACCGCCTAAAAGGTACTTTGCAAAGCAACTTGAACAATTCCACAATTACCTATAGTCATATCGTAATATAGCTGCCTATAGGGAAAGATATAGAGAAGATGTAAAGAAAACAGTTCCTGGGCTTGAGGTCTGATCACAGGAGCAAATTGAGAGAGGGTTTGCAAAAGCCCCTTATCAGATCCTAGATCTAGAGGTGGGGTGTCACGTCAGCCACCATTAGAAAGAGTGGGAGGTGTGCAGAAAGGCAGGGGGGGGGGGAAGGTTTGTGTCAGCTCTACCTTCCCTTCCCTCCACGTAAGGGACTTTGGTCAGTTTGAGCTCAGCTCTCTACCTTCACAAAGAAGCGGAGGCCTGTGTAAGATAGGGTGTGGCTGAGAGACCCCCCTGGCACTGTGACCAGTCAGGGAGCCCCCAGCGAAGGGAAGTAATGGGAGCATATGAAACGATTTTGGCTTCATATGTAAACTGCTGCACCAATGTGTGGCAAGGTAGGCTCCAGAATGGACTTAAGGAAAAGGTTCTCAAGGAGGAGGTTTGAAGAAAAGTTTTGAAGTTAGTTTAAACTAAGATGGAGGCGGCTTGAAGCAGGTCCCATCGGTATCCTGAGGAGCACGCACAGGCCAGGGTCCCATTTAAAGGCGGATGCTGTAATGAGGCTTAAGCCTTCAAGAGCATTAGCACACATAATCAGAAGGGAGAAAACTTTTAATTGAAGCACAGCAGAAGCATATATGGCTTAGAAGCAATGGTGGAAAATCCCCCTATGAGGGGAAACTTTAGGGTCTCTTTGAAAGGGGCAAGACATACAGAACATACATAGGCATACAGAGCACATATAAAGTAATGCTTGAGGGAGGATTGTAACTCTGATTTGAGATTTTGCTCTCTGGAGGTGCCGGACGCATCTTCCCTGCTGCCACTGGGAGCTTTGAGCTTAGGGCTTGCACAGGCTCAGAGGCTATGAGATCTGGTTTGGAACCTTACAGCTGGAGAGGGCCAAGGGGAGGCTTCTTCACGAAGGACTTTGGCTTAAGGCCATTGTGCTGAGCATCTTCCCCTTTCCATGCCTCTATTGTCCTGTGGTAGATTTGGCTATAGGGCATTCTGAGGAGGGGTCTAAATCGGTAGTCCTCTTCCGTCAGCATTCCTTTCTGCTTGCTGCAGTTCAAGACTGTGGACTCTGCAGAAGGTTTTTTGAAATGCATTCTGCTATTCTGGGGGCACCATGAGGTGCATGGTGCGGACTTGGGCGAAGGGGCTAGTAGAGCAGGAAGGATAGGCGTAGGGAATGAGCGGCAACGATTTAGAATAAAGCTGAACTTAGATTAGACTCAGAGCTGAGAGCATAGGAGGCAGGGTGTTCCGATTGAACTTGGCAGTTTCTGTGGTGATGTTTGTCCATACTTTGGATGTGGGATGGCTCCTCATGGCTGTGGGGCTCGATGACCCTGGGATGATGAAGACAACCCCGTTCCAGCTGGGCGGAAGCTTTTTGGCAAGTACCAGCCCTAATGAGTTCCTCAAGTGGGGATGGGATCACTCATACAATGAGGCCTCTGGAGCAGCCGAGAAGAATCTCATGGGGAGCCCGGGGAAGGGTTTGAGGTGCGGATCCTTGGTTCCGGTTGAGATGCCCGAGTAGCTGGGCCTCCCCAGCTGGGCATTGGGAGCCTTCCCGGCCTAGAGCCTCTCCTGGGGGGTCTTGCATCAGGGAGAGACCCTCCTCCTGGCAATCAAAGGGTTGTAGGTCTCCGCTGGAGACAGCCTAAGCAATTCCTCCTCCGAGTCCCCGCCTGCCTAAATTGAAACTACTCGCCTGCAGGGGCTGCCTCACTTTGGCAGCGGAGAGGGCGGGCGACTAGAAGAGCTGGGCTTGATGAGGCTGCAAAGACCCGAGACGCAGCAAGCTTGCTGAGCATGTCGGGCCCAGCTCGGGTTCCTTCCTAGGCTCTGCGGTGGATCGCCATGGCAGCACTCCCAAGCTGGAGAAGCGTGCTCCTTGGCAAAGGCGCTGGCGAGTTCGCCTCTGGGCCTCCCCGTTGTCAACCTGCCTCTCCTTGAGGGCCTCCTGAGCCCTGTCTACAAACTCAGCATAGTCAGGAGGCTTCTGAGCTGCCAGGACGCTAGAGAAAACTTTGGGTTTGGCTGCCTTCGGGCATTGGGGACTTTTCAAAACGCCTTGTGTAGGCTTATTCAAGAGAAGCTACCGTAAAGGTGTACACCGGCAGGACGCGATCTGATGTTAGGGGTTACTGGAAGGCACTTCAAAGCCGTATAAGTTGGAGCGGTTGTGAAGCGTCGCCGAGGGCGCCCGAGGCTGCCCTGCTAAAAAGGCATTGCCGCTAACCGGGCCTCCCAGATCACAAATTATTGCCCAGGGCTCAGGAGCATGGGGAGCGCTCGCGGAAGGTGGTCTTCACAGGCGTCACCGAACCATTATGATTCCCTCCAAGGCCTTCCCTCTAGCATGCCTCTCTACAGGGGCTGGTGAGGCTTCCATCAGTCCAGACCGCTTTGGCAGGAGACTCAGTGAGGATAAAAGTTATAGCTTAAAGGGCTGGTAATTCCGGCCAAATCAGCTGAATGACGCCTTCCCTCCCCCTCAGTAATCTGTGAAGTGGACGGGGCACAATGCAAGAATCTATACGGCATCGCCTTCCGTCCAGGAACCTGCTCTTCTCTGCAGATCGCGGGCTATCACGCTCTCACGGCGAGTTTTGAAACCCGCCACGTATTGACGGAGGAATACAGTGGCTTCTCGAGGAGAAAATGAAGGTTAGCGGAGCAGGAGAGAAATGCGGCTGAAGAGCCGCTGGAGAGTTTGAATTGGGTGGAAGGAGCCTTGAGGGGGGGTAGAAGGAGGACAGGCCCAATTTAGTGGATAGAGAAAATCTCGGGCTGGAAGAATTGAAGGTGGTGACCGAAGGTCAGGGCGAAGCCTACAGCAGCGGTTTCATAGGTCTGCAGGCTGGGATGGCTTACAGAAACATTGTCTCCACGTGTACCAGTAGCACACATCGGGCGCTGCCGGTGGCCCCAGCGCAAGAGTGCCTGAAGGAAGCGTGTTTTCCAGATCCTTAAGATTCACCGTATTACCCCCCCCAGGTACTGGGCACTATGGACACTTCGAGCTCAATCTCCTCAACCAATTTTCATGAGACTCCTTTAATAACGCTCTGGGCGATTTCAAGCATTAACGCCTTTAGTTGAGCTCATTAACGTGTTTGTCATAAAAGCCCTGCTTTGCCAAGCTCCCATACTCACCAGTGTCAAATCCGGGTGTGAGTCATCCCTAGGCCGGACGAGTGTCTCGGACGCTATGGTCTGGATGCCGATCCAGAGGACTAGGCGACAGAATCAAACGGTGGTCCCCTCTGGATGCTCGGATCCAGCGGGACTTCGTATCGCTGCCCTCCCCAGGCTTAATGGAGGCAGGAGTGGAGGATTCGAGGATCTCCCGGTTTGAAGCGCACCAGCTTGAAGTCAACTCCCCGTGAGGGTCGCTGCTAAGGAATAGAGGCTGGTGACGCCGAGGAGGTTTATCCATCTGGCTGGAGGAAGCGTCCTTAGCAACAGGAGCGGGTTTCGCTGATCCTACAACTCTCCCCCAGCTGTAGTCTGCTAATCTTTTATTAGGGCTCTCATTGTGGAAGCTGTATGCAGCGAGGCAGGAGATGAGGCCTGGAGACTTGGGAGACCTGGAGATCATCATGTGATGTATGATCTCACCTGGCCCTACGCATGGAGAGGAGCTGCAAGCTGCCTGAGCCCCTCAATCCTCTCACCTATAGGGGCAATGAACCATTTGTCCCTGGCGCCTCGTGACTGGAGAGCTTGGAGCCCAAGACAGGGTTTCATGACCCAGGACTCATAGGGGATGAGGAGGGGGTGCGGTGCGACCAGCAAGAGCCGTGAGTCCATTGGCGTCCCAACGTTCTACCACGGTGCTGCTGGGTCAGCAGTGCATCACTACAGGAGACGACAGGAAAGTAGCCCTCGAATCAAGGCAGCCATGGCACAGGTGCAGCCCTGCTTTCAACTGCGCTGTACTCAAGGCTCAGTTTGCCAGGGAACATTCATGTGCCTCGATCACACGTTCTCCTTGTGTGCAATCCAGGGAGTGTGAGCCAGGTCAGTTTCCTTGGCAATTGTGTTCATGTCCAGGTTGTCAACATACCGAATTCTGCACAAATCTGTCAGGCCCCAAGTCCCTGCTAAATTATTTGGCTGCAGAGTGCTGCTCCAGAACCCTTTAGGCTACCCCCCCCCCCCAGCAAGTCAGTGGCCTGTCCCTCTCAGTGCGCTGGAGCCCTGATGGTTCCCAAATCCAAAACTGACTGCCAGGAGACTCTGGAGCAACTAAAGGAGGGTCTCTGAGACAAGGAGGCTGCACCCAGGGCTCGGGCAGCGAAGCCCAAAGTTTGCCCGGAGATGTTGGACATGTGCCTTCTGTTTTGTCAAGAGAGATCCCTCTTCACAGAGGAGAGGTGAGAAAAGAATGTCAGATTTGGTAGTGGGACCCAGTCCTGAGAAATGCATTAGGGGGAGGCAAATATTGCTTCAATGGCATTAATAGTGGATCTGTTGCCACTATTAGTGGATCTGTTGCAAATGATCCAAAGACAGAATCAGAATCAGCGATCCCACTGAACGACGCATAAGGCTGCTTTGCAAAGCCCTGTTTCTTCTGACTCCTCCAGCAACATAACCTGGAGAGAGAGAGAGAGAGAGAGAGAGAGAGAGAGAGAGAGAGAGAGAGAAACGGCTGCATCGCTTGGAGCAAAATGCTGAGCATGAGCGTGGATGGGCCCGTGGACATGCAGCAGCGGGGGAGGAAGGAGGGGCTATGCAAGGAGTGTTGGAGTTTGCTGCACAGGGAAGCGGTAACGCACGGATGAAAAGGGCAAAAGCCAAATGTTTCTTAGGAAGTATATTCAGGAGAGGAGAGAGGGGAAGATGGCCGGCTGCTGCCTTGCTAGCTGGGAGAGTCTCTGCTCTGACTTCTGAGAAGAGGCAGAATATTTGACCTGAGAGAATCAGTCTAAGGACAGACCAGAGGTGACCCAAAAGGACGGAGAAATCTCTAACCTTACAGCCCTCTGCAGCTGACCTCATGCCCACCCCCTACTCCTCAGTTCCTTACATCCGACAGGGAGAAGATGGTGCAGCCGAGCAGGCCCCAGGGGCATCTCCTGGGCTATCTGTAGCCGGAGTTGAACTCTCTCTTCAGCACCGCCTCTCCCCATTGGGGTTCAGAGGGCTGGGCCAAAGGCTTTTGTGCTCCCCAGATCTTCCCCTGATCTTTGGCCTCCAAAGAATACCCTGTAGGTTGACAGCATCGGCACTGACCGTTTGTTTCCCAAGACAGGACGTGATGAAACCAGAGAACCTGACCATTCCTTTGCTTGGCCAGCCGAGTTTGGCTTGACGCCGCATGAGCCATTCCCACCAAGTTGTCTGCTGGTGTCTCCAGATCTGGGGGGTGGGTGGGGGGTGGGTGTAGTCGTGCCGCGAGGTCAGCGTAAGAACGAGACGAGACGCGGTGATTTCATCTGGTGGGAGGAGCGTTTCAGCAATGGGGAGCGCTGGTAGCCCAAGTTTACTCTCCTGCATGCTGGTTCTGCACCTTTATTATGATTCTAGCGGGGGCGTGTAGAAGGGCGGAACGGGGGGAATTCCGGGAGAGCGGGGGACTGAGAGATCATCATGTGATGCATGATCTCACCTGGCTGCTACGCGGGAGAGGAGCATCGGCTGCCTGGGCCTAATCTCACCTGGGGCAGCCATTGTCCCTTTGTCCGGGACACCTGGTGGTTGTGAGCCAGGTAGTTCATGACCTTTGACTCATCGGGGATGAGGGGTGGGGGAGCTGTGCGACCAGAGTCAGAGATGCCGGGTGTCAAGCGCCTATTTCACGTGTGCTGCTGTCAGCAGTGCATCCCCACAGGTGGGGAGAGAAACTGGCCCAAGGTCGGAGGTGAGAAGTCCCCAGTGGCAGGGACCACCAGGCCCAACGCTTGAACTGACGCTAGTTCTTTCAGCCACACGCCTAGGGCCAGGGGAGCATTCAATCTGAGGCTCTTCCCACGGTAAGCCCTCACAGCCATAACTCTCTGTCAATTCTAAAGGACTGGAACAGTGAGTCACATTGCCTATTGAGATTGATGGATTTCATAAACAGCTTCCGTTTACCAAGGCAAAGTTAATAATTAGCAGGAGGCAGAAAATCTATTTTAAAATCCCCCCAAACACCACCGTGCTCAAGCAGGATGTCAGGCAGGTGGTAGTCGGCAAGCAAGCGGGAGGGGCGGGGGCAGGGGCAGTTTCTGCCATTAATAGTGTGTGTGTGGGGGGGGGCAACAACCTGACATGCGGATGTCCCCAGGGCCAGCCTTCCCCCACCCTGCACTCCTCTGCTGTTCTTCCCTGAAGCACCTGTTGGTTCTCCTCAGCATCTCAAAGGAGTTTGTCCAGGTTGGCCTTAGGGACAGAAAAGGGCTGACAATCTCCTTCCCAACCCCCTATCCCCACAACAAACACCCTGTGAGGTGGGTGGGGCTGAGAGAGCTCTGAAGAGCCATGACTAGCCCAAGGTCACCCAGCTGGCATGTGTTGGAGGGCACAAGCTAGCCTGGTTCACCAGGAAGGCCTCCACAGCTCAAGTGTCAGAGCGGGGAATCAAACTCAGTTCTCCAGATTAAAGTGCACCTGCTCTTAACCACTACACCACGCTGTCTCTCTCCTGGTTTCCCTGCCGTTCTCAAAAACTCCATCTGTTTCTGGACCAGAGGAGGCACCCCATCCTGCCCTGGCGCTTCCAGCTCCGTAATTTGTTTTGGGCAGCCTCCTCCTAGTTTCAGTGCTCAGCCCTCCACAAGCAGACAGGAAGCCCGCTGAGAGAGACATGCTTTCCAGCCGGTCCAGTGGTTGGTTTGACGGGCGTCTGCCTGCCTGCCTGCCTGCCTGCCTGCCTGCCTGCCTGGACCGGCCAGCCTCCCCTTTGGTGAAAGGCTCTGATTATGCGGATTGAATTCTGCGCTGCCCAAGCAGAGCGGAGGAGCTGTCTGAGTTGATTTAACAAAGCAGGGAGAGGAGCCACTCGCTGGCTGGCTGGCTGGCTGGCTGGCTGGCTGGCGTGTTATCAAGATCAGCAACATCTTACGGGAGTGATTGCCCAGCTGAACTCCGACACTCATAATTTCCTACGCCGAGCGCCCTGCGCACATCACTGCCTGCTTGAGGCACAGATGCAGATCTGTCAAATGGCGGTGGCAGGGTGGGGATGGGAGAGGGAGTCCGTCTCTGGCTCCTGGGCAGCTTGTAGGCCAAGAGGGGAGTCGTGGCTGCCCTCCCAAGGGTTGGGGCCACGTTCGCTTTGCTGGGAGTTGCTGGAGCTGTTAGTGTGTGTGTGTGTGGGGGGGGGGTGGTGCTGGGAGGGTTTTTGCAGCAGGGAATCCAGCCTGGGCAGAGAAAAGGCACCGGGCTCACGCTAGGTGCAGAGGAAGGCCTGGAAAGGTGCGGACTTCTGCGGGGGCACCTGGTCCCAGCCAGGCTCTTCTCTCCGTCCTCACTCTCAGGCCAGCCTTCTTGGCCCACCGGTACCCGCTGCCCTCTCTTGTCCAAAGGGCTGGATTTAAAGAATGCAGCTGGAGGCTGGCTGGTGTGCGGGGGGGGGGGCGGGGGGGCTGAGGCCTGCAGGCAGTCTGGCCTTCAGCCCCACCTTAAACCCACAGTGGAAGAAGTGGGATCAACCTGCTCCTCTGCATTAGAGTGCACTGCTCTAACTCACTACAATTCAGCACGGACTCTCTAAGAAGAAGACTGGCTGAGTGTTCAGAGCCGTAGGTCCACCAATGCCCCTGCATCAAGTGGTTTTTCTTTCCCCAATTTTGATGAGAGAGACCTATTCAGGTTGACAAGGACAGAGGCCTCCCTGGGATCCGGGCCTGGCAGGCAGGCAGGCAGGCGCTTGGAACCCGTCCATCGGAGTGGCTGCTTTTAAATAATAGAGGACTTGAGTCCGGCCCTATAATTCAAACAGGGACATCATATCTTTCATTTGGACTTATTACTAGCAGAGCCTCTGTCAGCCGGATGCCTTTGCAGGGCAGGGCACTCTGGCGTGATTCTAAATCTTCTCTCGCTGGTACAAAAAGGAAGGTCTGGCCGAGGCTGGGGCCAGGGCCCAAGACGCAAGTTCTGTTGGCACATGGAAAGGAGCTGGAGCCAGGCTGGGGGCGGGGGGCGGGCTTTGGGCCGTGAAACGAGCTCCCAGAGCACCCCTTGTGAAGGCAGGCTGAGCAGAGGGCACCCGGGTTTGCCCCTCCTCGTCCCCTGGCAGGACGGCCTCTCTCGCCTTGCCCCGAGAGGAGAGAGAGAGATGTCTTATTCAGCAGTGGCGTAGTGGTTAAGAGCAGGTGTACTCTAATCTGGGGAATCAAGGGTTTGGATTCCCACCCAAATTTTGAGCTGTGGGAGGCTTATCTGGGGAATTCAGATTAGCCTGTGCACTCCTGGCACACACGCCAGCTGGGTGACCTTTACACCACAGTTCTTTGGAGTTCTCAGCCCCACCCACTCACAGGGTGTTTGCTTGTGGGAGGGGGGGGAAAGGGCAAGGAGATTGTAAGCCCCTTTGAGTCTCCCACAGGAGAGAAAGGGGGGGGGGTATAAATCCAAACTCCTCCTCCTCCTCCTCCTCCTCCTCCTCCTCCTTCTTCTTCTTCTTCATTGAACTGGTGTTGTATCGGGCCCAGAAGACACACTGAGCAGTGCTGGCAGGTCAAAGGCTGCTCCAGGGCCCAGAGAACACTGCTGCTGCTGCTGCTCCGAGCTTTGAAATAAAAAAAGTAGTAAAATGGGGTAAAAGAGGTCAGTGGCAGCCTTCAGCCCCACCTCGAGCAAATGATCCCAGCAGGCAGGGAGGGGGGTTATGAGAGGGGCCAGCTGGGCCTTGGCACCCCAAATCCATATACTAGCACCCCTGTCTTTTATTAAGCAATTAATAATTGCTTAACCACATGCCAGCTGGGTGACCTTGGGCTAGTCAGGTCTACCACCCAAAGCCCAGGTCTACCGTCTTTGAGCTTGTGCTGGCAGCCAGGTCTACTGCCTTGAGCTTGAGCTGGCGTCCAGGTCTACCATCCTGGGGTGGTACCGGCGCCCATGTCTATGTGTGCATGGTTGTAAAGGATTCAATGGTGTTGATGGTGAAGTAACCTTGAGTGCATTCCACAAGTCTCGCCATGGCCAGCTTCATGGAGACCTTATCTCTGGAGATGAGGGACCTGCTCCCAAGGGAAGCAGGGAAGGGGGGATGGGGTGAATGGTGTTATAACCTGTGCTTCTATGGAAGTGTCATTCCCAAGCACTGCGTGTACCTCTGAGTTTAAGATGTTCACAACGGACTTTACACCAAAGTGCCTTTGGCTTCTGCTTTGCGAATTCTACATTGTGGCAGGAATCTTAATACATCTATATTCCTAGTGCAGTGGATCCTGTGTCTTGACATGTGAGGTTGAATGTTATCAAGGAAGGTGCAGCCCCAAAGAGGGTTCAATCTTTCCCCTTCTGGATCTAGGAGCAAACCCCGCAGAACTGGCCTCGGGCTGGTGGTTCTTCCCCCCGCCCCTCAGTCAGCACGAAGCCTCCTTACTCCTCGCTGGAACCAGGGACGGATTTTACTCCACCATGGGGACTTCCATGAGCCGCTTGGGCTTGTCTATGGAATCGAGCGCCTGTGGATCGGATCTCTACCCGCTTTTGGGTGGGATTACAAAACCTCAGATGCAACCTACTGTAAGTGAGGAGACGGCCTGACCACCTTCTACGCAACCAGGAATCCATTGAACGGTTCCTGGACTCGTATTTTGGTGATGCTCCCAAGGAACCACCGCGGGTATCAGCACTCAGTCTTCGTCCAAAGGACACCGACTAAACCTTCCTGGAATTGGGAGGGTATCCGTACTGTGCTTCCCCACCTGGACTCCCCCCCCTGGATCCCGGGTTAGCCACCGACCTGAGGTGCCTCGGGAGCCACCGGTGGCTACGCTGCTACGGCACCTCCGGGATGTCTCCAGACGCACGGTAGTCCAAGAGCCTTGCACTCCCAGCCGGATTCGTTCCTCTCCCATCGAAGGAGACTTGGGATGAGGAAGTGGGGCGACCGCGAAGATGCCCAAGAAGCATGCTGGACTCCGTGGAACGCCAGCAGCAGGAGGAGGAACGGCACAGTTGCAGCAAGAGCTAAAACCCGTAGAGGGACCGGAACGGCAACGCAAAGAAGTCCAGCTCGAAGTTGGATCGTACAAAGACGCTTCCAAAGACAATATGCCCAGAATCTGTCAGTCCATGATAAAGTTCTGGGAACACTCCAGACTGGATTTACAACGCAACGTAAAGCGTCGCGTCCTGGCGCACGCAGAAAGTGAGTCACCGGAAGCCCTAAACGGGACCTAACTGGCTAAATCTGGAACGAGAAAGCTGCTTTGTACGCACCAGGATGCTTTAACTCAAGGAGAGGGAGTTGGCTGGGCGCTTGGAGAGGGAGCTAAGGAGTGCGTGACCCGCCAGCCCCTGCGTTACTGATCACGCCTCGGTGCCAGGGGGGCCACGCACCTGGGTCCTGCCACCCAAACGCCAGCTGCAACTTCAGCCTGGCCCGCCCCCCCCGGGCGACAACAATGCCTTCGTCTAACCTGTCAACCCCGCTAACCCAGCTTCTCCCAGCAGGCCAAGAGCTGAATTCAGCCATCGGCCCCTTCGATACCTGTGCCCGCTTTGATGGGACCGCTTCCAAACTTCCTACTTCATTTTGCAACTCAATGCCCACTTGGAAGCATTCACGGCGATTTATAAATTCTCACCCGAGCGCGAAAAATACGATTACTGGCTCGTCCTGGATGGGGCAGCAGCCACTGGTTCGCGGACTTCCTCTTTTGGATTTGGTAGGATGAAGACTCTCGACGGGTGCCCGTGATTCTCCAAGCTTCCCAAGAGCGCTTCAAGATCCAGGCCGAATGAAGCCATCCGCATTCATCAAAACTATCCAGCAAGGCAACCGCCTGCTTTGCAGAATTTGCACGGAATTTCGTGGCGCGGCTGCTCGACTCTCCTCCGAGGCCTGAACGCATGAAATGCGACACTTCTCGGATGTGGACGGCAAGCTGCGTGGAAACGGTGTTTTTAATTGGTCTCCTCGTACCATTGCAGATTGATCCAGTTGGGGTCCCAAGTGGCTGCCTCGTTTGAATACTGCCAGGCCGGAGGCTGCCCCACGCTTCAAAACCCACTCCCAGGTCCACTAAGCCGCTCTCCTCCAGCCGCCTCTACCGAAACCACCTCTGAACGCCAGCCGCCGACTGGGATTGTGTCTTTATCAAGGGAGGGCCAGGTCATTCAGTCACAACTGTCCCAAGAAACAAAACCAACCGCTTCCAGCGCCCGCTGCACTCCATCTGCTGCTTTCACCACGCAGGTCAGGGTCAGCCCCACGGGCTCGCCCAAAGCGGCCATCGGCGGCTCCCAGAGGGAAGGGGAAGCAGCTGTTTGCCTTTTCATCAGCCCCTCATGGACATGGGGTCATTGACTCCTGACGCTGCGGGAGTGGAAGGCAGCCAGCCCCTATTACTGTCCAAGCCATTTCTGGCCAACCCCGCTAAACACACCCCTCGCATTATAGCCCCTCGCTCCTTTGTGGGATTCTGGCTGTTCTACTGCTTAACAATGCGGCCCCAGGTGGCAGAGGAGCTGGTCTGGACCAAATTCCCGCTGGGCTTCCATACCATTTCACTCCAAAATGGACGGCAGCCCTCGGGAACGTAAGCGACCGCCCAGTACAAAACACAGCCGGTTCTCTCCGCTATACTGCATCATTGGGAGAAAATTAGTTTTATTCTTGGCTACGTCAGTGGCCAAACATTCCATAGTTTTGGGCATGCCTTGGTTATTGTTACATGAACCAAAGTTCATTTGGGAAAGAACGGATCTTTAGAATTCACTGACCCTCCCCGCGGTGAACACATTGAATTGGGGTGGGAAAACCCAACTTCTCCGACCACACCTCCTCCTCTGGCTTTTCTTCAGCCATTGCTCCCGACTTCTATTGGCATCCCACCCATGTATCATGATCTAGCCAGAGTTTTTCAGGAGTAAGAATGCTACCAGTTGCCACCCCACAGAGACATCTGACTGCAAAATTGTTATACAACCAGGGGCTTAACTACCCAAAGGTGCAGAATCACCGCATGAGTCCCAATGAGGAGAAGGAGCTTCGCGTCTTCTAACAAGAACCTTGCTCGCTGGTTCATAATTTTAGCTACCAAACACACATTGGATACTTGCCCCCGTTTTGTTTGTAAAAAGAAAGCATGGGTCTCTACTGCTTTGCACAGATTATCATCGAGGGTCTACCAAGCGGTCTCCCTGTCCAATAAATATCCTTTGCCTTTGATCAAGGACCTTTTAGATGTACCCGGCAAAGGGCTTATTTTCACTCAAACTGGGAACTTGAGAGGAAGCTTACATTACAGAGTCAGAATTGCTTGAAGCAGTGAACATCTTTGACTGCGCGAACAATAAAGTTTTGGACAGCTCTAATACTTAATAATGCCATTCGGGTTAAGTGGGGCCCCTGGGGCTTTGTATGGCCTGCATTAACGGGTTCTCCATGATTTATTGTACAAGGGAGTTGTGGTATACCTCTAGATGACGTTTTAATTTACTCTCAAACCATAGAAGAAGCATGAAACATTGGTTCGGAAGTATTGGAAACGCTTACTCGACAACTCTCTTTTGCCAAACTCTCCAAATGTTGTTTCTACCAGACCTCCATTGACTATTTTAAGTTACTGGATTCTCGAGGGCTTGAAATGGACCTGCTAAAATTGACGGCGAAGTCCTCCATTGGCCTGCTCCCCACCAACCTAAGGAACTCCAATCTTTTCTTGGTTTTGCTAATTTCTATCGTGGACTTTTATACCCCAATTTCGCTGAACTAACTCTCCCTCTCACAGACTCCTCTTACTTAATTAAGGCAGGTAAAGATCCACTGTCCACCAAGCTCAGTCCCTCTCTTTCCTGGTCTGAGGAGGTCAAACAGCCTTTCAACTTGCCAGTCTGGCGTTTACCACTGAACTCTATCCTAAAGCAATTCCTGACCCAGGACCTCCCGCTTGTGGTTCACTGGATGCCTCGACAAAGCACTTGGGCAGCCCTAAGGTAGAAAAAAATAAAGATGGTAGGTATTGGTTCCGTGGTGCTTATTTGTCTAAGAAATTCTGGTGCTGAACTCAACTGGACTGTGGGAGAGATAAGGAGACTAAGTGGCCATCAAAAGTAGCACTTTCACTCTCTGGCTTATTGACTGGCTGAGGGGCTAAACACCC
This sequence comes from Sphaerodactylus townsendi, assembly GCF_021028975.2. Classification (NCBI taxonomy): domain Eukaryota; kingdom Metazoa; phylum Chordata; class Lepidosauria; order Squamata; family Sphaerodactylidae; genus Sphaerodactylus; species Sphaerodactylus townsendi. The sequence continues at coordinate 149,277,629 of NC_059428.1, forward strand.
CTCTTTCAAGTTTGGTCGGATCATAAAACCTGGCAGCCTTTCTTCCAACTCTCAAGATGTCTCGCAAAACAACTTCGTTGGGTAACGATTTCTTTCTCGCTTCTCTTTTATGTCCATTTTTTTCCTGAAAACCACAATTGGGCTGGACGCTGCTCACAGCCACTTCTGAGGGGGGGTGGAGCTGCCCCTTTAATGGTGACATTCCACGACTCGTTCTTTTCCCCTCCCAGCTAGTTGGCTGTCACCGATCTCAAACGATCACTCCTCCTCCACCCCCCCATTCCTACTCGCTCTCCTTTCCCATGGAACTCGAGGAGGCGGGCTACACGAAGCCTTCCAGCGAAGCGAGTGACCTCCCACCGGCGCTTAGAGAATGGAGTCGGCTGAGGGGGAGGTTGGCAATGCCTCCCTCCCAGCAGGTTCTTGAAGCTTTGCCACGATGCCCGCTCGGCTGGACATTTTGGCTTTTTTTGAAAATCCTGCATTTAGTCTGCCGGCAGTTCTAGCGAGAATGCTAAAGACATTGAGGCATACATTAAGGGCTGCTCGGTTTGTGCAGAAGCCAAAACCATCCTGGAAAGTTTTCCCATGGGCTATTGAACCTCTCCCGGTGGCCTCACTTGGGGAAGTCACCTCCACGGATTTTATTACAGATCACCGTTCAAAGTCATGGCAACACGGTTTTGTGGGCGGTGGTAGATTTATTTTCTAAACAAGCCCATTTTTATTCCATGTGTTTCCATCCCTCCGCCAATCCTAAGTTGGCACGGGTTGTTTATTCAAATATGTTTACTTGCCCCATTCCGCTCCCTTCGTTAAGGTGGTGAAACCTGACCAAGGCCCCTGCACTCCATCTCAAAGTTCTGGAAGTTGCTGAAGGTTAAAATGCCTGGCCACTCTCTACCACGCTCTGTGCGACGGCGTAGACGGAGAGAACGACAGAACTCTAGAGCAGTATTTACGTTGTTACAATTCAACTACCACTAAGACAATTGGTGCGAAGCTTATTCCGCTTATGGAGTACGCTCTACTAACAATGCGCCCATAACGAGTACAAAGAAAACTCCTTTGAAGTTGTGTTTGAGTCGCCTCCTTCCCTTGCCAAGGTTAACCACGCTGCCGGCAAGTGACTTTTGAACCCCTCTAGAGTTTAACCAGACAATGGATTTCTTATCCCCAGTTGAGGGATGGAAAACGGTCCAGACCGCCTTTTACAACAAGCTTAAGAGACTCCCAAAAACTGCAAGCCGGGATAAACGTCAGCCATTCGGATTTTCCCCTCTGCATGTGCAGGCTCTTTGGTGTATTTATCTTACAAAAAAATCTCAGAAAGCGTGCATACAATATTCCAAACTTTGGTAAAAGATTTGTAGGGACAACTTTTTTTGTAGATTACTAAAAGTGATTAATGATGTCACTGCTCCTCAGCTTAGGATTTGGCTCTTAACTCTCTTTAGTAAACATTCATCCTGCAATCTTCCATTCCACGAAAAGCTTTGCTCAAGGAGGCTCCCGCTTCCCGGGATGCTCAGTAATCGTGACACCAAGGCTGGAGAGGCTCCCCACCGACTATTATTGATGGGTCTTTAAAGGCACTACGTAGATTGGACGCTTTATCCTGGACTCTCAAGACTTTGAATCGCAAAGCGCTGTACAATATTTAGTCTCTCTTTGGGTGGGATGCATTCCCTCTGGAGTATAACTTCAATGGGTTTATTCCGAAAGATATTGAAGCCCCACTCCTTATTTCTGCTTTCCACCCACAAATTTCCGCGATAAAACCTGAGGGAGGGGTCTTCTTTAAGGAGAGCAAGTGTAAAAGGATTCAATGGTGTTGATGGTGAAGTAACCTTGAGAGTGCATTCCCACAGTGCCCGGCGATGGGCCAGTTTCTTCTCGGAGACGCTTATCTCTCGCGGCGATGGCTGAGATGAGGACTCCCGCTCCCCATGGGAAGGCAGGAAGGGAGGGATGGGGGTGAATGAAGTTCCAGTAACCTGTGCTTCTGCAGTGGCGAAGTGTCATTCCAGCGTACTGCGTAATTCTGAGCTTTTCGCAAGATGTCTTAATAAACGGACTTTTTACACTCAAAAAGCCTTTTATTTCTGCTTCTATGGAATTCCTTACAATGGTCAACAAGGGGGATGGTGGTGGTTCTGCTGTGTAGAGAGCCCCCACCCACCCATAAGGTTGCCAGCTCCTGGCTGGGGAATTCCTGGAGATTCAAGGATGACATCTAGAGAGGGTGCATTGGGTTAAGACTAGGGACGGACCCTAGTGGGTGTAGAATACCATAAAGTCCTTCCTCCAATGCAGCCCCTAAAATCTCGGGGGGGGGGGGGGCGTCATTGCACTAGCACAGAGCTTTGCAGGGATTCCCTCCCCCACCCAGGTCAGCTCATTTCCCTGCCCTGGGAAGAATTCTTCATTGGAAGCCAAGGGTGGGCTGCAGGGCACTGTGCGAGAAGACGGGAGCAGGGGAACAGGCCCCGCAGCAGCAGCAGCAGCAGAGAGCAGAATGCTGGCCTGGGTGGAAAGGCCTGGGGGGCAGAAGCAAGGCAAGAGAGCCTCTGGGCGCCCGGAGGCCAAGAAGGGCATGGCCTGTGGGAGAGGATGCTGTGGAAGGAGGGAAAACCCTCCAGGGCCTTGGCATGTCTGGGAGGGGTGTGTGTGTGTGTGTGTGTGTGTGTGTGTGCGGGGAGGGCAGAGCCTCCTCCGCTTCTCCCTCTGAAGAATTTATATTCCTTACGAATTGCAAAAGGGTCCTTCAGACTCCTCTGTTGGAATTCAAGGCACTGCACTGAACCTTTGAACGCTAATTATTGTTTCCTGCTTGCCCATATATCTTTGGTAATTGCTCGTACATACAGACCTTGGATATTAAATATCTCATCTGGCCTGCATGTCTGAGAAGACGTTGCCTTTTCTAATTAATAATTGCTTAACCATCTCCCTGCTTAATCAATGTGCATAGAAAGAAGGAGAAAAGCCCTGTTTGGTATCATTTTGGAGTTCTAGTATCTAAATTCCCCCAGGGAAGGGTAGGAAGATAAAGCTTAGGTGTCGTTCTTCAGGGGCTGCAATCCAGAGCACATTTTGGAGAAAGAAAGGAGGTTGCAGAGGAAGTTAAGCGGTGGAAGATCTGGGACTAGGAGTTTTGTTTAATTGAATACCAGCTGCTGGACAGATGGCAATGAATGGGCACCGGACAGGTTTCACTCTTGCCCCTTACCTTTTCCCTGAGGGCCATCCAAGGTCAGGCTAGACACTTTTACGTCCGCTGACTGAGAAGTGTATCTCTGTACAGCAGCCCTTAGGGTTGCCATCTTCCAGGTTGGGCATGGAGATCCCCAGGGATTAAAACTGGTCTCCAGAGTATAAGGATCACCTCCCCTGGGAAAAAAGGCACAACACCCGACTGAGGTCTCTCTACCCCAAAACGCTGCCTTTCCCAGGCTCTACAACTTCCCCAAATCTTCAGGAATTTCCCAACTCTATCCATCCACCCACACCCCCCACCCCCCCCGCTCTCCCCAATAAATTTGGAGTTCGCCCTGCTGGGGAAAACATGCAAAAATCTGAAGGGCAACAGGTATGTTTAGAATGTATAATCCTGTCAAGCAGAGTAATGAGCAGAAATGTGGATTGTGCGGCACGTTAAATTAGAATATTTATCTCTCAAAAGACCAGCTGTTTTACCTCAGAAGTTCATAAAATCCACCCATATCTTTCATCCAGCAAGGCCTACTATAGCTTGAATGGGCATTTTGATCAGGGAAATGACACCTGGGGGGAAGGGTTACTCAGCTACACACACACACACACACACACACACACACACACACACACACACACACACACACACACACACACACACACACACACACAAAACAAGGGTCAACAGTGACTCAGCAGACAATCTAACTTGAAAGTGACATGTTCCAGCCACAAGAGTTAGCCTATGTTTCTGCCAGAGAGGATCTTCCCCACAGGCATTTGTGCATACAGCATTTGTACTTTCTATTAATTAATGAATTGTGATGCTGGCTTCAGGAGGTCTTGTCTTGATCCTGTATATACCAGCATAGCTTAATGCTGAGCCAGTAAAGTAACACAGACTCGCTAGCCCATTCCAAATCTCCAAACAGTCAAATGACAAGTCAGTGAACTGTGTTTGACCTAAGAATGCACTCCAATGACACCCTGAAAATGCTCATACGTGAGACTACTCTACATGAGTGTTCTGTCATGTGAATAAGAAACCACGGAAGAATCACAGAGATTTGTAAACACATGATCGCAGCTGCTTTTATAGTAGAAAGACCAAAGAACCAACTCCATGTTCAGAAGGCTGAACCGAGTTCCAGAAGTTGTTTGAATGTTTACGGGACTGAAGGTGACTGGAGGGACATTGGCTGGTCTGTGGTTTCTTTATGAATCCAAAGAACTTCTTCTGGTTCTGCAGTGGGAAGGTGTCCAGGAGGTCAGGCCAGGCCTGGTGGTGAATTTCCTAAGAGGCTGATTAATATCCTGTTAAGCAGCTCACATGACCCTCCAGTAGAGGGAGAGAGAAGCTCTCCTTCGGTCTGTTCTCCAACCAAGATAACAGAAATGTATCAGCCAGAAATATATCAATGGCATCTTCTTTAATTTGGTTGAGCATTCTCTCAGACAGCTGTCCTTCCTGCTCTTGTTTTAATTGCTGTCTTTGTGCTTCAGTAGGTGTAGCTTATTGTTTTAATGTTGCATTTTTGTTTGGCTGTAATTATTTGTGAGACGTGTTTTTTTAATTAGGTCTACTTTTAATTTGATAGCCATCTTGATGGCCCTGACAAGGGCAGGAAAGCAAAGTATGGATTCTGCAAATAAATAAATAAGGGTATTTTTCAGGGGCAGAGATTTTGGCTAGCTTTGGACTTCGATATTGTCTCTTAGAAGCACTTCTCACATCAGTAAAAATGGCTGCATCGGAGAAAAAAACCACCCCTCTTTAAATGATTTGAAAAGGAAACTCAATTCTCTCTCCCTCAAGTGATTGTGTTGGCAAAAATGGTTGTTGCTTTTATCAGGAAGCTTAAGATATTGCTGGGGCGTGAATGCATTTTATTGAGTAAAAAAAATACCCCCCCCCCCAATTTGGGTTTAGATAAAAGCCATGTTTTGTCTCCAGAGAGGAAAGCGCCAGATTGACGAGAGCCTTTGTCCTTCCCAAGAGTTGTCTTCAGCCGTCAGCCTGTTCTTCCCTCTTTACGCCGGCCAAGCGATAGGCCTCCCTATCTGGAAAAGCCGCCGCCGTGCAAAGATAGTGGAAGGCTCTGAAGGACAAAATAATTACACTTTGATTTGCAGCTTTCAAATGGGAAACAGCTTTGTTACTTTGAAAACAATGATTGGTTGCCTGCAAAGTGGAAACAGGTGGCTAAGCCGTTTGATTCCGTTTTGACACGCTTTGGAGCGCTGAGAGGGCGAATTCTTGCCGAGGCTTCCTTGGCACAGCTGCTTATTTGAAAAACTTGCTGATAAAATGTTTGAAAACGGGGCAGGCTTCAAACACCGCTCTCCTGCCAGTAAGAAAACTTCCTGGGACTTTCTTCCTTTCTCCTGCGATGCCTGCTTTTTGTGAAAAGAACTCAGTGAACGGCCAGACAGGGTTGTCATCAGCTCTGGGCTGGGAAATACCTGGAGAGCTGTGTGTGTGTGTGTGGGGGGGGGGCGGGGGGGCGGGGCATTTTCCACAAGTCTGACTGTAGTCTCTTCTCATAGCCGGGGAAGGTTTGGGTTGGGCTGGAACAGTTTCTGCTCCCACTCCAAAATGTCAAAGATGGTTGGGGTTTAGCGCATACAGAAGTGGCAAACGTGCTGATTAATAGTGGAAAAGGTAAACATTTATTAGGGAGTCCATTTAGGATAGGAAAGATGAAGAGATAACAGGCTGCTTATCCTGCTAGCTAGGAAGAGTTTCTGCTCTAACTTCCGAGAAGAAGCAGGATATTCGGCCAGAGAAGATCAGTCTGAGGACAGATGAGAGGTGACACGAAAGGATCTCTCACCTTACAGCCCTCTCTGGCTGACCACTTGACCACCCCCTGGTGGGTCATCTTCTCAGTCCCTTTACACATTAGACATGGCTACATCCAACAAAGATAAATATACACAGAACGAAAACGGCTGGCAACAACTTTTCTGCCCAAAGCAACTGAAATTTGGCAACACTTCTGAACAGGACAGCTACAGTTTTGCTTTTTGAAACACTGCTTTGAGGATCCCTTTAAAAAAATACTTCTTTGCTCTTATCTTGCTGTAATATTAAATATCAAGGTGCTAACCTGAAATTAAATTTTCTAATTTCAAAGCGGTGTGTTTTACTAGTGTCAAGAACAAAATGTTACCAGACATTCAAACTTTCTACAAACTCCCCTCTCTCTACCTCAGACTTGAAATGCTTTAGCCCAGCTGCAGAATATAGCAGTGTGGATAGGGTGGGGTTGACAGGATGGAACCCCACCCCCCCCGGGCAAAAGATATCTGTGTCTGCGGAGGCTCTTTCAGCCTCCCTTGGCTGCTGTTAAAACACAAATAACTTTATTAGAGTGCCTACTCTCGACTGAGCCAGGGCAAATCCCGGCAAGGCCTGAGAAATTATATTTGGCACCATCTGCTCAGCCCCATGGAAGTTTTGGCTGGAGCATCGCCCCATTTCCTTCCTGGCCCAAAGTCACAGGGCAAGAGGAGGCTGGTTTGGCCCAGGTGCCAAAGGCCACAGGTGGAGCAATCCACGTTTAATGGTAGCAGAGAGTTACAAAATGAGACATGGGGAAGGGTGCTGTTTAGAACAGCGTAAGACTTTGGTTTGGCTAAATCCACAAAGTCACTTGAGAGGTGCTTTGCATAGGGAGGAGGGCACATGAGCCATTATTTTGCATTTCAAATGGTGGTGCAAAGGAATGGCGCACCTGTCACGGGCTCTGGAGATCCACTACAATTTTCAGCCACTTCCTCTCTGCAGGCAGGATGTGATCCCCTTGGCTGCTGGACGCTGCGTGCTCTGACAACCCTGATTTCAATACCAGGCTCCCCAGCCAGTCGTCCAGAGCTCCTTCTTTGGCAGAACTCACCCAAGGAGGACGGGCCTGTGAGTTGAATTCCACACGAATGGTTTCCCAAAGCGCAAAGGGGGTTGAGTCTGGCTTCTCTGGTTATGCGCCGTCTAGGGCAGGGCTGTCAAAGTGCTCAGGGGGCACTTTGTGCTCAGGGGGCTCAGGGTGCCCCTCCCAGGGGCACTCAGAGATGCCACAGTGCACAATGCAAGTCCTACCTTGGTGGCCACGAAATAGAGAAGTGTAGCCAGACCCCAGTGGCCTGCTGCCTGCCCTGCTTCAGTCAGAAGCTGCCATTCTTTGGCTTCACTTCCCAAAGGGCAGCGGCTTCCTGGCCCACAGGAGCAGTTCGGTCATCTGCATGCAGACACAGCCAGTTGGGTGCCCTGGGGAGGCCTCTTCAGCTACCCAGAAATCAGCTGCTGGACAGCACAGGCTCCCTGTCGGCCGGGATTGTGTGTGTGCCAAGTCACGGCTGACTTCCGATGATGCCAGCAATGAGTTTTCAAGGCAAAGGTTAGGGGTTTGCCCTGGCCTTCCTCTCCAGAGTCTTCCTTCCAAGCACCGGCCCAGCTTTGCTTCCTGGATCTGCTGAAATTGGCCTATGCTGGACCATTCCACATCCATGGTGCTTCATTTCCCTTTGAGAGAAAGCCCTGAGGGGCTGTGGAGAGAGAGAAGCTTGCAGGTCGGGCCCACGTTCTTCAGGCTTGGTTTTGCCTCTTAAGGAGGGGGGGGGGGGTGTCAGCATGTGACTGTGAGTGGGCAACTCCCTCCAAACAAGAGCCACCATGAAGGCATTAATCAGACACCCAGACAGAGAGGGCGGGCTGCAACTTACAGCCAATTTGTATTTTTCCAAGTCATGTCTGAAACTTTGCTGAAATTACAGGATGAAGAAGTACCATTCTACAAATTAAAGCCTGATCTAAGTGCTTTGTTTCCTCGAGGGGCTTGGCATCGCAGGCGGCAGCCCCAGCAGAAAACAAACATCTTTGATGAAAGGAAGCTCATGCTGCAAGAAGCGCTCCTTCGGGGAGCTGCAGGCAGCTGTGAGGGATGAACCCACTCCCAGGCCTAAGCTCTGGGGGTGGGGGTGGGGGGGGACACCTGACCCCCCCCTCCCGGCTGCACAAGAAGAGTCTCTTTGACTCTTTGGCCTTGCTTGGAGCCAACAGATGTGGCCCAAAGAGGACAGGCCTGTGAGTTGAATTCCACACGAATGGTTTCCCGAAGCGCAAAGCGGGTTGAGACAGGCTCAGACTGAAGCAGGCCCAGCTCCCCAGGCCCATGGGCGGCTTGGCTGGTTCCAAAATGGGGGACCTGGCCAACAGCACATTTGGGGGCAGGAAGAGATCCAAATCCCTTCCAGACTGGGAGGCCCCCCATTCGATGGACACTCCTCTTGGCCCTGTCATCTGTCCACTATTTATTGGCATGTGCGTACATCTCACTTCCTGAATCCCACTATTGGGGGGGGGGGGCACACGAAGCATCAGACCAGGACTAAGCAAGTTGCTCCACAAGCTTTCCCCCCTCCCATTTCTGGTGACAGACCTGTGAGTTACAATGTCATGATTTCAAGTGGGCCATAATTTTATCACCCTGTAAGAGCCTGCAATGCCTTCCCTTGGATCTGCAAGACTAGTTTAATTGCCTGGAGTCAGAGTTCAGCTGCTCTGTTGCAAGAGGAGGCTCTGGCAGTTCTGTGTCACCAGGTATAAAAGAGGAGGCAGACTGTGGTGACCAATTAGCCAGGAGAAGAGGGGAATGCCGCTAAATTTTAGGAGCGGAACCTCAGACCAGGCAAACGGGCTAGGCAGGGAGGATCTTGTCTCCTCTGGGCTCCAAAATCAATTTAGGGGCACCAGGTGGCTGAGAAGAAATCCATTTGGGTTTCTCATTCAACAAAAGACCCCTGGATCTTCTGACAGTGTCTGGTTCCCCAGGATCAGCAGTGTGATGCAGCGGCCAAGAAGGCCAATGCGATTCTGGCCTATATCAATAGGAGTATAGTGTCTCTACTGAGGGATGTAATTGTACCTCTCCATTCTGCATTGGTTAGACCTCCCCTGAAATTCTGAGTCCAGTTCTGGGCACCACAATTCAAGAAGGATATTGACAAGTTGGAACAGGTCCAGAGGAGGGCAATCAAACTGGTCAAAGGTCCATGCCCTAGGAGGAGAGACTTAGGGAGCTGGGTAAGTTTAGTTTGGTGAAGAGGAGGTGAAGAGGTGACATGATAGCCAGGTTTAGATATTTGAAGGGATGTCCTGTTGTTGAGGGAGCAAGCTTGTTTTCCGCTGCTCCAGAGGCTAGGACCAGGAGTCATGGGTTCAAGGGGAAGGAAAGAGATTCCACCTAAACATTAGGAAGAACTTCCTGACCGTCAGGGCTGTTGGACAGTGGAATGCATGACATGGGAGTGTGGTGGAGTCTCCTCCTTTGGAGATTTTTAAGCAGAGACTGGATGGCCACCTGTCAGGGTGCTTTGATTGTGTGTTCCTGCACGGCAGGAGGTTGGACTGGATGGCCCTTGGGGGTCTCTTTTAACTCTAAGAAAGAGGCCGCTGACAAAACAGGATGTGCCAGAGTCTTCTGGGGGAGGGGGTCACTGCAGGGTACCTCTGCTGCAGTAAAAATAAACAGGAGCCTGGCAGCACCTATATTTTCTTCCCACTTGAACATATGTGGTGGACTAGAGCCCACTTCGTAAGACATAACTGCGTGGATGCCAATAGCATCAAGGCAAGTTTCTTCACAACAGCAAGGACTGGTGAGAGCCCAGATCCCCTTGTTTGGCTCAGCCAGTCAGACCCGTAATGGCTAAGACCCCCTCCCAGGTCCTGGGGAGGCCCCGCCCAAACTCTTGATGAGTTTGAATCTAGCAGCTCCACACCAGAGTCTCCCTCCGACACTCTTTTGTCAGAAACTCTGAGAAGGGGCTCAGAGCACCCGGGAGAAGGGCACCACCACACGTCCCATCCCAGGGACCGAAAGAGCGGAGAAAGGGAGGAGAGCCATTTCCACAGACATCACACCTGTCAGTCAGGGGAAAGGAACCTTCACAAGCTCCCCTTTCTGGTGTGGAACTGCTAGATTCACATTCATCAAGAGTCTGGGCCGGGCCTCTCTGTGCATGTCTGAGAGCAGCAGTGGCGTCATGGTTAAGAGCAGGCGCACTCCAATCTGGATAACTTGGTTTGATTCCCCGCTCTACCACTTGAGCTCTGGAGGCTTATCTGGGGAACCAGATTACCCTGTGCACTCCAACATATGCCAGCTGGGTGACCTTGGGCTAGTCACAGTTCTTCAGAGCTCTCTCAGCCCCACCCACCTCACAGGGTGTTTGTTGTGGGGCAAGGGGAAGGGAAAGGAGATTGTAAGCCCCTTTGAGCCTCCTTGCAGGAAAGGGGGGGATATAAATCTAAACTCTTCTTCTTCTCCTCTGCTCCCGTGGCCCAGGAGGGGCTGTCTCTGCCTGGCAAAGGAAGAGGGTTTTTTTTGGGGGGGGGGGGCTCTGTTTTCCGGCAGGTGCGAGCCACACATCCCCTCAGCTTCCTCCCGGCTCAGCCTCCTTCCTTCCCACCAGGGAGGCAGCCGAGTGGAACAGATGAGGCCCATTCGCAGCCTCTGGGGCCGGGCCGAGTCAGCCGAGGAGAAGCCATCGCAGTTTTACTGGTCAATTGTTTTGTATAGATTTTAAATAAAAATAAATTGGCTCCCGTTCAGAAAGCAAAGCCTTTGTAAGCAGAAATGAGCCTGGCTGGGTTGTGCGGCTCCCTCTGCCCCTCCTCTGCCACAGCAGCAGAACAGGAGCCCTCGGCTTCCAACGCACATCCAGAGTAGCCCTAACCCTGCCCCTATTGGATACGGGGATGGACAAGGAGCAAAGGACGCTCCCCACACGGGGCTTCTTCTCAGCCCTGGAACTCTGAACCTACCCAGCTACACATGCTTGGCTAGTGCCACACGGAACTGACCAATTTTTACAAGTGGCCCCGACCAAATAAAGTGTCATGGGGCTGCCCAGACCTTCCTCCTGAAACAGAAAAGCACCAGGCCTGTTTCCTCGCAGGTCCGTGAAGCAAAGGGATGTGTGGTGGGGGTGGGGGTCCGTGGGTTCATGCCTCTGTGGCCGCCTGGCTTCTACCACATGCCAAGAAGATTGCTGTGAGTTTCTCTCGTGGACTTAGAACCCTGGAAATGGTTGCATCTGGCACTGGGGGTGGTTCCAGCCTCCCGCCATGCAAGGGGAACATATTTTGACTGGGCAGGAAAGATGCGTGGGAAACGGGGCCTCTCTGCTCTAGCTTGAACAGATTTGTTTGATGTGCGGTGGGCACCTGCATGCCAAGGCGAGCTCTGCCAGTCAGCCAAGGCCCCAGCCTGCAAATTGCCCGTGACCGGGCTCCCAAGCCCTTCAAGGGACACCTGCGAAGCTCAAGGAGAGATGGTCCACACCAGAAGACGCTGAGAAGCTGCCTCCTTCTGTTCATCCCTCGATCCAGAAACTGCCACATCTTTTGGCCCTTCAGTTGGGCCTGGCAAGCCCAAAGTGAGCTTGCTGAGTGAGAAGACGGACCTCTTATTTCTGCCCAGGGTCAGAGATTTAAGGGAGCTGCAGGGGCAAACCAGAAAAAATCTCCCCTTTGGGCTACTCAGGTAGGACTTGTGGGACTGATATGGGGTGTGTGTGTGTGTGTGTGTGAGAGAGAGAGAGAGAGAGAGAGAGAGAGAGAGAGAGAGAGAGTGAGTGAGTGAGAGTGAGAGTGAGAGTGAGAGAGTGAGTGAGAGAGAGAGAGAGAGAGAGAGAGAGAGATGGCTGGCCCCACTCAGACCTGTGTGAAGGCAGGGGCACAAAGTTGCCTGGCCAGATGAGGGCTCCAGGTGTCTTCCTAATTATACAGCGTGTTTTATTGCCGGTCGATCCCTTAACCTTGCTGACGTATTACCCCCAGGGCAAGGGAGCAGCATTAATAATGGAACTTGTGATAGTCCCCCAACACGAATGAAGCGATTGTAGGGGGGGCGGAGGTGGCTGCGTAAATTATCCGGCCGAGATGACAGACTCTGCCGGCTGGCCATGGTGGAGGCTCTACACACACACAGGCCAAACTGTGACAGCTTTAATGGGAAAAGTAATAAAAGCCACAATGAAGCCGTTTAGAATAGGGAGACTGATTTGTGCAGCTGCTTTATTTTCACTGCTAAATAGAAGGTAAGTGGCAGATGAGGAGCAAGATCTGCAACTCCTGTTAAGACCTTCTAGGTTTCAGCAGCAGCAGCAGCTGAGGAGGGGGGGGGGTCTCCACGGGCAAGCAGGAGCAGAGAGGGGCTGGGGGGGGGGGGCAGGATGGTCTGGCCAGCTGCTCCTGCCACCCCATAGCACAGCAATCAGAACCACCATCTCTGTACTGAAGGGCCGGCTGCCTTCACCACCCTCGTGGGTTGTAGCTTCCCTGATCTAGGTTTTGAAATCCGAGCCAGACAACTTGGCCTAAATATTTTCCCGCAGCACCGAAGGCGCTTGCGGAGATGAAGGCTTCCCTCCCGCCTGCCACTCCGCGGCCAGAAGACTCCGACTGACTGACTCCTTTCTCACTTAAATTGTACTCTCGCTGGTGGAGTCTTCAAGCCGCCTGCTCAAAAGATGTGGGGCCTGTTTCAGCCTTCATGACATGCCCAGTCTCCAATCGGGCTTTGGAGTCTCCCGAGTAATTTTGAATCAAGGCGGGGGAGGTCATCCAGCTATCCATCCCGTTATTTGCCCAGCACTATTCATTGCCTCTCCAGTTTATCTTCACACCAACCCTGTGAGGTAGATCAGACCGAGGCATAAGTGCTATTCCAAAATGAACAGGGCTTTGAGTCTGTGGTCCTCCTTCACTGTGCTACCCACACTGGCAACCCCCCCCCCCATCAGGCCTGGGACTCTGCCCAAGGTAGGAGCCGCTGACCCATGCCTCTGCTCCTGACCCACCTTCTTTTGGTCGGGGGGGGGGGGTCTGTGGAAATGGCCTGGAGGGTGGCCAGCTGAGTGACTGATCCCATGGAGCAGCCCCCCCGGGAAGCAGGTTCTCTGCAGAGGCCGGCAGCCCCCCTGCCAGACGTGCGTATTCATCAGGCCTTGGAAGTGCATCGATCAAGAGGAATCCAGGCAAGCATTAAATCACACCTGAAAGGCAGCATTTGTCTGGCAGCTGAAAACAAGGCCTCCGGTGACTTCATTAATGAAACGGGCTGGCCTTAAATAGGTGGGAGGGGAGCTGCCAGTTAGGTGCCCCCCGACTGCCTCCAGCCGCCAGGCCTGCCTCTCAAGCACTCTTGGAAGGGCCAACTTCCGCCTCACTCACTGACTGACGACCCAGCAAATGGGAACCCGGCTCTTTGCGCTGCCTTTTGTGTCTGTTCTCAGCAACCTGTGTGTGTGTGTTCAAACACTGCTGTCGTTTTTTTCTACACAAGGTGCCTGTATGACCCCAGGGGCCAAAAATCCAGCTGGAGCTGCCTCTGGTGTTGCATCAGGCCCTGGGGCTTTGGCTGGCAGGCGTGGGCTCAGCTGCAGGCAAGGAGCTGGCTTAGATCAGAGGGCTGCCGGCAGAGGCCTTTGAAAGAGTCCTGGCTTGGCAGGGGATGTAGATGGCTCCGGGTACCAGGGACTCATTGGGCCATGTGCTGCAGGTAATCGCTGGGGGAGCTGTGGGCTGGCTGGCAGTGGCGTAACTAGGCAAACTGGAGCCCTGGGCAAAACCTGAGTTTGATGCCCCCCCCCCCCGCGCGTGCCCAATGCAACGCGCACCTCCCCCTTGTAGCTACGCCCAGTGGCGTATCTAGGCAAACTGGAGTTTGGCGCCCCCCCCTGGGCAGCCACCCTCCCCCACTGTGACCAAGCAATGATTTTTTACACCAGGTTGTTTCAAAGTCACCATCACATTATAGAACATGCCCCAACTCACAAATCTGAACACAGCAATAAGCCATGCCACACAGCAGAAATAATTTTTTGAAAACATTTTCAAAATGTTTTATTACTGCTATGAAAACATTTTATGGTGTTGTATCCAGTACCCCCAATTGGGGGAAACAGCATCACTTTCAATGTTTCAAAGGAGAATCTGGGCTCCCTAGTTTAAACAAGTGATGCTGGAATCCACCCCCAAACAGCATCATTTTCAGTGGTGTTTAAACTAGGGAGCCCAGATTCTCCTTTTAAATCCACCTTAAAGGAAGAATCTGGGGTTCCCAGTTTAAACAACATTGGAAGTGATGCTATTTTGGGGTTGATTCTCCCCCACCCTGAAACAGCATCACTTTCAATGTTTAAACTGGGGACCTCAGATTCTCCTTTTAAATCCATGTCAAAGGCGGGGGGATTTAAAAGGAAAATCTGGGGAAATTTGGGAGGTGCCTGCTGGCAGGGGTGAAATTGTTAAGCTAGCAGCACCAAACTTTCAGGGTATCTTTAGAAGACTTCCCTAATGATACCCCCCAGGTTTGGTGAAGTTTGGTTCAGGGGGTCCAAAGTTATGGACCCTCAAAGGTGTAGCCCCCATCTTCTGTTAGCTCCCATTGGAAACAATGGATGATGGGGCACCCCCTTTGAGAGTCCATAGCTTTGGACCCCCTGGACCAAACTTCACAAAACCTGGGTGGTATCAGTAAAAGATTATCCTGATGATACCTCCCAGGTTTGGTGAAGTTTGGTTCAGGGGGTCCAAAGTTATCGACCCTCAAAGGTGTAGCCTCATCTCCTATTAGCTCCCATTGGAAACAATGGGGGATGGGGCACTCCCTTTGGGAGTCCATAACTTTGGACTCCCTGAACCAAACCTCACCAAACCTAGGTGATAGCATCAGGAGAGTCTCTCAAAACATCCCTGAAATTTTGGTGCTGCTAGCCTACAAACTGCACCCTCTGCAGGCCAAAAATGGAAAAACACTGAAAATACAAAAAATCCCACAAACAAACCTGCTCTCCCCACAACTGCCCACTTTGCCCAATGGGAGGAACGCCTCTGCTGGCTGGGTCACCGAGTGGGCTAGAGATAGTGGCCAGGAGCTGGAGGCTTCCTGGTGGCGTTTGGGCTCAAGCAGTCAGTGGGGTTTGTGTAGCTGCTGGGTGCTGCCCGTGCTCAGCGGAAGGTGGGGCCCTCACCATCCTGAGGAAACCTCACCTGCCGGGATGCAGATAATAAAAACATTCTCTGTTTGCCTCAGCCAGAGGACAGGTGCCGAGGGAAACAGGGGGAAACGTGTCAGACGCGATTACAAGAGTTCTGTGCGCTGTGTCTGGATTTGCCGCTCTCTCGCTGCCCTCTCCTTCGGCGCGATCGCCTGTCATTTGTAACCGGCACAAATGCAGGAGGTGTCTCTTCTTCCCGGGAGGCCCTGGACACGTCTGGGGAGGCCAGGGGATGTGAGTTTGCCACAGGTTGCGCACAGGCATAGCCGCACGACCAGGCGTAGCCGCATGACCTGTTTTATACTGTGCCTAAGGAAGCCAGGTTCTCTTCAGCTGCTGACCCCTCCAATTTCCTGCAGGGCTTCCTCCATTTCCTGGGTTTATAGTCTGCCAAATGCACCTCAGTTCTCCTTTGCTGCGGAAGCCTCCATTTGGTTGGCAGGTCTGCCTGGGAGCACAGGGGCTGGTTCTGCAGTTTGTATTTCCTCTCAAGGAGCCAGCTCTGACTCCTCAGGCTCTGCATCAGAGTCCTCCGTGTCCGGCAACTGGCTCATTGGCAGTGTCTTCCTGGCTGGTAGGGGAGCAGCTCAGGGCAGATCTGTGTGTGATGCTGAGAGTCACTGATTGGGGAATGAAGCAGAGGAGACGAAACTTTTTCCTTCCTCTGAGGTATCCTAGGGTAGCATATTGAAGACTTTATTTGAGTGGCTGTTGACTCAGAGGTTCACCATTGTGTGGTGAGTTTTATTGTTCTTTAAAGACACTGAGACTTTTTCAGGCAGGATTGTACTAAAACAGCTGTCTCAATATACGTTCATCATGGAACAGGTTGAAATGCTTAAAGAAACGCAGGCCCAGGTTACAAAGCCAGGTAACGGTAAAGCCTTGTCTGAGTTTTCTTTTTAAATGAGTTTCAGGGTGAGAGAATGTATTTTTATACCCTTTAACTCAACTGCTCGCCAAGAACTTAAGTGCCATTGCACCACGGAAGGGTGTTTTTCTGGGCCAAAGTCACTCAATGGAGTTCACTTCAAGACAACTGGTGCCTGTCAAATTCTTAGGCTCCTGTCAAACAGTTTATAACCATCTCCTTCTTTATGAAAAATACAGTTAAACCGCAGTAGACCCCACTTTTTGCAGGGATTCTTCTATTCAACAGCCTGAGTAACCTGCACTAGCTTGAACTCCTCAGACTTGTTGGCGCCAGCTGAAGGGCTTGTCACCAGTGCCAGTTAGTCTGGGGTATCAAGGGGCACAGGCTTGCCGCAAAGAACCACGAGCACACACCAGGTCTCCTCCCAAACAGGAAGGCTTTTTTCTTCACAAGCAGGAACAAAGACAATAGTGCTGCACAAGTTTCTCCCTTCTCCAGAACAGTATTTACATGATCAGTAACTTACACAAACTAGCCCGCAAACTCTCTGGCATTGTGCTACTGTCCAGTTTTCTGGACAGTGACGTCGGCTGATCTCTTGTGCTTTTTGCTGACATGCACATTCGTAGGTCAGTATATGTCAAACTGTGCAGCTAGCATTTCCCAACACTACTTCACATATTCTGTCATAATGTCATGTCATTCCAGTGCTACACATAGACATATATTTCCATTTGCAGTTTCACATTGCAATCTTATTTACAGTGTTTCCCAGGTTTGCGGTGTACAGTATCTGCTACATTCGTTTACTTACACCGTTTGTGTTTGTAGCTGCACAACTGCCAAACCTAATCCAAATAGTAAATCATTGTGCTTCTGTATGGGCAATGGTTTAGTCAGGATATCTTACATGTGATTCAGATGCCACATATTCAAGTTTAATCAGTCCTGACTGTACCGATTGTCTAAGATTTTGGTATTTCACAGCCACATACTTGGTTCTATTTTTGAGGTTTTCATTCTCTGACATGGCTATGTTATGAGGTCAGGCCTAAACCATCCAGATTACACCAAGCTCTTCCAGATTGCACTGAAATAAATAAATAAAAAGTGTAGGAAAACACAGACGGGCGCTCCCAAAAACCACTCGCTGCCCAAGTCAGCCGGCCCAGGGATGGGACCGGCCAGAGTGACGTTCCTTACCAGTGACTCCGCAGAAAATTAAGCAGCAAGATGACGGCTCCCAGGGAGTAGCAGGCGGTGTAGGGGGAACGGAAGAGGCGAGTCAGAGACCGGGTCCTGTGCTCCCATCTTGCTACCTGATTGAAGAAAGGAAAATCAAACTGGTCTCAGAACTAAGGCACAGACAACCTACCAAACTGCCCACACAGTCAACGTCCCAGTTCAGGCACAAGAAGAAAAATTTAAAAATCCATTCCTTCTGCCCAGAATAATGCATTTTCAATCCACTTTCAATAATGTACTTTCAATCCACTTTCAATCCACTTTCAATCCACTTTCAATCACAATTGTTTGCAAGTGGACTGTGCTATTCCGCACGGTCAAATCCAGCTGCAAAGTGCACTGAAAGTGGATTGAAAATGCCTTATTTCCTACGAGCGGAAGGGGCCTTTAGGGAGCTGGGGATGTTTAGCCTGGAGAAAATAAAGGTAAAAAGTGACATGATAGCTGTAAGGTTGTGGGTTGATATGTGTTTCTGTTCAGCCAGCCTGGCCTTGGAACATTCCTCGATCTGGGCTGTCTGCCCAGGATGGCCGTGTTAGTTAACCTTGCTGTCTGCGCTTATCATATATGTTTGAAGCTTGCCTTTTTCTATCGTGGAAATTCTAGATGGGAGTTTGGGGAGGAGCTGTGTTGCCCGTAAAAGAGGCAACCTGATCTGGGGAAGGTCAGAATCTGCATTCCGTGTATGTGTATCATGAAGTTTATCGAAATAAAGAACTCTTCAAAGTTACTTGATTTCTGGTCCTTCGAGGTTCCTTACAATAGCCATGATTCAATGTTTGAAGCGATATGCACTGAAGATGGAGCAAGCTTGTTTTCCGCTGCTCCAGAGACTGGGGCAATTCAAGGTATGGGAAAAGAGATCCAATCTAAACATTAGGAATAACTTTCTGACTGACAGGGCTGTTCGACAGAGGAATAGGCTGCCTCAGAGGGTGGTGGAGTCTCCTTCTTTGCAGGTTTTTAGAGAGAGGCCGGATGGCCATCTGTCAGGAGTGCTTTGATTGTGTGTTCCTGCATGGCAGGGGGTTGGACTTGATGGCCCTTGGGGGTCTCTTCCAACTCTAGGATTCTGTGATGCCCCATCTCAGATACTGGAGTTTGATGGGATGGTGGGAGGAAATTCCTTGCAACCTCCTTGCAGTTCTCTGTGTCTGGGGCAGTATGGGGCTGGGGCGGGGGGGGGGGAATCTCTAAAATCCAGCTCCCAGGTAAGAGGGAGAATTCTGGGGCAGCTCTCCCCAAAGGAAGCGAGGGCTGCATGTCACATGAACAGGAAGGGGGGACAGCTCGAGTGTGTGTGTGTGTCTCAGAAGCCCCTTGGACCAGAATCCTGTGCTCTGTCGGGGGGGGGGGGGGGGCAAAGCTGACTATACCATGTTCTCAGACTGAAGGGGCTTTTCTCTGGGATGGTTCCCCCCTGGAGAACTGGGCCCACCTGCCAGGTAGCAGCAACATCACAGAGCCTCAAAGTAATTAGGAGGCTTGGGAGGGGAACTGTGCCGCCCCCAAGATGGCAGAGGAGGCGGAAGAGTCCTGCCACCTCTGGGTTCTATCTTCTCTGAGCTCTGGGGGGCAGCGGAAAACCCCTGCTCAGAATCAGGAGAGAGGAGGCCGTTCGCAGTTAATGGGTCCCTCCCAATCGCCACTCAATGTGCAGCTGATTAGAGCCATTGTCTGTGCATGCAAATCTGCACCGTGGTTACTATGCAGAACCGGGCTTGGCAGGAGGGATAAAGTGCAGCCATCTTGAGCTGCTCTGGGGAAGATTCACAGCACTGCGGACCAAGGGGGAACCGGGGAGGTCAGCGTATGTTGTGTTTCCTTTAACAGCAAGGGCAGACCGGATTGCCACTCCGCCTCCTGTCAAAACAGAGGGTGTGAAATGGCTCAACGGGGGGGGGGGGGGGCCCCCTTTGCCTTGCAAGCCAGTGGAGAAGCTGAGATTCTGGTTCTGGAGGGTTTCCCAGGGGGCTGTGTGGCCGTGGTCTGTTGAATTTTGTTCCTAACGTTTCACCTGCATCTGTGGCTGGCATCTTCAGAGGCGTATCACAGAGGAGAAGTCTGTTTCTCACTGTGTCTAAGTGAGAAGGGAGACACAGTGAGAAACATTATGAAACACACTTAGACACAGTGAGAAACAGACTTTTCTCTGTGATACGCCTCTGAAGATGCCAGCCACAGATGCAGGCGAAACGTTAGGAACAAGATCCACCAGACCACGGCCACACAGCCAGGAAAACCCACCAGAACCAGTTGAATCCGTCCGTGAAAGCCTTCGACAATAAGCTGAGATTCGTTCCCGGGGTGGGGGGTGGGGTGGGGTGGAGCCAGGAGTCAGGGGGTTCTTTTGTGCACCTCTCTGTGGGGAGGGTTCTCTCCTTGCGGCATCTCTGCAGGCAAACCTGGAGGCCTGGACTCAGCCAAGCACACCCCCCAGTTCCTCCCAGGTTCTCTCAGGACTCTCTCAGCCCCATCTTTCTCCCACGGGGTCTGTGGTGGGGAGAGGAAGGGAAAAGGAGTTTGTCAGCCCCTTTGAGTCTCCTTAAAGGCAGAGAAAAGCAGGGCATAAAAATCAACACTTCTTGTAAAATTTGCAAGGCAGACCATTTTCCCCAGTAGCCGAGGTCGGAGACACTGGGCGCCATTCTGGGAGCATATCTGAGCCCTCAGTCCTAAGGCCCGGCCGCAGGGCGTGCACGTGTGTGGGGGGCTTCTCGCGAGTTGTTCCCTTCCTGATGCATTATCTCCTGTTGGTCCTCCCCCTCCCATATTCTCCAGGGAAGCCATAAATAAAGCCCCTGGCAAGACAGTTACTCAGCGGGGCTCTAATAGGTTACACTTGACCATTAAATTATCCTTTGCTGAAAACTTATTTAGCAGGAGGGATGAGGAAGGAACCGCTCTGTGAACGGTCCATTAATCCCACCATGTACCACTTGTCATAAACGTAGACTCCCTTCTTCCTGGCAAGCCCAAGGGGGCCCTGTTTGGTAGACTTCCCAGATATATATATATGTGTGTGTGTGTGTGTGTGTGTGTGTGTGTGTGTGTGTGTGTGTGTGTGTGTGTGTGTGTGTGTGTGTGTGTGTGTGTGTGTGTGTGTGTGTGTGTGTGTGTGTGTGTGTGTGTGTGTGTGTGTGTTCAGGCCTTGCCTTTAGGAGGGTTTTCTTCTAGAGAAAGGAGCATTCCTCTGACCCCTTCATTCGGGCTACACATTGCCGGCCCCTGCCCCAGATGCCTGCCGGCTGGGAACGTCTACTGCTGTGGACTGGGGGACCTTTGGGCATGGGAGGGGGAGGGGCTGTGAACTTTGGACTAAGGTTCCTGGAGGAGGCGCCAGGTGTCCCCCCAGGCCCTCTCCCCCACCCCATCTCAAGGCCTATTCAGGGGCCTCTTTAGTTGGGAAGGACAGAGAGGCCTCCAGCCGGCCACAGCTGCCCTCCCCCACTGTAAGGGAGGGGGTACAACTGGCCCAACACTGAGAGCCCCAAGGTCTCACCCTTGCCCCCTCCACCCCCAGGGGTCTCAAATTTCACAGGAGGGGGTTTGGAAAAGCGAAAAAATGGAAATTGGGGGGGGGGGGGAGCCAAGGAACCTCCCCAAAGATCACAGAACCTTCCCTGTCCTTTTATTGAGCAGTGGGGAAGGCTTGGGGGGGCGCCTGAACTGGGCTTGACCGGGGTGGACCGGGGGCTGGCTGCTTGCAGGGGAGGAGAACTTTGGCCCCACCAGAGCAGCAAAGCCCCCCCACCCAAATGCCCCTGGCTGCTGGAGCCAGAGCCAGGAGCATTTCACCCAGAGGGCTGCCAGCTGTTGGCTGGGGGGGATGGGTGGGGGTCAGGACACCGCCTCCCCATCCCCCAGGCAATCCAGACGACGCCCCTGGCCTGGGGGGGGCACCTGTCACTCTGCTGGTGAGCGGGGGGGGGGGCTCCCTCCGCCCTCCCCAGTTAATTGGTCTTTTCCCTGGTCAACAGAAAGGTTGCCTTGACAGGCCGCCGCTGACAGCCTGCTTATTAGCAGACCCCCCCCCCCACAGCGCCGCTTGCCAAGTCTGGCAGAGGGGGTGTGTGGGGCAGAGGTGCCCCCAGCAGCCCTCCTGGCCTCTGCCTGCCACTCGCACGCAGCCCTGGGGGCGGTTCCCCTCCTGCGCTCCCCGCCACCGGGAGCCCGTCAAGCTTGGCGTGGCCAGATTAATCAGACGAACGGCTGCAAGTTAATTTGTTTCCCTGTAAAGTACATTCAATAAGTGTAAAACAAAAGTAATTGGTTCTGTTCCATACAAATTTAATCATACCATAAAGTGTGATCAATGCAAATAAAAAGCCTCGACTAGGTTAAGCGTCGCGAATCCATAAAGGCAAAAGAGGGCGCTGAGAGTCTCTGGCCGGGATCGAAACCCCAGACTGATGGGCCTCGCCTCCCCGCCCCCTTCCCCGGAACCGCGGCAGTCGCCGGCTGGGTTGCGTGGCTGTGATTTCCTCCTTTCACACCGGCGTACCTGAAATAATTTCCCATTGACTCTTGGTCGGGCCCGTTATCTTTTAATAACTTACGGATGATATCAGGGAGCCGGAGCCGCGTTTTGCATTCTGCGGCAGGAAGGGTTTTTTTCCATTAAAAAGAAATTCCACTTCAAGGCCTCCTTCCCCAAACATGAGCAGATTGCATCGGGCCCCTCGTCAGACAAGGCGGCCTGGCCCCAAACCAGCACCCCCCTCCCCCAGTTGCAGCCAGGCTGGGCGCTGCTGGCTTCCTCCAGAAGAAGGGGGCTGCCCTCCCCCTCCCCATCACAAGCAAGCCCTGGGTGGGCTTCAGCAGCTGGGGCAGGTTTGGAAGAGCCCCCCCCAACACTTTGATTGCTTTGATTGGTTGTTGCTGCCTTGAAGGGGTTGGACCTGATGGCCCTGGGGGGTCTCTTTCAACTCTATAATTCTATGATTCTATAACTGGGAGGGGTGTGTGGATTTGGACAGTCTCCTCCCACTCTGCCCCAAACCCATCCGACTGTGGGTGCACAGCGCAGTGGAGAGCCTCCCATTGGCTGGTCGTCCCCAGAGCAGTCGTCTTCTTGGCTGCCTCCCATGTCGGCAACTCTTCACCCAAAGTGGGCCAGCCAGCTCCTTGATCCCAAATACCCCATTTGGTTTTGCTTCACCCTCCCCCTTTCCCTTCCACTCGGGTGCACGGAGTGCAAATGCCCCCCACCCTGCAGCTGACTGGCGATGGGGGCAGCTGGCCCCTGATTGGCTGGCTGCGGTTCCATTTCCTATCTGCCACCGGCTGTGTGGTTATTGAGCGTTGGTAGCATCCAGGCTGGCTTGTTATCTGCGTGGTGACATTTGAGAGGGGGTCCCAGCTCCTCTGGAAGCGTCCTGACCAATCCCAAGGCTCGGACCGCTCGCCTGCATCGATGGGCCCGTCTCCTCTCTGCGCCTGCCTCTGGAACATGCCCAGGCTGCCGCAGCCACCTTTTTCGCGGAGCACAATGGCTGTGATTGGAGATAAGTGGCAATAAAGAGCGGCCGGCCTTGGCAAGGTGTTCTGCCGCTGGAAGAAAGCGCCGTATCATTAAGAACACATGTAAAATTGTTCTCTTCTCAGGCCTGGAGGACTTTGACCTTGAAGTGGAGAAAGGGGGCTGGAATTAGATCAGTAGGGAAGAGATCCCACACACCCCCTCCAACCCGGCATGGCTGCTGTGTTCAAGGCACCCGCAGTATGGGATTAAGAAGGGTCACTCTCTTCTTGGGTGGAGAGCCTGACTTGGTGGTGTCCATGTGGGGAGGGGGGATTGCCCCAGTAAAACACAAGACACGTGTGTGTGTGTGTTAATACCAGGACGGTGCCCCTTGAGAGCCTGGGGAAACCCAAATAGTGGAATCAGCCCAGCTTGCCCAGACCAGCTACTGCATTCTCTCTCCCTTGGCTTTGCACAGGAAACCCCAAGCCGTCAACTCCACCACGCCCTTGGCCTCTGGGCATGGAAAGAGAGCTTGGCCTTCTGGGTTCTTCCTTATGAGGAGCTTGGGGAGGCCTGGTGGACACGGGGCAGGGTTCCTCTCCAGTGGAGATGTGCATCAACGGCTCGTTCGTGCTGGCCCCCTCCTCCAACCTGTCGGGGCCTTTAATTGTATTTTGAGTGAGTTACTCTATATGTAAATACTACTGCGGAAATTGTTTATAGCCAAACTGTCTGTTTATGCAAATTGCCTTCTAAAACCACAGTGATCTTGTTGCAGAATAAAAATGTCTCCTTTCATCCTGCCAGCAGTGCTTCCTGCTAGAGGGGGAACAGCTCAGCGGCCTGGTGGAGCAGGAGAGGAAAGACAGCTTGGTCAAGGTGGGAGGCTTTTTGGGGGGAGGGGTCTGGGGTCTGCAACAGGAAGACTGGCATCCCATCAGTTGCACACTCCTGTGCATCATGAGACCACTCCACTTCTAGCTCGGCTCTCAGTTGCCAGCGGAGAGGCACGGGGTCCTGATGTCCCAAGAAGGTAGTCAGACAGCCAGACAGAGGAACTTCTGGTTGAGGACTAAGAGTTTCAATTTAGAGACTATGTATATATTTAAAAGGACTGTTCAGCTTTGAGTTCCCACCCGCTGCCTACACGGAACGATGTAATTTGGAGTCTTACTGCGCCTAGATTTTTCCAAGGATCTTCCGGCCAGGTTCACAGTTCCTTCCCCACCCCCAGGGGCACAATGTGCAAACACTTGGCGACACTTGCCATGGAAGAAAAGGCAGGGAGTCTGTGCTGGACAAAAGCCAGACATTAGTTTCTGGATGTGTTTATGCTTCTCAGATGGGGCTTGAGGAGGCTTAAAAGGAAGATTGCATCATATGTCAAAAGAGTGACAAGCAAGATGCAAACAAGACATCCTCCTAGAAGGGCCAGCTACTCAGACTGACTCTCCCAATGGCTTTCCCAGAAGGCTTCCTGCAGGCACTACTGTGCCAGGTCTCCTAAAGGCCAAAGAGCACCAAGACCATCTCAGAAAAAAGAGAAGCTGGGAGGGACCCCGGGGGCAAAGGTGGGGTGATCACACAGAGGCCCCATTGAGGGCCAAACCACGCTTCCTGGGCTCTGATCAGAATCACCCAACCTACACAACGGGAGGGTGGCCTTGCTTCGTTGCTCTCTGTGCATGACTAATTTAAATTAAACACCTCCGGCGGGCACAAAATCTGCAGAGCCCGTCAGATCCTGCTCATCGGTGATTCCGGAAGGCTCCTATTTGCTTCTGAAAAACAAGCAGAGATTAGCTTTAAAAGGCTCCCATCAGCCACAAGGAGATGGAGCTTTGCGTAAAGCTGGGTCAGGTTGGCAATCTTCTCTTCCCTCCCTCCCTCCCTCCCTCCCTCTCCTCTGCTGGAGTCCTCCGGTATCTGGGGCTGACTAATGTGGCCAGTGGCAGCCTCAGAGTCTCAGCCCACAGGGACTTCTGGCAGCAGCCTCCTATGCTGAGGATGGGTTGGGCGTGCTCCACAGGCAGGGCAGAGGGGGCACTGGGGCAAAAGCCAAGCAGCTCTGTGTGTGTGTGTGTGTGTGTGTGTGTGCCGGCGGGGTGTAGTGGTTAAAAGCAGGTGGAGTCTAATGTCAAGAACTGGGTTTGATTCCCCACTCCTCCACATGACGCCTGCTGGGTGTCTTGGGGCTACTCATGGTTTTCTCAAAGTTCTCTCAAGCCCTCCTACCTCACAAGGTGTTTGTTGTGGGGAGGGGAAGGAGTTTGTAAGCTGCTCCGAAACTCCTTACAGTTGATAAAAGTGGGGTATAAATCCAAATTATTCTCCTCCTCTGAGAGAACAGCTTAAATGGAGAGACCCTTTCCATGCTTGTCAGTGCTTGGCAAAAACTGTGGCCGGAAATTCCAGCTCTGTTCAAAGAGAAGCCTCCTTCTGGGGGGGGGGGGGTCTGTAATGATTTCAAGGTGTGTGTGTGTATGTGTGTGTGGCTTGATCCAAACAGAGGTTCTTTGAGAACCACTGCAGGGCCCCATTCCCAGGTGTCTTCGTGCCTAGGCCACAGGTGTCAAACTCATGGCCCACCAGATGTTATAGACTACAGTTCCCATCATCCCTGTCAGCATGATGCTGGCAGGGGATGATGGGAACTGTAGTCCATAACATCTGGAGGGCCGTGAGTTTGACACCTGTGGCCTAGACTAACTGAGCTCCAGATGAACCATTAACAGCTCTTGTTTCTGCAGGCAGACTGAAGGACACAAGACGCATCGCTGCGGTTGGGGTTTTGGTGCCAGCCAAGACTCCACAGCTCTGAAGGTGCGGAGGTCCAAGGCTGAGTTGGTGCTGGTGAACCAGGAGCAAACCCTGAATATGCCAGTCACAGAAAGCCCTGCCCTGCTTGGTGGGCGCTGGGCCTCTTGGGCAGAGGTCCCAGAACACTGCAGGGAGCCCAGCCCAGCTTCCTCTGCCTGACAAGGGTGGCAGCTCCCCAGGCCTCTTTCCAGCTGTGCTCCCTGCACGATCACAGCAGGGATCTCTCCCCAGCAGTGGTTCTGAAGGCCTCGTGGCCTCAGGCTGTCCAGGGGCACTGCAGAAAAGAAGGGTGCATAGTTGGATCGGGGCCTCCTCTGGGCAGCAGGAGATAGGCCAGCTGTGGGGAAAAGGTCTCTCTCTCTCCCCACCTGTGCTTGGTGTGCAAGACTGTGGGAATCTTCCTCCTTGGGTGATGTCTTCTCCAATTCTCTCTCTCCATTGATTTTAATTAAGTTCACTCTCTGCAGCACAGCCTGGGGAGACGAGGAGCCCCAGAGAAGCCGCCCCAGAGC
Source organism: Sphaerodactylus townsendi (assembly GCF_021028975.2). Lineage (NCBI taxonomy): Eukaryota > Metazoa > Chordata > Lepidosauria > Squamata > Sphaerodactylidae > Sphaerodactylus > Sphaerodactylus townsendi. The sequence goes on from NC_059428.1 coordinate 149,303,829, forward strand.
TTCCTGCTGTCCGCCCGCCTCTTCTCAGCATGAAGCCGCAGCGTGGTCCACGCTGGGCTTTCCTTCAGCTGGTTGCCAAATAACAAACATAAAATTAAAACCCTGTTTGAGCAAACCACAGCCATTACCAAGCGCCATACTAATCGCAGCGTTGATCCAATCTTTCATGCAATTTCACGGCATTTGCAAAGACTTGACTGCACAAACACACGCACACACGCACACAGACCGACCGACTGTGTTAGCTGCAGTCTGATTTTCTGCTCCCAGAGCAACAAAGCAGCCGGGGAAAGCCGAAAAGCAATCTCGGCTCTTGATTTGGGCTTCTGTCACACCTCTTGGAAGCAGCTGCCGTGTCGTGGGGGCCGGTGAGGGCCACGCAGGCCGGGTGCTCGGGGTTGTCCGCAGCAACTCCCTTTGAGAAGAAGAAGACGAAGAAGAGTTTGGATTTATATCCCCCCTTTCTCTCCTGTAGGAGACTCAAAGGGGCTGACAATCTCCTTGCCCTTCCCCCCTCATAACAAACACCCTTTGAGGTGGGTGGGGCTGAGAGAGCTCCGAGAAGCTGTGACTCGCCCAAGGTCACCCAGCTGGCGTGTGTGGGAGTGTACAGGCTAATCTGGATTCCCCAGATAAGTCTCCACAGCTCAGGCAGCAGAGCTGGGAATCAAACCTGGTTCCTCCAGATTAGATACATGAGCTCTTAACCTCCTACGCCACTGCTGCTTTGAGTTGCCAAAGCCCCCAGCTCTTTAGCGAAGGGGATATAGAGAGGAGATACAAGCAGACGCTGGCTGCAGGAGTGGCCAAGGGCTCAAAAGGGCTCCGTGGGGTGGCCAATGCAGGTCCAAAGTGCTCCCTTTCAGCTCCACACCCTGGAGGGAGCTTCAAGTTCAGGCCCTTCCAGTAAAGCCATGGGTCTTGGAGGAATAGCAATTAAGACATGCTGGAGGCAGGACAAGCAAGCCCCACTGGTAGGCAGGCAGGGCTTGCTGGTGACACCCCTCCCTCCACCCCAAGCAGCATTAGATGGGATTGTGGGGGTGGGGGCACTACTGCTTGTCTGGTCTCCCCTCCCCGCATTTCCCAACACCTCAGACTCATCTGTCATTTCAGAAGCGATCATACAAAGACAAAAGACACAATTTTTATAGTTTTTTTTTAAAAAAACTGAATTAGGGAAGCAAACAGGATGAGGATGCAGAAAAATGAGGATGCTGTCGGTGGAATCTGGGCAGGGAGACAAACTAGCTGGACACTCTTCCGTGCCCAGGTGAGGACACCCCACAAGGTGATCTCTTCTTTGCCCACAGTTCCTGGAGTCATTTGGGGGGCCGTGGCCACGGGGAGCCATTTCAGGAGGCTGTTTGATTTGGGATGTTGGGCAAAGATGGCTGATGCCCTCTGGCATCAGATTCTGGGCTGGGAGACGGGTTTCTCATAAACAAACCCAAAGTCAAAACCTTCTGGCGCGTCCACCTCTCCCTGCAGATTGTCACTCGAATTGGAGTCAGCGACATGAAGGTGTCCATGTGAGGAAGCTGATGTGTTCTGGAGGCCCTGGGTGGGGGGGGGGGGCAGGCAGGTTTGACTGGAAGGAGGAGGGGGATTTATTGTCGAAGGCTTTCACGGCCGGAATCACTGGGGTGCTGTGTTGTTTCCTGGCTGTATGGCAGTGTTCTAGCAGCATTCTCTCCTGACGTTTTGCCTGCTAGAACACGGCCATACACCAGGAAACAACAGAGCACCCCAGGAGGGGAATTGTAAATACTCCCGAGCTCTGCATTGTACTAATCAAGCTGTCAGACCATGGCAAAGAAAGAAAAGGCCGAGCCCCTCCCCATGACTGGAATCTCAGCAAGGGGAGGAGCTCACCATGGAAGGGGGTGGAGACATCTGTGGCCTCTCCTAGCACCCATTCAGGTGCAGTGGTGCAATTTCTGAGAGTGGGCGGGGGGCACAGAGAGAGAGAGAGAGAGAGTCGGCGTAGAAAAATATCATGACTTGAAAATAAATGGCGTGGTTAGCATAAAGGGAGTCCCTAATTAGGCGGCAATCATCCATTACTGTAGCTTTCAATTCATTAAATTGCATAATTACATGAAAACATTGTTGATGTGCTCTTCAGTGTATCTGGTGGTGTCTTCTCAATAATTAGTTCCAGAATTGTCAGTTTGACAGGGCAATTAAAAATGTTTAAAGATGCCCCATCCCTCTGCCTTTGCTCGGCTCTGCAGGGCATTTTGAAGCACGGCTCCTCCACTGGACTCAACCAGACGTCTCCGCTTTTGTTTCATAACAATATCAGACGAGGCCAGTCAGGTAAGTTGATTCTCGGGATGACACTTGTGCACAATTGGATTTGTGCTGAAATGCAGGCATAAAAGGAACAGGAGAATCCTTTTCAGTACATTTTGCTTGCAAAGACACCAAATGTCAGAGGGGGCGGGGAGGGCTGAGAACCAGAAGCGGCAGCAAATCAGCAAAGGGTGGGTGAAGCTGACACCTGGCTGGTTACTCTCAGCCCCAGGCAGAGGCCCCTTCCGCACGTGCAGAATAATGCACTTTCCATCCACTTTGTGATGTGCCGGTTCTTTCCTTCTCCTCATGCAGCGTCCCTTGGTGGAAGCAGCCCCACGCCTGCACAGCCCCCCCCCCCCCCGTGGTGGGAAGGAGGGCAGGTGGCCCCCTGCCATAGTTCTCTAGTCATTAGTTTGCAGCCAGGGTTCGTAATGGCCTTGCTAACAGAGCCACTCTACAATCTGTTGGCGGCCATTACGAGCACAAGCATGACCACATAATTGATCCCTTGCGATCCCCACGGCGAAGAGCTACAGCAGCTGCTGGGCTCCCGGGCAGGATTTGTGTTCCGTGTGCTTCCAGTGTGGTGAAATCAGCAATGAGGCAAAGGAGGCAGGATTTACGCAGGTGCGGGCCATCACGTAGGGTCGGGGCAGCACGGGCCTGCCAGGAGCAGCGGCTGGAGATGGACGGACGGGCGCCGTCTGTCCCCTCAACGTGACGGCTGCCCTCTGTGCAACGTGTGTCGGCTCCGTCAAGTTAACGGGCTTCCTAATGACAAGCAGGAGGAGAGCACAGCCGGGTGCAGACTCAGTTCACTAATGGGCTTCAAGAGTCTGACCCCCCCCCTTCCTTCATCTGGCATCTCCTGGTGTCAGTGTGGTTGTGGGCATTTGGGACTACCCGCCCACTTGTGCCCAGAGCAATGTGACGTGTGGTGGAAAGCAGCACTGGGATTCTGGAGGCAAGAAGGCCTGGTGGAGGCTGAGGCCAAGGCCAAGGCAGCCTCAGAAGAGCCCCCCCCCCCCACACACACACACCCTTCCCCACTATCCGCGTAGCCTCCTGACCCCTGTCTTTAAAGAAGAGGACCTCTGGCTGTTGAAGGCCAGGAGGGGAAGGCACCCCCAGACGGGAGGTCTGGTCAAGGAGAGCAGGATGAGTGCCTCAGATTCCGCATGTTGCAGCCCCGGAGCTTGGTTACCATGGCGACTGCTTGGAGTGCCTGGATAACAATGGGGGGGGGGGGGCGAAAGAGAGAGATGGATTTCTAAATGGATTGTTGTTTTCGCAACAATTCACCTCTACTAGGCAGCCTTGGGCGGGAACTTCAGCCTTTGGAAAGTTCCTCCTGTAGGAACCATTTGTCACCTGGAAGGGAAGGGAAGGGGCGGGGGAGGCGGCCTTATGCCTGACAGACCCAGATGCAGCCGAGGCCTCTGGGCCACGGAGTCAGAGCAGAGGAACGGGAGGCGGAAGGAGTCCTGTCGGCCACTGCTTCCTTGGAGGGTTTCTTCTGGCAGACGAGTGACTGTGGAGGAATGCATCCATGGCTTGGGCAACGAGGCAGGCGAACTGCAGCAGGCGGGTACCTGGGTGAAGTGCAAGTACCTGCTCTGGGAACCATTCCTGCAGTGAGGTCCAAGGGTCCCCCATCCCTGTTTTGATAGCAAGCCTGGCTCCACGGGCTGCCTGCATGTTTAAACTCATCTCCCTGTAACCCTTAACCATTTTTACACTGCCGAGGTTCCCTTACAAGCCTTTCCATTTTTTTCCAGAGGCCGAACGAAGGCTCAGGAGCAGTGGCTCAGCCGCTGGAGGCTTATGGGGGCTGTCACTGTCAGAACAGTGGGGCGGGAGGGGGCCCAGCTGTAAACTCTACCCCCATCCAGAGCAGCTCTTGGGGGTCCTGGATTACATCAGGGCAGCTGAAAGGTCCGAGAATTTGCTGCCGGTGCTCTGGGGGAGGCGTCCTTCTCTAATGTGCTCCTTAGATCCACACTCGCTCTCCAGCAGCAATATTCAGACACACACGCCGCCCACAGCTGGACTTAGGAAGGAAACTTCTCTAATTAGCCAAGTTGCACCTCCTGAAAAATCTTGCCAGGAGATGCAGGGCCTATTTATAACTCTCTTTGCATTATGAACCACAAGAGGCTCAGCGGCAGCAAAGACAGGCAGGCAGCCCTCTCCCCTTTCCGCCGCTAATGGAGAGGATCCCCTCCCTGGACTGGCTGCCAGGTGCCAAAATGAGCTGCAGGGCCCAGTAAGATGGCAACTGAGCTCCTGTGCCTGGTTGGCAGCCAGTGGAGATCCCCAGCTCAGGCCACCAGTGGCTGGAAGACCCACAGGGGACTCAGACCACTCCATTATTAGGGGCTTCGACCCTCAGCTCTTACACACTTACATACATGTTGCAGCCTTTGGCAAATTGTAACTTTGGGCCAGCTGCACTCTTTTGGTCTGGCTTACTCCGCAGGGCTGGTGTGAGAATAAAAAAGAGGAGAATAGAGCCCCATCAGCCACGCTCAGCCGCTAGGAGGACAGGAGAATAAACATGAGGTATTCCTCTCGAGCCACGGGTTTCGGTCTAGAAAATGGAAAGAGCCGTGTCCCGTCTTCTGCGGTTTCATGAAAATGGATTTCTGGCAAAGGCACCTCGTGGCTTTTTTGCACCTTCTCATTTTTGCACCTCGTGGCAGAAACAATTTTGCTCGGAGGCTGACAAACCTGAAACTGAGTTCTGTGCGGGAGGGAGGGAGGCCGTGTTCTTGAGGGCAGGAGTTCATCAAGTGCCGGACATAGTAAGTCTGAATGTTACAACTGAAGAAGAACCCAACAGTGGGAGGGGAAAAAACCTTTAAAAAGCAGCCAGGAGGGGAATGCCTGAGATGTCTCTCCACTGATGCACAGAGCAGCACGGGAAATAATCAAGACGAACTTGAACTCTTAACACAAGGAAGCAAGTATAGTGTCAGAGGCATCACTGAAACCTGGCGGGAGGAGTCTCCTGGTTGGAATGTAATAGTTGAGGGGTACAGCCTGTTTCAGAGAAAGAGACCAAACAAGAGAGGAGGAGGAATAGCATTATTTGTGGTGTAGTGGTTAAGAGCAGGTGCACTCAAATCTAGGGAACCAGGTTTGATTCCCTGCTCTGCCACTTGAGCTGTGGAGGCTTATCTGGGGAACTAGATTAGTCTGTGCACCCCAACACAGTTGGGTGACCTTGGACTAGTCACAGTTCTTCGGAGCTCTCTCAGCCCCACCCACCTCACCGGGTGTTTGTTGTGGGGAGAGGAAGGGAAAGGAGTTTGTTAGCCCCTTTGAGTGAGCCCCTTACAGGAGAGAAAGGGGGGCATAGAAATCCAAACTCTTCTTCTTCTTCTCTTCTATATGTCAGGGGCCAGCCTTCAGGTTGCCACCAGACTTCCGTTTTATCTCCCCCCCCCCTTCATTATACAAACAACCTGTTTTGCCCTAGAACTGCCCCCTATTTTCCTGCTGCCCAAGAGTTAGCCCTGGGCTTGGCACCCTCCCAGAGACCGATGCTGCTGGTCTGGGGGATAAATTATGCATGCGAGCGAGCAGCTTTCCTCCTGCCACACGATGCCAGCTGCTCCCCTGGAGACGTGGCCAAAAAGGAAAGTCTCCTTTCCTTCCACCAGCCTGTTTGCCTGGTGCCCTTCAGTCTGCCTTCAGACTCCCTCCCCAAAGCTGTGATCAAGCACTCCACTGAACCCTCTGCAGGGGAGAAATCCAAGCGCCGCTTTCTCCCTCCTGGGAGTCCCTGGTAACCCGAATCCGCTCCCCTGTTCATTGATTCCCCTCTTCTTGGAACATGGCTCTTTTGGGGCCTAGAATCAGGCGACTTTCAGCCACAACCCGAAGTGTGGCTTCCCTTGGGCTCCACTGGAGAGCAGCAGTGGCGTAGTGGTTAAGAGCAGGTGTGCTCTAATCTGGGGAACTGGGTTGGATTCCCCGCTCTGCCACTTGAGCGGTGGAGACTTATCTGGTGAACTAAATTAACTTGTGCACTTCAGCATATGCCAGTCGGGTGACCTTGGGCTAGTCCCAGTTCTTCAGAGCTCTCTCAGCCTCACCCACATCACAGGGTCTTTATTGTGGGGGGGGGGGAAGGGAAAGGAGATTGTCAGCCCCTTTGAATCTCCTTACAGGAGAGAAAGGGGGGTGTACAAACTCTTCTTCTTCTACCCTGGGGCCACCAATGGCGTCAGCTAGATGCTCCAGCTGCTAGGGAGCATGCCACAGGCCAAAACGGTGGCTGCAGCTTGAGCAGAGGAAGGCAGATCCTACTCAGCATCGTTGAAATTGCCTAGGTGGCCTTCCCAGCCTCACCTGTCTCACGGGGATACTGGGATGAAGGGGGCAAGGGTGAGCGCACCTTGCTCAGCTCCTAAGAGGCCAGATGTGGTGGGGTGGACAACTGGAGACTCCTCGCTCCCAGCATCTCCATGCTCAGAGGTTCTTACGTGACATGGCAGTATCAGAGAGGGAGGGGGAGAGATTTGGGCACGGCCTCATCAAGGAAGAGCCGAGCGTGGTGTGGGGGTTGGGTGGGCCATGGGCATGTTTTGTGTGGAACCCAGAGCAACAGGGGGGCTGAACTGTCCTGGGGAAGTTTCCACTTTCCGTGACTTTAGAGCCGCTTATGCAATGCCCTCAGGTTCGTTTTAGGTATAGGTATAATTATTTCATTATGCTTTCCTGTGAAGTGTGAAAACTATCTTTACCAATCCTCCTAAATTAGTTAAATATAATATTCAGTGAGACAGGAGATAGAGAAATGTTAATTGAAACCGCAGAGGTGTTTATAGGGTGATATAGGGCGGCTGACTGTGACTGAAATTAATGTTCGGCCTTGGCAAGTGATTCATGGCCCAGGGTTTATTAAATATCCCCCCTCCCCCACAGCCCCTGCCGTGCCAAGGATGCCCCTGCAAGACGGGGAAGGGTCATCACCAATGGCACTGGATGCCCACTGATGGGGACACACATGGGTGGATTGGGGGGGGGGGTCCTGACTGTCACCAGGGCACTGCTGTGGGGGAAGGGGGTGGTGACCCCTTCCCTGTCATACTGTTTGTGTGCCCCCCTCCCCAAAAGTCTGTTTAAGCTCCTGTTGGCTGGACAAATGAGTTGCCTTTTTCAGGAAGCCCCTCCCCCCAGAAGTCCATTGCTGTCATCTCAAGCAAAGAACTAACTGTGACCTTCCCCTCCCCAAACCCGCCACCCCAAAAATCTCCAGGAATTTCCCAGCTTGGAGCTGGCAACCCTCCCCCAGCCCCCAGCCCTCCCCCTCCCCAGCACTGATGCCTGGAGGTCTGCTGGCCCCTTTCGTCCCCTTGAGTGGACCTCTCCTCCTTGAATCTTTGGAAGCCACCTCACTGCGCCCACTCGCAGTGACTCCCCTTATTTAATTACTTGATCAGCAATCCTTCCTGATTTCGTCCACCTCGGCTTTCTGGAAGGAGGCCTCTTTCTATCAGCTTCATTAGAAATCACCCCCATTAGCCATTTCAGACACGCAGGCTTGGCTCCAAGATGGATGAGGCTGCTCCTCTGCCAGTTGCTGGATTCAATCATCGCAACGCTTCTGCGGTCCCGGAGGGGAGTCGGGAGGCTCCCTGGAATCCAGGCTCTGTCACCCCTGATGGATCATGGTCACCCATTGGCTGCAAAGGCACATTTCCTGTTCCTTGGTACAGGGCCTGGAATTCGGAAGGGCTGCAAGGCGGCATTAGGGGATGCGATCTCCAGGCTGTGGCACTTTGCCCAGTAGCTAGATTGGAGAAACACAGTTGCAAAAGCACAGAGCGTGGGAAGGAAGTGGGAACAGAATGGCACAGAGAAGCCCAGAGCTTCCTTTAAAGCATCGACAGGGAAGACCTCCATCAGCTGGCTGGGTGAAGGACAGCTGTGGCCCCTGGTCAATAAGAAAGAGAAGAATTTGGATTTGTACCCCCCTCTTCTCAACCATAAGGAGTCTCAAAAGGGTTTACAATCTCCTCTCCCTTCCTTTCCCCACAATGGACAAATGTTGTGAAGTAGGCGGGGCTCAAAGAGTGTGAAAAGAACTGTGGCTAGCTCCAGGCCTCCCAGCAGGCTTCAGGTGGTGGGGCAGGGAAATATATTCAGTTCACCAAAGAAGAGTCCACCACTCTTAACCTCCACACCATGCAGGCTTTAGCGAGGTCAAGGAGATGCAGACACCCAGGACTCTGTCCCCACTGCCTCTCGAGGCAAAAGCCCCCCTCCCCCAAGAGTCTGATGAAGGACCTCTGGAGCCTCAGGAAGAGGAGATCCCTCGGGAGAGACAGCCTGGCCTCAGCCCCACATCCAAAGATCCACAGCTCCAGTGAAAACCCCTTCTCAGGCGCTGTTTGCACTGAGCTGCCTGCAGAAAAAAGAATCGTCCAGGGTGCAAAGAGGCACAGTACAGGCCTGTGGTGTTTTGAGGACGTGAATTCTCGCAGCCGCCTGTTCACCCAGCCTGGGTCTGCTCCACACAAAACTTTGAAAAAGAGTAGAGGCAAAAAATAATAATTTGACATGTTTGCACAAATTGCCGTGTTTTGCTATCCAGGAGGAGATTGGAGAAACTCTTTCGAAGCCCACACTGACTGATGGAGCCCTTCACTTAGTACCCCTGCTGGTTTCTGAGATTTCACAGAGTACAGCCAAAATTCTTTTGAATTCATGGTCCTACCCTTGAGGGCCAGAAACCTGGCTTGACAAACAGGCCCAAATGTTTGTTCCTGTGCCCTTGACTAAAGCCAGCAACTGTGAGAATTCAGAGCATTGGGTCTTTTGGAAGTTCTCACAAGCTCTGGGAAGCAGAGGCATATCTAGGAAAAATGGAGCCCAGAGACAAAAATCTAACCACACCCCCCCCCGACGCCCAGATCTACCACCTGGAGCCCACACTGGTGTCCAGGTCTACTGCCTGGGTCTCATGCAGGAATCCAGGTCTGTTGCCTTGGTCTCGTGCAGGAGTCCAGGTCTACTGCCTTGCTCTCATGCCAGAGTCCAGGGTCTACTGATGAAATCTCATGCTGGAGTCCAGGTCTACTGCTGGGATCTTGTGCCAGAGTCCAGGTCTACTGCCCAGAGCTGGTGCCCAGTGCCCAGGTCTATGTGCGCACAGGGTATGCCCCTGCTGGGAAGTGTAGTTTGGGGAGGACAGTTCAGTCACTCTGATCTTCCTGGACATTTTTCCAGTTAGGGACACAGCACAGTAAGTAAACACCCCCCTCCCCCCTCCTCTTGAGGTGTGGACCTGTCCTGGGGCTTTATGTCCAGTCTCAATGCACCAAAAGGGGCCATGGGAGCTACACTGCCCACTCAGGCTGAGGCGGGGGGGTGCTGAGGGGTGCCTGCTTCCCTTTCAGTGGATGATGAATGGGTTGGCTCCCTCTGTCCAGTCCACCTCAGCCAGCCGGCAGGATCCTCTTCAGGAGGCAAGGCACAAACGACGGCTGAGTGAAAGCTGGTCAGGACATTTAGCCCCCACCCCACCCCTCAGGGAAGGGCCACCGGCTGCGCCGTTTTGGCCCCGGCATAGCTGCGATGAGTCAGCCGTGCAGCAAAGCCCCGAAGAAGAAGAGGCTTTTGGGAGGCAATCCCAGACTCCTCCGCTGTCAGGGTCAGCAAAATGGAGGGCAGCTTCAGCTTCCTGAAAGGACCAGGAAGACGAATCCGTTTATTGGGGCAGAAGAGGTCGTGACCCCGTCATCAAATGCAAAGTCAGGCATTTGGGCAACGGCAGGAGGGCTACCCTCTGTGCCCCTGAGGTGACTGGAGCTGCCAACTCCAGGTTGGGAGATATTTGGAGATTTGGGGGGATGGGGCTTGAGGTGCCTGAACCCCCCCCCCCCAAGTATGCAGTTCCCCATTCCCTTCCAGGGGGTGCCTCTCGGTGCCCAGGAGCATCCACGGCAGCTGCAGCAACTCAGCTGTGCCAGAGAGGGTCCGTGTCTCTGACGAAGAAGGGTGGAGCCAGCGGGGCATCACCCTCCATGCTCAAAGGGCAGCGTCCTGCACGTGGCTCCTCTGGGCTTAACTGGCCAGTCCTGCCTTGGCTAGCGTGAGCAGACAGATGGCCTCCTTGGCACGCTCCGTCCCGCACTGCAACACCAAGGTATAGCCAGAAATCATGGCGAGGGAGAGACTCCAGCGCCCCTTCTTTCCATCCCTTAAGAATATAAGAGAGAGCCTGCTGGATCAGACCAGAGTCCATCTAGTCCAACACTCTGCTACTCGCTGTGGCCCACCAGGTGACTTTGGGAGCTCACGTGCAGGAGGTGAAATCAATGGCCTTCTGCTGCTGCGGCTGCTGTTGCTGCTGCTGCTCCTGAGCACCTGGTCTGCTAAGGCCTTTGCAATCTCAGATCAAGGAGGATCAAGATTGGGAGCCACAGATCGACTTCTCCTCCATCAATCTGTCCAAGCCCTTTTTAAAGCTATCCAGGTTAGTGGCCATCACCACCTCCTGTGGCAGCATATTCCAAAGACCAATCACACGTTGCATGAAGAAGTGTTTCCTTTTACTTGTCCCTTCCCAAGCAATGGATAAATGCCAGGGAACCACGGCACCATCTTTTTTGCCATCGGTTTATGCTTTTCAGCTGAGATCGTTTGCTGGATGCTGTCTTTATTTCATTGTGCTCTTTTATGACGGAAGCCGCCCTGAGCACACAAAGGGAAGGGCAGCCGACACATTAATTAGTTAATTGAACTATAATAAAATAACAGGACCCAACGTGAACCTGCTTGGTTGCCTAATGCGTGGAAAGAGTCGAAGCCTCTCCTTGGCTCCCGGAAGGCAGAGGAGCGGCCGGCATCCCTTGCCTTTGATTGTCACCCTTGAGGGAAAGAGACATCTGGGCACACGGCGTTTCCTAACATCTTTTATGCCAATAATGTTTAATTGTATTGCGGCCGTGTGTAAAGTGGGGGGGGGGAGGAGTACAAAGAGGCTGACGGTCTTGTCGGTTCCCTCCCCCTGGTCTTGCACTCTTTAATATAAGCTAATATCAGAAGCATTAATTTCTCAGGGGTTGTTGCCTGTTTCTCCGCCCAGAACTCTGGCTCCAGGGACCCCACACGAGAAGGAGCAATTGAGCAGGATCCGCGTCCCCCGAGGCCTGATTCTGTTCCTGCAGGAGGGTGCTGTTGGCTGCTTGGAGCAGACTGAGGACCCTTTTTGGAAAGGTGGGGGTGGGGGAGGGTCAGAACAAAAGCCGTGCTCCTCACCGTGCCTGGAACAGGCCCACTTCTGAACTACGGGTCTGCTCTGCAGGGAGATCCTGGCCATTCTGGTTTGCTCACAAGGAGGCCTTCCTGGATGGCGCATTTCAGAAGGCCAACATCCAACCCTGGCAGCCCAGTGGCTGACCACCGCTTGAGCGTGCTGGTCAAGGCCTGACCCCTCTCCATTGGTCACCCACGGATGCATTCATGGAAGGGGAAATGTGTCTGCCCGTGGGTTTTAACTTGTGGGTGCTCTGATACTGTCAACTGAGCACCCCTCTTTTGGACATTTCTGTTTACCAAGGAGTCAGCCCCACTGCATCCAATGGGGTTTAACGGCAGGTAAGTGGGCCCACATCCCCCAATCCACCCCTCCATGCTGCTGTCAGTGCACGTGGCCTGGGGGTGGCAGGTGGGGGGCCTCTTACCAGCGAGGACATCTCCTGTGCCGAGCCGGCCTCGCTGTGGCTTCTGCAGCCCGGCTCTGGCTCTGCGGCTGCCCTGGCGGAATTGAGCCATCTTCCCCGAGGCCGGGCCTGCCATCCGCCCTGGAAGGTTAATCTCTTCCTCCTCCCCACAAGAACATTCATCACAAGGAAGTGGATTGTTGTGGGAAATATTGATCAAAAGCCTGTCTTGATGCTTGGCGGGGTGAAAATTGAGTACTCGCCGTAGTCAATCGCTTGGCCTTTGCAGATCCACATGGCAGCCCGGTCAGGTGCTGGAGCCACACGCGGACCGGGCCTCTGCCGCCCTCGAGGGGGCGAGATGCTGCATCCCTGGCTGGGCCATCCCTGCCCGGCTGCACTTAAGTGCCTCCTTCTGTCCTGATCTGAATTTGACTGACTCTTCTGGATCAGTGCTCAGGGGTTCAAAAGAGTCAGATCTCGAAAAGAAGCATCGTCATTCAGGTAAATTCCAGCTCTTTATTAGGAATGCCCGTTCATCGCCCGCAGAATGAATTCCTCCTGGGAAATGTTTGGGAGTTCTGAATTGTGTATTCAAGAACCATTTGACTTCATCCCAGGGTCGCTGTGCCACTCTTCCCCTTCGCCCCCCCCCCCCGCCACTTCACTGCTGTTATCAGTTGGCCAAGGGCCATGGGAGGGGGGCAAGATGCAGAAGCAGCCAAAGAGACTATCTTGCCCCCCTCCCTCTTCACAAAGTGAATCCCCAGGCCAGGTGTAATTGGGAAGCCCCTCTGCAGCTGGCCTGAACACCAGCTTGCAGACCGAGAGCAGAGGCGAGGCTTAACATCAAGCACAAGCTCAGAAGCGCCTGCGTGGCTCCCTCCCCGGCCTCCCCTGAGAAAGAGCTCTGCATGGCTCAAAACCTTGCAAGCTGCCTTTGGAAGATGAAATGATCTCGGCAAAGGGCTCCATGTACTCCACCTGCTCTGTGTGATTCACTGATGTGGCCCGGTGGGGTTCCGAGTCTGGTTCTCCACTCCGGCCCCTTCCTCCCAGCAAGCACAGCTCTTGCCGCTTACACCGAAAGGATGTTTGCATATTCAGAATATCGATTTTGACGAAAAGAGCAGTCCCTGTTCTTTTTATGCAATCTGAAGGTGCAAGGCACAAACTGCTCTCAAAAGCCCCCCCCATTCCCAGCCCCCCCCCCTCTGTGAGCCACATTTAATAGGCTGTGGGCTCAGGAGGCCCAGCGAGGGGGGGGGGGCGGCTCTGTGTCCCTGGCAGCCGGCTGGCTGGCTGGAGGATGCTGCAGGGAACTCGTGAAAAGCCGCTCCGCTATCAGAGGGCTTCCCTAATCAGTGCCGGGAACCTTCTGCTCCAGCAACTTCCCCAGTTCCCAGCGGGACAGCCCTGCTCTGTGGAGGTCAGCCCTGCTCAGAAATGCTTCGCTTCCTGCTATATTCCTTCAGGGAGATCCTGCGATCTTGAAAAGCCGGCTTCAGGCACTGGTGTTGATGCTCAAGGATCCCCACGGGCCGGCCAGCCAGCCAAGAGGAGCCACCTCCCAGGCCGATACGTGGGGGTTGGGGTGGGGGTTGCAGCCCTTAACCAGCTCCTGCTTTTAGCACAAGCTTCTTGGAACACAACGGAGACCAGAGGCAGACATCTGTGGCAGAACTGCCAACATACTGCACCATTCAGAAGCAGATGTGCAGTGCATTGCTCTATGCAGTGTGTGTGTGTGTGTGTGTGTGTGTGTGTGTGTATTTGAGATGGGTTACCTTTGATGGGGGTCTGCAGCATCTCAACTCTGCCTGCCCCTATGAATGCAAAGCCTGTCAGCAGAGTTTGCTAACAGTGGGTTGGTTCGCGCTGCGTCCTCCAGGGGCCTGCACTCAGGAATCAATTAATAAAAATCCAAACAGGTGCAAAGGGAGCGTGCAGCATGTTGATTTCAAAATAGATCGCCTCCTCCCCCACTTAAGGCTCCAAGGGAAGGAGAAAGCAGCCATGGCAGCGCTGCCACACACCCCGGGCCTGCACTGCAAGCGTGGAATGCCTCCCACCTTTTCATACTTTTTTCTCTCCCCCCCCCCCCTCAAACACTGGCAAGAAGGGTCCCTCCTTTGGAATTGCATGGGGAGAAGGGGGAACTGTTTTTCCTATGGAAAGCAGTGGGGGCTATCAAAGTTTCAAAGGAAAATGTAGGGAAGAGAGCAGTGAACAGAAACAAAATGTGCATGCCAAGTACACAGTTTTCAGCAAGGTGGTGTGCAGTTCCACAGGAAAACTCCCACCCCCCCGCAGCCGCCCCAAAGTAGAGAACTTCTGTTCCTGAAAAGTACCATTGCAAATGTCGGTCTCATCTTTTGCATTTACCAAATGAGGAGGAGGAGTGCTGGGGGGTGGGTGGGTGGGTGTTCCTCCCCTTTCCCAGGACCCCTGAGAAGAGAAGACCGGTGGACTTGGAATAAACTGCATTGATTCCCCCCTCCCCCCACGCCCTCTTTACAGAGTAGTGTTGATCCTGGCACTTAGGGAAGGTTAATTTCAGATGATGAACTCAGCCACATTGTAATATTTGATTTTGCTTGGCTTGGAAACACTTTATGTTTATTGATTTTCAATATAGTGCTTTTAGCTGAGGAGCCAAATGCCATTTCAAGAAAGAAAGGACCAGAAGAGCAGAAAATAGTCACCCCCTCCCCTTTTTGCCTGGAAATCCCTCTCATCCCAAATGAGGACTTTTGCAAACAGGTCTATGGCAACAGGCAGGCTTCCCCCCCCCCACCACCACCACAAAGCCCGGACCCTGCAGGTCCACAACTCAGAACCACTCTTGCCAAAACCTTTCCTGACTTTTCAATGCTTCCTTGCATTGTGTCCAGCCCCTGCCTGGTGGAATAAACTCCCTAATGAGATAAGGGCCCTGCGGAACTTGAATGAGTTCCGCGGGGCTTGCAATATGGAGCTATTCCGCCAGGAATTTCCACCCAGCCAGCCGGCCTAATCAGTACTAACATTGGCCTCCCATGGGTGCATGATGGCAGGGGTGGGGGGATTTTCACCATCTGTGGTTGCTTTATATGTTTCTAACCATTCTTTTACTGACTGTTTTATCTGTGTTAAATTTACTGTTGCGCCGCCCTGAGCCCTTCTTGGGAAGGGCGGGATACAAACAAACAAACACACAAACACACACACACACACACACACACACACACACACACACACACACATACAAGGCAGGGATCCCTCCACCCCCTCCCATCTTAAGTCTTTTATAAGACTGTGCAGGAAAGGACACCTCTGAGGAAGAGAAGAGGAAGAATTTGTACTTATGCCCTGCTTTTCTCAACCATAAGGAGGCCCCTTCCGTGCATGCAGAATAACGCACTTTCAATCCACTTTGCAGCTGGATTTTACTGTGTGGAATAGCAAAATCCACTTGCAAACAATTGTGAAAGTGGATTGAAAGTGCATTCTTCTGCATGTGCGGAAGAGGCCGGAGTCTCAGACGGCTTACAAACTTCTTTCCCTTCTCACCACAACAGACACCTCACAACTGTTGTAGCTGGAAGGCAGCAACCTGGGCAGGAGACGCTTAGCTTTTAGTCAGATTTTTCTCATCGGCTAACACTTACCTTGATCAATGGTTTTCACCGTCCGTGTATGCTTCTGTTGCGTTCATTGGTCATGCTCATTTGGATGAACAGTTATTGGGTTCATGTTGGTGTTACTGTGTCACTGTGATGTCAGATTTTCTATAATTGCCTAAACTCTGTTTTTATTTGTGGACGTGCCTTTAGAGGAGCAGCTCCATGGCCCATTGGATTAAACCTTCTGTATTTTTCTTACTGATGTTTGATTCTTTTATTCTCACCTGGACAAAAGGACCTAAAGATAAGCCATCACACAGAGCACTGGATGCTGCAGTCAGTGGGGGCGCACATGTGTAGGAGGGCCAGTTCTCAGAAGAACAATCTCCCCCCCTCCAACCTGTGGCCCTTCTTTAAGGATCAGATGGAAGCGGCCCCCTCTGTGGGCTTCTTCCTTCACCACACTCCCACCCCCCACCCCCCCTGTTCAGCCTCTGGGCAAGAGTCAGAGTGACAGACGACTCTCTGGCCCAAGGACCAAAGGTAATTTCGGCAGCATATCGTCTGAGGACCATTTGCATTTTTATGGATAAATTTGCCGCCGCCAGCCCATCCCAATTTCCGTCCCTCATTTTCATCGAACCTGCCGGCCTCTTGACTGCTCCCATCTGCCTTTGATGAGAACCTGAATTGGGGGGAGGGGGCTCTTTAACCTGCCATCATGGGGGAGAGAAATGGGAGATTTGGGCCCAGTCCAGGAGCCAGAGAGGGCAGGGAAGCCGTTTCCTTGGGAACTTCTCACAAAGCTGAACGGTGGGCAGGTGGATCACTGCCAGCAAGCAGCCATGATGCCAGAGGTGGCCCTGGCCAGTGGCCCTGGCCAGTTGATGTCTGTGGCAGGGGGCTCGATTCACCCCAGGTGCCACCTGCCACCCCCCTCTGCCTTCTTGGCTTTCGCTGGATGCAGAGTCGGAGTTGGTCCTGCTGCCCCTCTGACCTTCCCAGACAGATGTGGGACCTCCTTGGGGCACGTTGCCCAAGGGAAACCCCCCCCCCCAATGCAAAACAACCTCCCTGTCTCTGCCTGTGAACATGAAGCAACTCTGTGGCCTGTGGTCGCTATCGTCCCTGAAACCCAGCCCCTTCCAGGCCTGGCGGAGGGCTGCAGGACCACTCTGCGACCACCTTTCGGGCCTCGTTCTGGTCGGTGCATTTGCTGGGCCCAGGCGCCACCTGGGAAGGGCATCTGAATGAAGAGGTCTGCAGTGGCACCGGCCCTCGGGTGCTTTGGGGTCTGAGAGGCCACGGTGGCAGGTGTTTGAGTCCAGCTGTCTTTTGAGAGCTTCACTGCCCACCCCCAAATGCCTTTGGTGTTCCTTTTGTTTCACCCCTCAGAGGAATATTTAATGCCCATCCCTGATTTTGACCAACTTGGCTCCGAAGCACCCAACCCCCCGATCCGGTGGTTCTGGTGCCGAACTGGCCTCGTCACCGAAGGCAGGAAATTCCCTCGAACCAACGCTGGCCTAGCGTGAGAGGAAAGTTGTGAGCACTTCATCAATTTGCTGGGCCGCTTTTTATTAAATTGATTTGCATTTTAATGAAAAATACTCAATCCATCCTTGCTTTCCAGATGGGGCAATAAGCAGGTATGCAGTTAAGGGAACAAAGCTGGCTCGGATCAGTGGCTGGGAGTCTGGAGCCTGTGGGGGAGGCAAGTTTGGACTGAGACAGAAGATGGAGCCAGGCAGGGAGCCCCCCTTCCTCCCCAGACAGACACGGCCCCTTGGCAGGTTGCTGGGCCTCAGGGTGCCAAGTGCACTGCACACAGCTGCTCAGATGCAGCACCAAGTTCTGTCTAGCCTGACTTTGCAGAGTGGGTGAGGAGATTCCCAGAGCTTCCAAGGGACTCTGTTGAGCTGCAGCTTCCCCCTCTGTTGCAGCCCCTCCTCCCACGGGACATTTCCTGAGCAGAGCTAGGAGATAGGGGGTGTTTAGCTCCCCTTCTGATCCCACTCAGACAAGCCCCCTCCCTTGCACTCCTTATCCAGTCAAATAACCCCAGAGGTGGCCACACTGTAGAGTTTAAAAGGCACAGAGCTGAAGAGAGAAGGCAGTGCCAGAAGACACTTCAACACATTTTTAAGCTAAGCAGTGCTTCTCAAGCAACACTAAAGCAACAGGAGTCAAAGCGCCCTTTGCAGCCACCTGAAATGGTTCTGTTAGACACACAGACAGACAACCCCTCCATCCCCACCCCCGCAAACCATCCCTCCCCTGAGTCAGCCTTGGTGGACTTTTCTGAAGCACAAACCCAACAAATCCAGAGTCTGCTGCCAAAAAGCCAAGGAGGAGTCTGCGGGCACCTTAAAAACGGACACACCTTGATTCCCACGTGAGCCTTCCTGGACTAGAATCCACCACTGGGCCCTCCTCAAGACCATCTTGGAGCCATGAAATGAAGAAACTGAGGAATACATTTTAAGAGAAGTCCAGAGACATTTAGAACAGCAGGAGTTGGCAGATTCTGTATTTTTGTTCAACTTGCTAATACCAGAAAAGACAGGAGAGTCTGTGCTTTACCAAGACTTTTTGTCCTTTCTACTGACTAAGGACCCCCCCCCCCCTCCAAGATGACTGGCTTACTACATGGTCTTAAAACACATGAGGTCTGGTGTCTTGGTCCAAAGAAGGAATTCCCACCGGCACCAGCAGCCACGGGGCTCTGCCCTCGCCAGATTCCTGGGGAATCAGCACATCCCAGCAGGGCAAGTCTGCCTTTCCTTCCAGGCGGGCTGGAGGATCCTTGTGGTGTTTATATTCTTCAGAGATTTACTAATCCAAGTGGAGAGAAAATGAGACGCGCTCCATCTCAACCCCCATCTCCTCCCGATCTTTTTTCATCATTAGATTTTCAGTTAATCTCAAGCAGCCATTTCACAATTCCTTTATTCATCCTAGACAGGTTAATTAAAACACGTCTCCTCAGTGACTCCCCACCCCCACCCACCCCCTGCACGCGGTGCACGCAAACAGAGGCTGGCAGGCAAAAGCCTCCCCAAAACCTCCCACCTTGCTGGGGGGGGGGGAGGGGTGCTTAACACAGGATCTCCTGCCCCTCTTGCCCCCTTCCCAGCCCCTTCTTTCCTAGGCATGCGGGGGGGGGGGCAGCAGAAGGGGGAGAGACTATTCTCCTTCCTGTAGGATCACCACAGGTGGCTCCTGTGATTCTGGCACCACCTTTGAGATTGATGCCCCCGGCCCTGAAGAGCAGCTAGGTGCCTGATCCGCTGCTAGAGTCAATGTGGTGTTGTGGTTAAGAATGGTAGACCTTAATCTGGAGAACCAGGTTTGATTCCCCACTCCTCCACATTTGCGGCGGACTCAGGAGCGGGATTGGGGCTCTGTCTTTCCTAATATGGGGGCTTCTGCGTACTGCTCCTCCATTAGAGAATAGGGAGGCGTGGAGCCGCTCCGCCGCTTGTGGGCAGATAAAATGCTCCAGCCCAGTGGGGAAAGCCAGAGAAAGGAAGAGGGCTCTCTGGCTGCCCTGAAGAAGCCGTACAGGAGAGGGGAGAAGGGATGAGCTGAAACTCCGAAGAATTGAGACATTACGGGATTTAAATAATTGTCCCAAAGAGGGACGAAATATGATGGGGGTGGAGACCTCCCCAGGCAATGAAGGGCCCATTAGCGGCCCCATCAACCCGGCCCTCATCTGGTGTTATGAGTCTCCATTACGGATCTAATCAAATGCAATTCTCTCTATTCCCCGAATCAAAAACACCATATGGATAAGAGCCTAGTTTGTCTTTTTGTTCCTGCCTCCTCCTGGAACAGTCTCTCTCTCTCTCTCTCTCTCTCTCTCTCTCTCTCTCTCTCTTTTTCTCTCTCTCTCTCCCTTCCTCCCTCCCTCTCTCTCTGATTTCTCATGTTATATATATATTGCTCTGATGTCTGCTAAGGGCACGGTGCCCTCAAAAATTCCCATTAAATAACAGAGAGCGAGCACTCCGAGTAAAGAAAGTGAAATGCTATCTAGACAGCTGCAAGTAAAAATATGAAAAGTGTTGCACTTACTGTCGGGGAAAAAAGCCCATTTTTATAACTTGAGTAGACAGTTTGGTATAAAGAGGAATTCCTCACCCAAGATCAGAAGCTGCCGGGAGGCATCAGCTGGGATGGAGCAGGCAATTTGGCCGCTGGGAGAGGCAGCTGTCCCGAGAGGGTGTGTGTGTGTGTGTGTGTGTGTGTGTGTGTGTGTGTGTGTGTGTGTGTGTGTGTGTGTGTGTGTGTGTGTGTGTGTGTGTGTGTGTGTGTGTGTGTGTGTGTGTGTGTGTGTGTATCTCGACAGGCCCACATGCAGGTCACTGCATTCAAGTTCTTACCCTGCCCTCCATGCAGGTCTTAGATGGCTTCTTTCTGGGGGTCCCTGTCTGTGGTGCCATCATTTTACTTGACGTACTCATTTTACTTGACGTACTCCCAAGGAAACCAGGGCCCCAACAAATGTTTCCACAGCAGAATAACTCCCATAAAAGAAGCTCCTGATGGCTAAAGCAGTTAACAGCACCAGCCTTCGGGCCCTTTGCTCTGTTACACGTGTTTAAGTTGGAATCGAGGGAGGGTCACAGTGCTCAGACCTGAGGAGGTGAAGTGGGCTTTGGAAAGGTGCTAAGCTGAAACTCTGTGCATGGAGGAAGGCTGGGGAAGGTCCACTCTCCTCCTCCTCCTCCTTGCAGCATGGAGGGTGGGGGATGGGGATGCTATAAGTATCCTGTGGACTCCTTGCACATTCATTGATGTCTATGTAAGGGGTACCAAATCTCTCAATTGCTACTATCCATTTGTGGATGCGGTGGCTTGTCTGTCTCCGATGACAGTCAAATTCCTTCATCTGATTGCAAACTGCAGGTGACTGGTGGCAACGTCCTATTATGCAGCCTGGAAAACAGAGGTTTAATATTCCCTGTTTTATCAGCATGAGTGGGGGGGGAGGGGTCAAAGCCGTTCATTCACATGCTGAGCTTTTGACAGGGGCTTCTTTGGAGAAACAGGCAGGCTTGCTAAGCCAGGTGCTCCGGCCCTCAACCACAACACTGCCTCCCCCCTGAGCAATTCACTGACTGCAATGGGTTGTAGTTAGGATTCCCATGAGAGAACACCCCCCTCAAAGGTCACCCAGGGGATCCTGGAGGACTCTTGTTTGTGGGGCGAAGGTAAAATAAAAACACAGAGCATAGCATCAGGTGAGGGAGCTTAATTTCTACATAAAAGGATGCTTACTGGTCATTGCAGCCCCTCCTGAAACATGGCAGGATGTGGGGCTACTTAGGGGGGAGAGCAGAGTGGGTTTTGCCCAGACTTTGCATTGTAAGTTCATATTTCTAGGGCAGGGATCTGCAACCTGTGGCTCTCCAGATGTTCATGGACTACAATTCCCATCAGCCCCTGCCAGCATGGCCAATTGGCCATGGTGGCAGGGGCTGATGGGATTTGTAGTCCATGAAGATCTTGGGAACATGGACACTCCATTAGCCATCCTAGTTAACAGCCATCAATGGACCTACACGTTCGGAGTTTGGCCCATCCCCCTTTTGGCTGCCCAGAGGCACCTGAAAGGCAGAGATGTGAATGTTTTAATAAATAAAGGCAGTTTAAGCAGCAGCCATCACTAAGTCTGTGGGCCGTGAACTCCACAAATGAATCGCTCTTGGAAGGAAGAATCACGTCCTTTCCTTTCCTGTACCCCGAGCCCACTGCCCGTCCACTTCAATGGGGGTCTGCAACTTCTTGTGTTGTGGAGGGCAGAGGCGTATCTAGGGGAAATGTAGCCCGGTGCAAAATCTGAGTTTTCCGCCCTCCCCCAGTACGACCAAACAACTTTTTCTGCACCAGTCTTGAAGTCAGTGTATGGAAGGAGGAGGGGTGTGGGGTGATTTTCTACCCCCATGTGACTAAATGGCTGCAGCCCCGGTGACATTTGACCCCATATGTTCCCATGGGCGATACACCCTTGATGGAGGGGGAGGATAAGCTCTGTCTGTCCAACTGCACCTCTGCAGACACGTATCCACCACATTCCAGAGCAATCCTCACCTGTGGTCCACAGCAAGATGTGGCTCTATAGACCCTTTTGGATTTGACTCCAGACAGATGTTGGGTCTTGTGGCCTACTCCTGGGAGGCTTTGAGGGAGGCTTAGGCCCATTCTGGGATGTATTTTCAGGGTCCTTTTTAAGACCCGGCAGCCCTTCATTTTATCACCAGCCAAAGAAACCTGGGTGCCCCCCCCCCCCACTCTTCCCATTCAGGTTATGCTGAGGAAAAGAGCTCTTTTACAGAATGTACATCCCAAGCACATTCCAATGAAATCCAGTCTGATACACACCAGGCTTTGTTGTCGGCATCCAGCCCCTGGTCTTGGTGCTCATGTCGAGAAGCACAGGAAAATATTCATCTGCCAACAAAACAGGAGCGTTTAATTACAGTTTGTGGTTGTTTGGAGGATGTGATTTTGGAATGTTTGCCAGAGGAGAGCAAGAAGCAGGAAGCCAACTGTGAGAGACGGAACTGCCTGTTTTCATGTCTGAGATGTTTACGGCTCGCGATGCTCAGGCGCTGGGAAGCTGTAATTTAAGGATTTAACCAGAAAACTATTAAGTGTGATTCAGACAAAGGCTATTTGCATTCTCTCTCTTTCTTTTTCTGTGTGTGTGCAGGAGAGAGGGAGAGAGAAAACTGTCCATCTTTTTGGACGTGGGAGCTGGCAAAAACAATCCCCAGCATATAATGAGGTTTTCTGTTTGTTTTATTGGGAAGGACGCTGATTTGAAAGGCATCTGCATCTAACCATGGCAAGACTTGCCAAGAGGAGGCATTTATCAAAGAGAAGGAGGCACTTCAGAGTGAAATCAGGAAGCAGGAAACCTCAAGAGGAGGTGAAACAGTCCAAAGATCTGATAGAAGAATGGTGCGAGGGAGGGGCAGAGGGAGGGAGAGACTGTCGGAGGGAGCAGAGACCTCTCTGCAGCTGCCCAGCTGCCCGCAGACTGGAACGACACACAAGTCGGCCTCAAGTAGGCAGCACTGGAAGGAAGATGAAGGAGAAGGGGCCACGGCCCCCCAGCCAGAGCGGCCAACAAGGCAAGAGCTGGGGGCCTTGCAGAAAGCCAAGGTGCTGCTGATGGCCTCCATCCCATAAAACCTCCCAGCTGACTCTATAGTTTCCCTAATCCTAGAAAGGAAGGTGATCTCTTGGCTCCTGAAAGCAGCAACCCCACCAGGCAAGGCAGCATCCACAGGGGCCGGGAGCTGTCCAGTCCTGAAGTCAGCAGAGTGAGCGTTATTATCCATCCCCTCGGCAGGGGAGCACAGGGCCCTTCACAGGGGAGACGTCACCAAAGCTGGAAGCCCCGTTGCCACCCTGAAGAGCTTCAAGGCTATGCTTGGACCAGAGGGGATGAGAAAAGCACCGCACCAAACTGAGCCCGTTCCCCTGCCAAGAGGAAGCAGCACTGAGACAGCGGCTCCTGAGACATAAGAACATAAGAACATAAGAACAAGCCAGCTGTATCAGACCAGAGTCCATCTAGTCCAGCTCTCTGCTACTCGCAGTGGCCCACCAGGTGCCTTTGGGAGCTCACATGCAGGAGGTGAAAGCAATGGCCTTCTGCGGCTGTTGCTCCCGAGCACCTGGTCTGCTAAGGCATTTGCAACCTCAAATCAAAGAGGATCAAGATTGGTAGCCATAAATCGACTTCTCCTCCAGATGTCCTGTGGGCATAAAACTCCTGCGAAGGCAAGGATCAGGCCAGCCAGAAGCCATCTGCTCTGGGGCATCTCCTGCCACCCTCCCGTGGTGCCTCAGCCTGCCTTGTCTATCCCTCCCTCTTGCAGATTTTTCAGTCTGCATCTCCTTTCCCTGCTAGAAAAGCCAACAGTTGGCTGACTGGGAGCATTCAGGCATCAAATTCAATGGGATTGTTATCAGAGCAGCTCTAATGCATTGTGATGACCACGTGTAGAATGAGAAACTTCTGTGGCACCCTGAAGACTTCTCGGTTTGTTTTGATGAGGACTTCCCTACGGAAGAGGTATAATTGCCACCGTGTTCTGATCATGAATTCCGCAGCAATTGCTCCCACCTGGATGTTGCTGGAATAGGACCCCCCCAGGGCACCCCACCTCTGTGCACACCTGTTATGACAACCCCCAGAAGGAGCATGCAGAAGGTGGTGGGAGGCAGCCAGCCAGTGGGGATTTCCCTTTGGGGCTGGCAGGCAGGGATTCTCAGGGGCATCAACCACAGTGAAAACTGCATCTCTCCTTTCCTCCCTCCAGAAGACAATGCTTATTATCTGGAACGGAACCTCATCAGATATTCAGGTCCAGCTGAGTGGGCCGCTTCTGCTGCTGGCAGGGCCGCTCGCCAGGCTCCGTGTGTTTCATGGGGGTTGAGCTGTTCTGCTGGTGAGAGGTGGCAGGATGCCGTGCTGATGACTCTGTGCTGAAAAGAGGACTGTTTGCCTGCTGGGCGCCCTTCTGCCAGCCCTGCAGTGTTTGCTCCCTCTTCTCCCAGGTGAACAGTTGTCGCTCCTGCTGAGGGCACCTCCTTGCCTGCCACGTAGATGCGATTGTGCGGGAATCAGCCCAGCTGGGCTTCCACTCCTGACGAAGAGGTGAACTAGTTCTCCAGTGCTGGTGCCCCTGATCCAGATTGTCGGCTGGGTCATCGCAGCATGTGTAAGGTGGAAGGGCCAGCAGTGTTAAAGGAAGCTGGAATGACTCACTTGGACCAAGCATGGAGTGCAGCCACTTCAGTTTGACCAGGGAACCAGCCTCCCTGAGACCCCACCTCTCTGTTTCCAGGAACATCCCAACCTGATCCCATACAGTCCACCTCACCCCACCCCCCAATACGCAGCCCCCGGGCCTCTGCTCAAGGCTGCTCCTGCCTGGTGCCCAGTGCTGGCCTGATTCACCCCTCTCTCTCAAGTTTGAGCAAAGAGAACTTGCAGGCAGGTGGGCAGGCAGGAGGAAGACGTTGATCATACTTTTGTGAACACTGTGGCACACAAGCAGATGTGCCTGCCTGTTGCCGCTATGCATAATTGCTCCTGGAAGGCGGTTGGTCTCCCAGCCTCTCCCAGAGCCCCAGCTGCGATCGCTCCCTTGGTCCCAGACGCCGGGACCTTTGAAACTGAGAATGAATGATAAAGAAGGCCTCAGGAGTCTTGCGAGTCTAACAGCATTTAGTCGAGCAGATGCTTTTATGGAGCAGAGCAGGACTGGGGGCGCCTTTGAGGTGCCACAAGGTGATCCCGTTGCTTTTTGCTGCGACAGACCAACAGGGCAGTCCTCCTAAAGACAGGGACACACAGAGAGATGCACAGACCCGCTCACACACGCACACCCAAAGGGACACTTCTGCAGCACAGGTCCAGCTGAGGCCAGCCGAGCAAGCAGCAGGAGGGCTCCCTTCCCAGCCGCTGCCCCAGTTCTACTTCCCAGGGAGAGCAGTTGACTAAAAGGGGAGGCTAATTTGGAAGGGAGGCCAGAAGGTGAGTCTGCCCGCAGCTCCCGCCTCTGGTTCTGCCTCCTGCATCGGAGCTTCTGGGTCAAGCCCAGAGAAGCAGAGGTCCCATCCTGTGGAGGCGCGGAGCCACCCGAAGCCCACTTGACCCCTCATGGGCTCCACGGACCAGCAGCTCCATCACGCAGTTCCCTCAAGGGGACGGTGGCCCTTCACCTCACCAGCAACCTGGTGCAGCGTGGATGGCAGAGACGGTGGAACATAATTATACTGGAGATACAAGACCTCCCTCACCTCTTCCAACCGGGGACTTCATTTCTATGCAAATCCTTCTCTAAAGAGCTCACAAATCACAGCTCCGGAGTGCACTCGGCTACAAACTCATCATGGCACTTGGGGTCTCTTGGAGGCTGCCAGGGAGCTACAGTGGCCGCTGCAGAGAGTCCTCGTGTCCCGGAAACCTCACTCTCACATCTGACAGCTTGCCTGGCTCCAGCACTAGCCAGGATATGTCCTCCTGCCAGCTGCTGCTGCTGCTGCTGAGGCCAGCCGGGTCCAAGACTGCCCTGGGGTTTCAGAGGAGCTCTGTGCTCAGCTGTTCCACATCTGGTCAAAAGGACAGGGCTAAGTAATGCATGAGCACTTTGTCTGGAACGGCCCCATCCGCCAAGGGTGGGGGGGGCACCTGGCACTGCTTGCCTCAAAACACCTCCGCATAGGAAAACTCTGCCATTGCCTTGGAGTGCAAAGCACAGCTCGAGTGGGGAACGGACTGGACTGGGCCCACAGCTCAGCTTCTTGCCAGAGGAGGCCAGCCCTGCCCTGAACCGAGACTGGAGCTGGTTGGGGGATCCCCCCCCCCACACACTGAATAGCTGTTGGAAAAATCTTGGCACCCTAAGTATCATTAAGAACAGAAGACGTTGAGAAGGGAGACTAGAGGAAGGAAGACCCTTCAGTGGGTGAGGAAGGGGCCCCTTTGCCCCAGAGGAAGAGTTTGAATATATACCTCACATTTCTCTCCTGTAAGGAGTCTCAACATGGCTTCTTCTGCGAAACACCTTCTCATTGCTAGGGGGCTGGACTGACCTCCCCAGCCCTGCCATTGTGCCGTGCCCCTTCCCCCTGCAACCCCCCGCTTTATGTCTCCACCTTCTGGGAAGCACTGCACCTCCACTTCTTGGGAGCCCGGGGCACTCACTGGACATCCTGGCTAGGCCCAGTTTTGATGGGATTATAATTGGATCTGATATGGCAGCAGGTCATGGCCGGACGGCTCCCTCATACCACGCAAGGGAAGGCAGCCTCTCTCCGTTCCTCGAGATGTGGGTTGGCAGGCAGGCAGGCAGGCAGCCTGGGCTTCAGCTGAGACACACTCGGCTGCACCACTGACTTGTCATCACTGTGATGGCTGCTTTCAGAGATACTCCAGCTTCATCTGTCTCATGGAAATCAGGCACAGGCTGGAAACAATGGAGAGGACAAGGACTGAAGGCAACCAAGCCCTCCACTGCAGAAAAACTCCAGGCTGCCTTTGGAGTCAGCCTGACGCGGCTGCCAGGAGCACGAAGACTTCGATTTGAGCAGCAGAAAGTGAGATGGTTGAGGGGGCAGCTACATGTATCTGGAGACAGGATTACTGACAGCCCCTCTTCACCTGAGGCGCCAGGCAGAGATCCCCCCCCCCACCAGGCCCTGCTGTTCAGCAACAGCAGACACCTGGGAAGGAATCCGTTGCATGTTTACATTGTAAAACTAGTTGTGAATCAATTGGCTCCACATGTCCCAGATCCGATTGCATTTTGTTAGCAGACTCGGGGAACGGTTCCCTCTTGACGGCAGCCGGGCTTTGTTCAAGGCAGCGTTTTAGAATAATTGAGACCAGGCAACCATCCTTCTTATTAATATTAATCCGGGCATGCTTGGCAAACTTTGTCTCTTTTGGATGAATTTTTAATGCCCTTTATAATCTATTGCATGGGCAGGAAAGGCGGGAGGTGGCGGGGGAGGGGTGATTTGGGTGCCCTGGGATGCAGGCCTTTCTTGGGATGGACCAGCCTTCTTTCTTCAAAGACCCAGGGAGGGGGGGCAGATGTAACAGCAGCTGGGGGGGCCCATGATCACACTGTCTAGAAGGGCTCCTCCAGGAGAAATCCCCTCCCCCTCCCCATTGTAAGAGCGGCTTCCCCGTCTTTCTCCTCTTTTTCATGCTAGACTAGGGGATCAGAGCCGGAGTTCCTGGGACCCAATCCAGAATCTGCTATAGAAGGGCACAAAAATGTTTTCTGAGTTTATTTTGACCTTCAGCATATGACTCCAGGGAACCAAAGTTTTGGGATAGGAATAACCAGGTGCAGACAAAGCAACTCCTGCTGCAAGAACTACACTTTTTTTGGGGGGGGGGGATTATGGAAGCAGCAGGAAAACAAACCACTTGCTACTCAGATACTGAATCCATCTACCTGGATTTCCTTGGTAGCTTCCTACCCAAGTGCTGACCCAGCTTAACTTCCAACATCTGGCGAGATCAGGCTAGCCAGTCAAGCCAGATTCTGGGGCAAATGCAGCATTAATTCTCCCCTACTCCTGCAGGCATCCAGTCAAAAAAATGGTGACTGTCTTCTGGCCAGTGCAGAAGGCTGAAGAGGTTAGTGCTGCTGCTCTTTGCTGGCGCTACCAAGCCTGGAGCTCTGGGAGACGGCGGACGCTGAGTCAACCGAGCCCCGAGTGCTGAGTTCCGGCCCTGCTCCCTCCATGCAGAATGGCCCGGCCTCTCCCCGTGGTGTCAGGAATGCACAAGCCCGCCTTTATTTCGCATCCTCCGATCCATTAACATTCGAAGCCGCCACGCATATATCCCAAAATCCCCTGCAGCAAATTGGACAGTGGGGACGGGGAGGGATGTGCATCTGCATTTGCTTGAGGAATGAATTTGTCCCCAACCCCTCCGCAGGCAGCTGTTCGTTTCCGAGTCTGTGGCCATGACTGGCACTGGGAACGTGTCGCACTTACTCATTGGCCCGGCGTGATCTGGTTAAGGCTTTTTTCAAAACTGGCCCTGCAAAATGAGGCTTCAGGTGGAAGGACAGCACTTGTACGGTGGCTTGTCCCTGACAGGCTGCCCCAAAATATTCTGGTGCCAGAGGCCAACCCCTCCCCCCCACATGCCACCCTCAACGGTCCCTATTCATAGAATCATAGAGATGGAAGAGACCCCAGGAACACCCAATCAACGCACAGAGGGGTATCTAGGGAAAATGCAGCCCGGTGCAAAATCTGAGTTTTCTGCCCCCTTCGCCAGTGTGGGCGGCCACCCTCCCCCACCACGACCACACAACCTTTTTTTTTCACCAGGTCTTGAAGTCAGTGTATGGACTCAGGGGGGAAAGGAGGAGAGGAGTGTGTGTGTGTGGGGTGATTTTCTGCCCCCATGTGACTAAATGGTTGCAGGCCAGGGACATTTGACCCCACATGTCCACCTACGTGGTACGCCCCTGTCAGATAATGGAGCTCAACCCACTAGGAAGATCGCCGGGCAACCAACCCCTCGGCTCTAGGGCAGCCGCACATCCCAGAACAAGGGGGAGTCCATCTACAGGACAGTTGCCCTGCTGGGTTGTTGAATCGCCCTTGCTTGGCCCCCTCCTCTTTTCCACAGACATTGCAGCTCTAATCATCCACCCCAGAGATGCACAGAGCGCCCCTGACCCATGGATCTCCACTGTCCCTGCAGAGCTGTCCATGGCTTGCCTGCAGGGCCCTCGGCTGCTCCAAGAGGAGGTCTGAGTGACTCTTCATGAACTGCAGGGGCCACAATGGCCACATTCAGAGCGCTAGCAGTGCGCCGGCACTTCTCAGAGGCTGCGCTGGAGGCCAGAACTTTGCTTTCAAGATGTACTCTCCGGATTCCTTCTGACGCTCTTCTGTCACCCTGAGGGGTAAATGCAAGGGCGTGCAGGGGGTGGGGAGGGCTGGAGTGGGGGCCGGAGGAGGAGAGAGGTTTGTCTCCTCATTACCATATCAGCCCCTGGACTAGTTGGGTTTTCCATCCTGCTACGGCTCGGCCTGCCTTTTGTCACCCTGTGCATTGTGTAGGTCTGCAACTCATGATACCAACACTGAGTTATGGCTGCGCCGGATGCAGTAAAAGTTTGATTCTCTCCGTGTTCCACCACTTCAGGCCATAAACAACCAAAATTACCTCTTTCTTTAGCTTCCAAGAGGACTAATCCCCTGTCTAGTGCTTTATCAGTCAGCTGAGAAAGAGGTAGACTGACCTGCCAATCCAAACAGAATATATTGGGGAAAGTCATATTACTCCAGTCTGAGATTCCTCTATAATTCAACAAACAGCACCGTCAGGAACATTCTAATTCTTTTCTCTGTAATGAGGAGAGACGTTAATGCCGCCCCGTCCCTCTTCCTCTCTTCCCCTCTTTTGCTGGTTTTGATGTATTTTCATATCTGATGTAATTGATGGTTAGTGAGGCCTGGCTATCGATTCTCACAAAATGCTCCACACATTTGGAAAGGTGGAATATGTGTTTTAAATAACGAAAGGTGCCCCAGGTGCTTCCCGGGTGCCGAGACTTCCCTTCCGACCATCTGAAGCCTCTGGCACAGAAGAGGGTCAGGCCTGTGCCAGCTGCCCTATTCTGCCCATGCCAGTTGCTACGACAGATCAGGCAGGCCAGCAATGTGCGCCAGACCCCTGACCACCACGGGTCCTCCCACCTGGCCCTGGCTTCTCCGCACCGAAGCCCGGAGGCCGGCCAGGGAACCCGGGTTGCTTGGAGCTTTATCAGAAAATGATAAGGTTAGAACATGTTCCAGCAGCCAAGAGGATATTTATTGGTGCTCCGGCCCTGTAGCACAGCAGAGCTTCAATAAGCCGGGTGCTGGGAGAGCCATAAATCCCCCCATGGAAATCACACTGCAAAGAGGACAGGGGAACAATAGCAAACGGAGGCTAGTTAATATTTCTTCCACCTTGGCTGTGGAGCAATATTTAAAAAGGAAGGTCTGCTGGCTGACTGACACGGACAAGGAGCGGAGCTTTTCTCCCATGACTTGGAATGCTTCCTGCTCCCATCTGGGCAGGGTTCTGCCTTCCGGGCAGAGGGGCGTGTTCTTCATTGAAGTCTGTCCACAGCCTGTGCCTGGGGGGGTGGGCTGCCCTCCCTCTCCTCTGTCCAAAAATCAGGGGAGAGAAGGAATCCCCACTGCTCCAAGCACAGCCAAACCCTCTATTTTTTTCCCCACTGGGGCGGCAGAATTTTAATTTTCCACCTCTGGGTCCCAAAGGTCAGCCCAGAGGGCCAAATGGAGCCCTCCCTATGGGTGGTTTCCTTCACAAGTTCCTTTGTCACCAAAGCTGGAGAAACATCTGGGCAGATGTGAAATGGAAACCTGCCCAGGCCAATTTTTCCTGCTGATCACTTGACGGGCAAGTGGTGGGAGCTGGCCTCGCCGTTCTTTGCCTCTCTCTCTCTCTCTCTCTCTGGGGATTATTGGCTTTCATGCTAAAGAGCAGCTCAGTTGGGCAGGAGTAATTTGGATTTAGATGCATTTTAATCCTCCACTTGGTAAATGAATCACTGGCGCTCTTCCAATTTATGAAAAGAGGCTCCCACCCGGGGTCGCTCAGTGTCCAGCCTTTTGGATATGAAGCCATCGGGGTAGCTTAGTCCCTGGTCACTTCTAGGGCCCTGAGTCGGTGGTGGACGGAGTTCGCTGAGTGGCTCTTTGCTCAGAGTGTAGCTAATCAGAACCCACTTGGAATGCATCCTTTCCATTAACTTTTAGCAAGGAATCAAATAGCGTCATTACTATTGTTCGTGTCACAATAATGTCTGTGGTGGCTCTCTGCAATCTGTTTCCTTTGTCCCTGCACTGTCTTGAGTGATGAGCAGGAGGAAAGGAACTCCACAGAGAAGTGAGACACACCTGAACCCAAGATCT
This sequence comes from Sphaerodactylus townsendi, assembly GCF_021028975.2. NCBI lineage: Eukaryota > Metazoa > Chordata > Lepidosauria > Squamata > Sphaerodactylidae > Sphaerodactylus > Sphaerodactylus townsendi. The sequence continues at coordinate 149,334,907 of NC_059428.1, forward strand.
GCTCTCTGACGCCAACAGAGTTTTCTGATTGGACTGCTGTGCCTTTAATAGCCATCTAAAATGCAGAAATTTAGCAGGAGGGAGTTTTTTAGACCAGAAAAACCAGTTTGGCACCCCCTACCTATGCCAGACAACCCATGGACCCAGTGTGGGAGGGTGATAGCCTTTACCTGCCTAGGAGAGAGAGAGAGACTCAGGTGATGAGTGATGTCCTTGGGTTACCTGACACACCACCCATTCTTTGGGTTTCTTCTGCCACACGACCTAACCCATAGAGCCCAACTGTAAGCCAATGTGGTATAGCGGTTAGAGTGTTGGACTGGGAGACCCATCCTCTCTTCCTGCACATGCTCTTGATCCCTGCTGGCATGCAAAGTGAAGCACCACCTCTGCAGTAGCAGCAGCAGCAGCAGGAGGGACTAATGAGCAAGCAGCCAGGATAGTGGAGGGCCAGGGCTTGTGGCCTTAAGGTATGCCCCTTGGCACTCTCGCTCTCTCTCCTGTGGTTTCTGGGAGGGGCACTTTGGGCACCGCACAAGAAGCCAGGGATGCCAGCCACTTTAAACAATGCCTCATCTTGCCACTGCTGCCCACCCAGTGTGCTCAGCACAACACCTGAATCTTCACATCAAAAACTCGAGCGCAAATCAATAGCATTTGAAACAGTCCAGGCTCTGCTCAGTCACACTTTGGGGCTCGCAAATTAAGCATCCATCAGTGAGCAAATTGCACAGAAGCACCTTCAGCCGGGAAGGGGGGGGGGCGAGGACGTCTCTGGACTCAGCTGAGAGCTGGCTTGACTTCCCCTCTTCTCTCCCCTGCCCCCAAGCAACGCAAGCACCTGCCACTCAACTGCGCCGTCCATCTCCTCCCCGCCCAGATGTGGCGCGTAAATCCTTCTGGTGGTGAATTCAGAGCAAAGGATTTTCGGTCTAATCTGTTGTTAACAGAGCTATTAAAGAGAATGTTTAGGCTGCAAGGATCTAACCGATTATGATATTTAACCACCGGGCTCGGAGGAAAACAACCCTAAGCCCTTACGACAATGCAACTTAGACTACAGCTCCCACCACACACACACGCGCGCGCACACACACACACACACACACAGAGCAGCCAAAGTTGGTCCGGCAAGCCCAGGCAATGAGGCAGTGCTGTTGGGCTTAGGAGGGGGAGGGGGGGCGGGAGGAGGCAGAAACTTGGTCCCAGGCCTCCTGTCCTTCTCTTCCCTGGGGAATACAAAGGCTGTGGGTGGGGTCAGGAGTCAGAGGTCCTTTTACCCACAGAGATGAATCTGGCTGGAGAGACAAGCAACCTGGTTTACCTTGGCTATGTAAGATGGATATCTGTTCCACTTCTGGCTGCAGCCGGGGAATCTCTCTTTGAAATGCCCCCCACATGTTTAAAAGCCCTCCCTCTGTGCAGGAAAGAGGCCTAGGGAGCTGCCTCCTGATCCGCACTCGGCCTTCACTTGCAGGGAGGCTTGTTTTTATAGTGTAGCGCAGTACACTAGTTCAGGTTCCGTCACACAGCAACATATGCTAAAAACTCAGCTACTTTCATTGTTATCTTAGGGTTCTTATCTGATAGGAGAAATTAGATCTTTCTTTCATCTCAGCAGCGTGTTTCTTGTAACAGTGGCAGAATTTGTTGGCCTCGCCTGCCATCATGTCTTGGAGAATGTAGTAATATATGTTTTATGGTTTCAGGTGCCTTTGGCTGACATGGACGTAATCTATCTTCATGTGGAATTTGCCTATATCTGCCGGGTTGTCATTGCAGAGGGAAAAACATTCAGTCTTGCCTGCAGTAATGTAAATAAAGGCACACTGATTAAAAAAAACACTCGTAGTTGACCCCATTCAACCATTTTAAGGTGTGACCTTGTGCCTTTCGCACAAAGCAAAGATCTGACCACTCCTATACAGTGGTGTACCTGCCTAGGGACAGGGGGTACCCTATGTCCCCGGGCGCCCTCATTTGGTCACGTGGGGGGCGCGACCATTTCAAGGTTGTTTGTGGGTTTTTAAAACTTTTTAGTGTTTTTACGTTTTGGCCTGCAGGGGGCGCATTTTTAAGGCTAGCAGCACAAAAATTTCAGGGTACCATTCAGAGACTGTTTTAATGATACCACCCAAGTTTGGTGATGTTTGGTTCAGGGGAAGCAAAGTTATGGACCCCCAAAGGGGGTGCCCCATCCCCATTGTTTTCAATGGGAGCGAACAGGAGATGGGGGCTGCCCATTTGAGGGACCATAACTTTGGTCCCCCTGAACCTAACTTCACCAAACTTGGGTGGCATCATAAGAATAGTTACCAGATGATAACCTTGCCTATTCGCCTGGGGGGGGGCGCCAAACTCAGGTTTTGTCCCCGGGCTCCAGTTTGCCTAGGTACGCCCCTGCTCATATAGATTTCATTTCATTTAAATTATATTTGTACCCCGCCCTATCCCTGAAGGGCTCAGAGTGGCTAACAACATGATAAACAATACATTTCAACAATATAGCGGCAATAAAATACATAAGACTAAATAGAACCAACTGATTCCCTATAACATTATCAGTAAGGACCCTTTCTTTACAAATGTCCTTTGAGGACCAGAATTATAGCACCGAGAGGCATAACTCACCTGCCACCCTAGCAAAGGCTCTCACTTTGCAAGATAAACTTTGCAACCCAGAGGCCACCAGCAGAAACGCCTCTGAAATAGCCACCCCACATCCCAGGAGATTCCAAAAGTCCTGAGGGGGGTGATGGGGTGAATTCCTTCAGGGATCTCAGACTTCACTGTGTTACTTCTGTGACCCAATAGGAGCTACTGACCATTTAGGGGAATTATCTTTGCTGGCATCTGGCTTCTGTGGGGGTGCCAAATCCCCCCCCCCCCACATGCCCTCTTCACACAGGATCCCTTTAATTGCCTCTGGATGGGGACACTTCTCCTATCTGTCTGCAATTTGGTAGGATTCTTTGATGAAGAGCCTGCCTGGTTCCTCAGGATTTCATCTTAATTGGATCGGGGGATTAAGAGGGATCCAGAAATGTGTTTCTCACAGAAGCCGAAGCCGAACGAGCAATAAAGATAAAGAGAGAAAGGAAGGAAGGAAACGCTCACAAGTGAAGGATAATAGTACAGACAAAGAGTAAAACACCGAAAACAAAAATGAGGCCACACCATGGAGCCCCCTCCTTAGCCTCTCTCTGGTGAGATCTGCCCCAGGGGCAAATTCCTCTCCTGCAAGGTCTTTGGTCAGGCTGGGTGGCCAGAATTAGCACAGCTGGTGAAGTTGCCAGCAACACCACTTTTAAAAAACAAAGCCCTACAGCCCGGAGCTGCGGTTGGTATTCTGTGGGAGATATTAACTGTAGAAAATCTGAGGTCAAGACAGTGTCATATAATTTCATGGTTGACAACACCGGGCCTTAGCAAAGGACTTGCTGATAAGGTGTTCTGCGCTGGAGGGGAAATGTCATCAGAGAGAGTCTGAGTGCAGCTGAGACCAAGGAACAAAGTCTCCAAAGCCCCGAGCTTTAGTCTTTCCCAAGGTCTAGGGGAGGGGGGCTTGAGGGACAGCCCCGTGTCTTCAGACGGTGCATCAGGGACGTGATTCCAGCAAGAAGGGACAGCATTGCCTCTGGGTAATTGTAGGCTCTAGAGGACTTTTGGGGATCTTCCTCCTTTAGATGGGAATGTATAGCCCAGGTGTGGAGATGAATCTTTTGCCCTACAAGTAAAGTCCTTGTCACTGCCAGACTGCTCCTCTGGGGAGGGGTCCTGAAGAAGTGTTGAGTGGACACAATCATCTGGACATACCTGAAGGGATGTTTTTTTGTTAGCCCTGAAAAGAGGACCACAGTGTTATGTTGGGGGTGGTGGTGGCTGGGGTTGCAGCCTTTGGTAGATCAACTCTCCTATCTGGATAGAGATGAACAGAGGAGGAACACAGCGGGGCAATTGTTACCACTGCTGCTCGGGTAACATTACGTGAGTTCAGCTCAGGCAACGTAGTGAGGCGCAGGAAGCCGGTGTTCTTCAAAAGCAAAGTATTTTATTTTGAAGTGGTTGCTACAGCTTGGGCAGGGGAATTTTGCTCTCGTAACCAAGCGCAAGAACTTTTATACACACAGATCAAAAGGGGCAAGGGGGCAGGTAAGGGGGCAGGTCCCTTACCATACAACAATAAAGAAACATCAACACATAAAAGAAAAGATACAATTACAACTTTGTGAACGGGACCATGAAATCTCACTGTCAGGCATCTTCCCGCAAGACTTTGCGATAGTGCTGAAACGGAGAGCGGAGAGAGTCCGTTCATAAAACTGGGTGAGCCTGTTTAACGCACCCAGGAATCTGGTTATCAGATGGGCTGCTTCCTTGAGTTATGACCTGAGGCTCCCGCATCTCAGTCCTGCAACTAAAGAAAGTTCAAATGGTCCAATGGTGATCTTGGCACGTTCTTCAATGGCTGGGATATCTGGGGTGCCATTATCAGATTCAATTTGTAAATCCAAAGGGGTCTTTGTTTCCGCTAAAGAGATCTACCGGGTGTTGGTCCAAACTGAATTCCAAGGCTAGCTTCCTTGGCTGTTAATATTAGCTGCTATAAGCTATTGCTTTTACCCATAGATACAGATATTTAAAATAACATTTCTAAACTTAAACATTAGAGGAAATAACCTTAAAGAACCTCCAATACAGTACAAGCACATATACATATAAGCAAGAGTATCCTAAATTAACAGTAACCAAAACCTGAAATACTGGAAAACCTAGCTAGAGCATAATCCTAAACATTGGGCAAATAATAAATCTGAGGGGGCTTACATTAAATCTTAGAAGGGATAAAACAAGAGGGAAAACCATGTAAAACAGAGGGGCGTGCGCACGCACACACACACACACATATAAAAACGTAACAGTGACTTTGTTAGTCATGCCCAAACACCGAAACGGCTGGACTGATCGCCCCCAAATTTTCACATGACGCCCCTCCCTGTTGCAGGCAGGTAATCGGACCTTCAAATCGCTGAAAGTCCATACCCAAGCCAGGTAAAACGGCCTTTTCCTGGCGCACCAGGCCATGAAGCTGGCTGTGTTTAACTGTCACCCTTAGAATGTTCATGCAGCATGTCTGTGGCCTGAGGGGTTGGTATGCCCTTAGAATGTTCACGCAGATGGCCAGAGATGAGCACTGAAAACAGTAAATAGGTAATACTATTAGGTAATACGAGTGGAAGTGAAACACATACACACTTTGCTGTGTGAGACGTCAGGTGAGGTTCCCCCCCTCACATGCAGGTAACTTTCACTCTCTGTGCCTCACCCACTGCTACCACACAACAGACATACTCTCATACACATCCAGTTCATCCTCACACACCTCACTCTGCCCTCCCTCATATCTAACCACCACTTACCCACTTCCTCACCCATATTCACCACAGCTCTCTTTTACTAAAAGCAAGCTGGAGTTTGCCTTTTCCTTCTAAGAAAATCTGCGGGGTGGAGGCGAACCAACACTACTGGCTCCGCTTCTTCTGCACATGGCCCTTTAAGAACCCAGAGAGCTAGCCTCGATTTGAGTGCCTCACCACCCTGCTTCTGCTGCCTGACTGGGATAGCCTCCTTGCCCCAGTTCTGCCTTACCCAAGCCAGGACTGTGGATGTCAACCAGCCTCATGGACAGCACGATTCGCACTCTGGACAGTTGTGGAATGGAAAGGGTTACCTTATACTAAAAAAATAAGACACCACCATATAACAATGTGAATTATTATAAATTCTGATTATAAATTAAGAGCGCTGCTTTTAACTGACATGAATTTTTAGTATTATATTTTGTTATCCGCTTGTTTATATTGTGATGTAAACCGCCCTGAGCCCTTTGGGGGAGGGCGGTATAAAAGTGGAACAAATAAATAAATTGAAAAGAAAAAGAGGGATTCCATTTGACCAAACCAAAAGGCTATGCTGCGGATCATTGGACCTGCATGGACATCTGCGTGGGTTGCGGACTGTGATGAGAAGGACAATTGCCACAGCAACACGTGGCCGGGCCCCGCTAGTGTATATATTAAAAAAGCTAGCAGTGACTTTGTTAGTCATGCCCTAACGCCGAAACGGCTGGACGGATCGCCCCCAAATTTTCACATGACGTTACTCCCTGTTCTGGGCAGGTAATCGGACCTTCAAATTGCCAAAAGTCCATATCTGAGCCAGGTAAAACGTCTTTTTCCTGGCACACCAGGCCATGACACTGGCTGGGTTTAACTGTCACCCTTAGAATGTTCGTGCAGATGGCCACAGATGAGCATTGAAAACAGTAAATAGGTAATACGAGTGGAAGTGAAACACATACACACTTTGCCGTGTGAGATGTCAGGTGGGGTCCCCCCCCTCACATGCAGGTAACTTTCACTCTCTGTGCCTCACCCACTGCTACCACACAATACACATCCAGCTCATCATCACACACCTCACTCTGCCCTCCCTCACATCCAACCACCACTTACCCACTTCCTCACCCATATTCACCACAGCTCTCTTTTACTAAAAGCGAGCTGGAGTTTGCCTTTTTCTTCTAAGAAAATCCACGGGGTGGGGGCAAACCAACACTACCGGCTCCGCTTCTTTTGCACGTGGCCCTTTAAGAACCCAGGGAGCTGGCCTCGATCTGAGCGCCTCACCCCCCTGCCTCTGCTGCCTGACTGGGATAGCCTCCTTGCCCCAGTTCTGCCTTCCCCAAGCCAGGACTGGGCGTGTCAACCAGCTTCATGGACAGCGGGATTCGCACTCTGGACAGTTGTGGAATGGAAAGGGTTACCTTATACTAAAAAAACAAGACAGCACCATATAACAATGTGAATTGAAAAGGGAAAGAGGGATTCCATTTGACCACCCCAAAAGGCTATGCTGCGGATCATTGGACCTGCATGGACATCTGCGTGGGTTGCGGACTGTGATGAGAAGGACAATTGCCACAGCAACGCATGGCCAGGCCCCGCTAGTGTGTGTGTGTATATATATATACACACACGTTCTTTCCAGGCCTGATGGGGACTTTTGAACAACAGTGGTCTCTTTGCTCTGATCCTTAGCCAGTGTAATCCGGTGACAGGCTCAGGAAAATATTTTTTCTATTTTCCTGGCTGTAACACAATCAGGAGTCTGGTTTGGTCACAAAGCAATCCTTGGCTGTCCACCAGAGTGGAACGGGCACTCTCTGGCTGGCTCTGACTTTCCCCTCTGCCACAAATGCCGTGGCATCCAGGCACGGAGGGCGTTGGCACGGAGACCAGATACCCCCTCAGTCCACGCTCTGGCTTTTCAGCATTCAGCCAGCTTAACACCTGAACATTTTGCTTGTCATGTAACAAAGAGGATTTGGCCTATCAGTACAGAATCCGGAATAATTGGCGAGCGCTTAATTCAGCCCCTTTCCAAGATGACAGGTGTGCTTTAGAGCAGTACAAATTTTTTTTGGCTTTGGTGATGAAAGGTCTCTGCAAGCAAGCAATTTTCTCTCTTCCCCTTACACACTCCCAGCTTCTCTTCTGGGCAGTTTAAATCATGTTTAAAAATCCCGCAGGCTTGTTGCCACTGAAAATCTGCTGCGTATCCCTGAAGTTAGAAGGTTTCAAAGGTCAGATCTGAATCAATGGGAAGTAAATGGAGAGGAAGCGGAGGCTGTTCGGGAGGCTGAAGCCAAGCAGAGCCACAAAGCTGGACCAACCAGCCCTCAGCAGCAGAAGCCAGAAGATTTGTGTGTGTGTGTGTGTGTGTGTGTGTGTGTGTGTGTGTGTGTGTGTGTGTGTGTGTAAAGAATCCCTTGCTGCTCTGCCACTGAAGGCCACAGTGCAAAGATACATCACTAGCAAAAAGAACTCAGTATTCAAAACCTTCAACAACCAGAGGAAATAGACGGATCCAAACTGCATTCTGACACCCAGACCCTTGGGCAGCACACGGTGAGGTCATTGTCTGGACATCTCAGTCTGTGAGGCTCACCAGAACTCAGAGCCTGTCTTGACCCAAGGAAGAACCAGCAAAATCATGAGTCTCTGCAGCTTTCCTGGTTCTCAACCAGGGCCTGCCGAAAAAACAACCAGTCCACAACATAGGTCTGTGCCAGCCCTTGTCCTGCTGCATCACCACAGTTGTCCTCCACCAGCAAATAATTTTCTAAATAAAGCCCAGATTCTTGCTCACCAGACTGACAGAGACCGCCAGACTCTGAGAATGGGGCAGTGGCCTGCCAGGGGATTTTCCCTGGGACAAGGCCAGCTGGGCGGACTGGGTGTGGTTCTTCAGGGAGAAAATCTATTCTCCACACTAGAGGTCATAAGAAAAGGAAATTCTCAGAAATGGTTTAAGACACAAAATGTGAGCAAAACTGTTGTTTGTTGCTGTTGTCGGGTCTTCTCGTGTGCAAAGGAAAGCCTTTTGCTGCAGTGGATCTCCTCGGTTTCTTCTCACCCCCCTTCGCAAACCTCAGAGTTTCTGCCCAAATTTATGCAGCAAGTGCAGAAGAACAGAAGTGGGGAGAGAGGGAGGGGGGGTTGCGTTTCTCCAGAGTTGCCTTCAATCCAGCAGGTCCTGTTTGGATGAATGTTGTTGTTGGGGCTCTCTCTCTCTCTCTCTCTTGGTGCATTTAAATGTGTCAGAGTTTAAAACGCTGCTCTGTTTGTAGGAATTCAATTATCCCTGAAGATTACACAAAGATTATCAAAGTTGTAAACAGCAGAATATGTTCCGAGATCAATGAAGCACAACAAAGACCATATTTAACAGGAGGCATAAAAGCGCCGCCCGGCCGGCTAACTGTGACAAGCAAGCGGAATGTCGCACCGTCATCCTGCTGAAGGTTAGGAAGTAATTGAAATCTCGGTTGCGGCACAATCCGGCTCGGTGCGCAGCACGGCAGCCTGTCAGCCCCACTTCATTGGCAGGTTGCAGCAATTCCTGCACTCGGAGCCGGCAGAGCATTAACCCCCTGATCCTTTTATGCCGCCTGAAAAGAGGGGGGGCAGCCTCCTCTGCCACTGGCACCGAACTAGAACCCAATGAACCGCACAGAAGGCGGGTGAGCATGACTGGATGCAGCAGCCACCTGAGCAGGGCCAAGGATCCCCTGTACATCCACACACAGGCCCTGCAACTCCATGACTAGAGGAAGGACAGGGGCGTACTGCCTATGGGGCACATAGACTTGGGCGCCGGCACCAGCTCTGGGTAGTAGACCAGGATGCCAGCAGGAGATCCAGGCGGTAGACCTGGCCTCCGGCTCCAGGTCCAAGCAGTAGACCTGGCTGCCAGCACAAGTCCTGGGCAGTAGACCTGGACTCCGGCTCAAGCTGCAAGCAGTAGACATGGCTGCCGGCATGAGCTCCACCAGTAGACCTGGACACTAGCGTGGGTTCAGTCAGTAGACCTGGGCGCCTGGGGGAGGCAAACAATTCAGATTTTTGTCTCTGGACTCCATTTTTCCTAGATACTCCTCTGCTTCTGCCTCGTCCTAGTGGTCTATCTAGCTCAATCTCCTGTTTGACGGAAAGGCCCCTTCCGCACATGCCAAGAATGCACTTCCAGTCCACTTCCAGTGCACCGTGCAGCTGTGTGGAATAGTAAAATCCTCTTGCAAACAATTGGTTAAGCGGTTTGAACGTGCCTTATTCTGCATGTGCTGAAGGGGCCAAAGGCTTACAAGCCGGGCATAGAGCTCAAGCGTCCTCCCTGTACTCCCTGTACCAATTGTTTGCAAGTACTAGCTACTGCCTCTGTACATGAAGGGTCCATTTAGTCATCCCTGGCAGAGGGAAGGCCCTGGCATCACTTATTCACGTGTGTGAGAGAAAAGAGTTCCCACCGCTTGCAGGAGACACCGTCTGTGTTCTGTGCCTTCTCACTGCTTCTCCCCGTCTCTCTGAGACTGCTTCTGCCTCCAAATGCGGAGGGTCTCTTGTGCGGCGGGAGAGTCCATCTGAGCCTCGTCCCCAAAGAAGAATGCGCCGGTTTTAGACATCTGCTGTTTTCTTAGGATACAGCTAAAAATGTAAATCACAAATTACAAGACTTGCCTGCTGGAAAAAACCAGCTTCCCTCCCAATTACGGTTAATAGGAGAAAATTAATGTACCAATTAATATGGCCGCTTTTAAAACTCCATCTAATGTGTTAACTGCTGTCCCTGCCACTGTCAATGTGGCAAAGACAAGGGGTACCTCAGAAGGCGCTGGCAAAATGTTGCCTCCCCGACACTTAAGAGACTTGGCATGAGAAGCAACACCTGGGAAAGGAGGTTATTTAACATTTGAAGGTCTGCAGGAGCCATAAATCACAGCTTACATGCCAAGCAGGTTGAAAGGATAGAATACATTCAATTTTACAGTATATTAAACTTCATCTAATTTGAACATAGGAAGGGACCAGCAAAATAAATGACCAATTTCTGGAGCAGAAATTACCGTTTGGCTGGTGCCGTGATGGAGCTTCTGGCATTTTATCATGTTCTTAACATAATATCGCTTGTCTATTGATGCAGAGTTATAATCCAGGCGCAAATGAGAAGGCAGCAAGAAAGCAGAGCAGAGAGGCTTTCTTTTAAAAAGAACTGGCGTTGTTGCTCTGATGTGATTCAGAAGGTCTTCTGCACCGGAAATAATAAGCGGGCTGAAGCACAAGTAAATCGGAGTGGAGGGTGCCGGTGGAGTGGGGGCAGGGCCAGAGATAGCAGCTGATTTGCCACCCTGCCCCCTGGTCAGAAACCTTTGGGGCTCACATGATGCATTACAGAAGGGACTCTGAGGCTGTTAGGAAGCTTCCCTCCCACACGCTGCTGTCTCGTCACAAAATAGGTGCCGTGGTCTTGTTCAGGAGGACTTGCTTGTCGAGGGAGTAAAGCTGTGGGTGTAATTGATCAGCTCATGGGGCGAACTCTGTTAGGGATAATGGGTGTGTACGGGTGGGAGGCCCTTCCCTTTCTTAAACCCCCAACCCCATTTCATGACGCTGCTTCCTGAGGAATCTATAAGAGTCAGACAGGGACCGATGTTGTCATCTGCTTGCTGATTGACTAGCTACCTTTGTTGTACCGGGAATCTTTGGCTTCCAATTGAGATGTTGTTCTCATTCAGATGTTATCATATTTTGTAATTGGCTTGCTGATTGACTGAATAACCCTATCAGGCTTGCCGTCCAGCTGGAGTCCCAGACAGAGAGCCAGACTGCAAAGTGTGGAGCAAAAGCAAACAGTCCTTCTCCCTACAGGTCCCCTGTGGATTCCAGCCCGCCATGTCCGGCCGGCTCATGGAGTGGCACCAGAAGGAAACCAACCCCATCCCGGAAATGGAGCGGATCTCCCTGGAGGACCCTGCCCTGATGCCTCGACGGAGCCGCCGCCAGCGCCAGAACGGTCCGATGACCCGGATGACCTGGGGGGACGTCAAGGCGATGACCAGCCAGGCTCGAGAGTTGCTGCAACAGCATGGCCGCCCCGAGACACCCGAGGATCTGTGCGCTGCCATCTTTGCGGTTATCACTGCAAATTCCGCAGTCACAATCATCTGCTTGCTCTGCTGCCTCCTGCCGGTGACAATCGGTCACCCCCTTTTGGATCTTAATCAAGCCAACATCTGGGAGCGATTCGCTGCCGCCGCCAACGTCTCGTCCTTCTGCTTGGGCCAGTATCTGGGGGTGGGAAGCCTGCTAAGCTCCTGCCTGCTTCCCGTCTGCAAAGCCCCTGGAGACTTCCTAGAGGAGTCTGGCCTGAGCCCCTTCATGAATGCCTCATCTATCAGGTACTCTATGAGCGCCGACTGGGGACCCGTCGTCGAAACCCTCCCCGCTGGCACTCTCTCCCTCATCACCAAAACTGTCGCCAACCACGAGTCCAATACTTGTGCCCGCATCATCGATGTGGTGGGAGCACAAGCCGGCCTGAGCCCCTTCACCGGCTCGGCCAGTTGGAACTGCACACATATGGAGGACATTCCCCCCATGTATGGGAACATCCTGCTCCCTAAAGGTTGGTTCTGGACTTGCAGGGAAAGAACCTTCAACTACATCCCCGCTCGTCTCTCTGCCGGGACTCTTTGCTGTCTTAGCCGCCTCACCATCGTTCTGCCACAGGCTCCGCCCCGGGAGCCCAAGTGCCGCCGTCGCTCCACCCTCCCTCTCGACCCGGGCTGCCGGAGCGACGCGGTTGCCCTCTCCGAGGCAGAATACGTCTCCCTCGCGACCTCCCTTGTGGGAGTCCCCGGACTTGCTTCCTACAACGCTAAGACTATTGGCCGTTTGGCCTGCGCCCTTGCGAAGTCCATTAACTCCACCTCAGTTGCTCTGGATGCTCTGGCCTCCGAGCAGCAGGAACTTCGTCAAGCGACTTTAGATAATCGTGCCGCTATAGATTACTTGTTGTTATTGCATCACCAAGGTTGTGAGAATGTAAATAATATGTGCTGTTTTAATCTCTCTGATAACTCCCATTTGATTCATATGAAAGTGCGTGAGTTGCAAGATATTGTGTCTAATCTGAAATGTGATGTGTTGCCTCATTGGTGGTCAGTCCTTTGGAGCTGGCTGCCAGGAGGATGGTTAAGTGCTACTGTGCAATTCTTCATTGGTTTGATCGTATCCCTTGTTGTTGGATCCTGCCTTGTTCAATGTATATCTGCCTTTGCCTGTAACGTTTGTAAGAAACCCTTTGACTTTCCCCTATGTCGAAACCAGGTTCTCATGTTGCATAAGCAGCTCAACCAGCTTGAACGAGTTCCTGGGGAGGCAAGCGTCCCCCTAAATTGTCCCAGCTAAATTCTGTTCCCCTTCTAAAACATTAGAAACGGGGAGATGTAGGGGTGAGCCCGCGAACCCAGCAGAACCGTAGATAGTGCGCCTGGAATGCCGGTGCCAGCTACGGCCTTCTGGGCACACATGCTCTCCCACCCCCCGTTCCCCCGTGAGTCACAGGTCATGAACTACCTGACTCACGATCACCAGGTGTCCTAGACAAAGGGACAAAGGGGCTCTTGCCCCCAGGTGCGGATTAGACCCAGACGCGGATGCTTCCTCCTGCACGTAGCAGCCTGATGAGATCATGCATCACATGACACTCTCCCGCTCTTCCGCTTTCCCTACCTGCCTGCCTCCTTTACACGCCCCCAGAGAAACGCTAATAAAAGGTGCCAGAGACTAGCGCACTGCAGAGTAGCCAGGTCCGTAGATCAGCCAGATCCACGGGACACGCTTCCTGCTGCTGGCTCTCTCCACCGGATGATATCTCCGCGTCTCGCCTCTTCCTTGCGACCCTCGCAGGCACGACTTCACCCTGCCCTTGGGCTTGCCCACCTCTCAAGCCGACTGACCTGCCCTATTAAATAATGTGATGCCCCCAACTCTTTCTTGGCATTGTTTATTGGAGGTCTCCTTCCCTTCCTCTCCCCACAACTGGCACCTTATGAGGCAGGTGGGGCTGCGTTCGGAGGGAGCTGTCACTGGCCCAAGGTCACCCAGCAGGAATGTAGGAGTGGGGAAACAAATCCAGTTGACCAGATAAGAGCTTGCTGCTCATGTGACAGGTTGGGAATCAAACCGCCTTCTCCAAATGAAAGCTCACAGGTCCTAACCACCACAACACTCCAGAAAAGCCTTTAGCCTTGAAAACTCTACTGTGTCACCATAAGTCACCTATGACTTGACTGCACCCAAAAAACCTCCTGGAGTCTCAGTGAGAGGAATGGGGCTATAAATAAAGTAAACAAAATAAATAACAGCAGGCCCTGGAAATTCCTATTTGGAGGGAGCAGTAAAAGTCCATCTTCTCAGTATATGCTCCTGGCCATGGTGTTTGGACGGCTTCCCCCCAACACCAAGTTACTCTGTCTACGTGTCGGACTGTGCGTGCTTCTCCCCATCATTCACCAGCTGAAGCAGCCACAAATCTGCGTGCAAATAAAAACTATGTTTAGTTTGCAAAACAGGAGTCTGGTATTTCCATCCTGTAAAGTTCATTGTTCTGGCTGGCTTGCTATTATAGCGGCAGTATATTAGAGGGAAGCCATTGCAGCTGCCTGGGCCCCATTCAGAATGACAGCGCAAACGGCAAAGCTTGGAGGGCAAGGAGGAGGGGGGGAGCTAACCACCATCAGCAGAGCCTGGCTGGCTCAGAGCAAGGGATCCTCTGCTCCAGCAGGTGAAACCAGCGGGCCCCAGGAAAGAAAGCAAGAGAAAGGCGCCAAAAGCAAAGCAGAGTCATCCTCGCCCTGATGATTCCTCGGAGGGCCATGTGGCCTGGCTCTGCTGGTGCTGACAGTCAGCTGGGAGGCGGCCCAGCCATAACTGCAGCCAAAGGAGTGGTGCCTTCCAGAGAATCATTTGTTGTTTTCTAATCATAAAAGCCTTTAGTCCTCGCAGGGGTGTTGGAAAGGCCTGGCTGGAAAGCAGAAGGAGCTGGCCAAGAAGTGTTGTGGAATCTTCTGGCTTCCCAAGAACCCTGAAGGTCTGACCCACAGCAGTGGGGAGCCAGAGGCCCCTGCAAATACCCCGGGGGGAGGGCACAGTCGTGAAAGGCCTGCCTCTCTGGCAGTTCACTATCGCAATGGCTTCGGAAGGCGCCCAACTGGAAAGAACTGTTAAGGGGCCACTGCTCACCTCTGCACATCTGGCATCATGGACAGATGTGCTTGGCTGGCACCTCAGGAGGGGTAGCCTGCTCTTCTCCTCCGTGTAAAATTATTGGGGCCGGGGGTGCTTTCTCCCTCATGCTTGGGATTCAACAGTGGCCCCAGGAATGCAGATCTGACATCGGTTCTGCAGGCTTCACAGCAAAGATGGGCAACTGGGTGTCCCATGTTTAGCTGCTACAGCCGCTTGCTAACCTCCATCAAACACTTTTGTGGCTGTGTGGTCATTACAGTGGAAGAGGTCCAGTCCTGCCTCCTGGCGGCTGCCATGTCTGCCCAGTCGGTGGGAAGAATTCTCTCCCCAGGCCCTGGATGGTGGAGGTGGTGGGTGGGAAACACCCAGGCCGGCTGGCAGGCAGGCCGGCAGGCAGGCCGGCAGGCAGGCAGGCAGGAAACCAGGGGGCCAACAGACAAATGCCAAGTGGTGAGAAGGTTAACAGCAGCCGTGTTTGTTGACCATCAGTCGCTGCCCAGGCGCTTGGCTCACTGCTTAAGGGGCCGCCTGGCACTGCAACGTTTGAATATGCAAAAATCTGCCCACTGAGCAAGCCAGAGCTGGACAAGATCGAGTGACTGCCCGCCATGAAGCCCCCAGAGCGGGATCGGGCCCCAAAGGCATGCCAGCCGCTCCCAGGAGAAAAGGAGAAAGCCACACATCTCCTGAGAGGAAGAGGGGAGAAAAGGGCACAGGCCCCACTTTGGGGAGGGAGCCCCACTTGCTGACTCTTCGCTGGAGGGCAGCTTGCCAAATTCCAGAGGGAGAAAAATGTCCAGTTAGCCCTGTCAATTGGGTGGGATCTTGGCAGCTGCTCAGTTTGCCTTCATTATGTGGAGGGTCTGGGGGTGGGGGGATCAGCTTTGGTGCAGCCTGGCGGTTTGCAACCAGGGCCCCTGCATTCCTTCAGCAGCGAAGAGACATGCCCAGCTTCAGGTGGTCAGCCACTGCCCTGTGCTTGGTGCAAGCGTGTCCCGGTCCCTTCTCCCTGGTGGTGGCAGACGCCGGGGGTAAGTTTGGCTGCTCTCAGCAGGCCTGCCATCTCTGGGGAGCAAACACCCCCACAGGGCCAGCCCCAGCTCTGTGCAAGCAAGCTGGACCCCTCTCCGCGTCCACTCAAAACGGCAGCCCAGCTTCAGGAAGGGAAGATTTCCCAGACGGGATTCCTTTGCTTCCTGGCCTCAGCCTCTCTGAGAGATCATTGCCCACTACTTGTTCAGATGCTGTCTGAGAATCTTGGGCCTGGAGCAGTTTGGAAGCCCCACCCCCACCCCCACCCCACCCATCTACCGAGGAGAGTGACATTTCATCTGAGAGGCTGCAGCACTCCCCATGCAGTGTGGTTCCTAATTGAAGGTGGGGGGGGAGAAATCAAATGTGCCCCTTGACTCTCCCATTTCTTTTGCGACTGTGAGGTTTTCCGCATGCTGAGTTAGTGCAACGATGCAAACATCAGGAGTTCATCAGGGCAAATAATAACATCAGCTCCCAGGTCAAATTGCAAGAAGGTTATTCAGCACCAAACGTTTGGGAGGAGGCTTTTAACCAGAACCGCAGTCAGTGGCAAATCCCAGTTAGCTCCATGATGGTGAGCACAGCCCTGAGCCGACCTGAGCCGACCCTGCCTTGGGGGAGCCCCATGGAGATGCTGGAGGTAGCTCCCAGAATCCTTTGCTCCGCTCTCTCTCTCTCCCCCTCCCTCCCTCCCTCCCTCCCCCCCCTCTCTGTAGACATGCCCCCATACAACTCCAGGGTTCTCTGGCAGAGCCAGGTAACACCAAGGAAGGGCCGGCAGCATTCTAGTTTCTTTTAGCTGAGAAACACCCCAAGCCTTCTCCCAACCCCACTCCCCTGGTTTGCAATACTTAAGAAAGCCGTGGTGGACTTGAGGATGTGGGGAGGGAAGCAGCCCCCCTCCCCAGCTCTGTAAATCTTACCTTCATGGTGAATACAAACCTAAAAGGAAACCAGGCCCCTTTGCTTGTTGGTAAAGAAATGTACTTGGGTTTCCCTCCCCTCCCTCGCACAACAGCGGTTGCAATTGTAAGCCTAATTACTAGAGCGTAAGCCCCATTGAGTTCTATGGGACTTAATACTGAATAAGCACGCTTCATGTCGCGCCCCCAGAATGTCTTCGTGATACCTGCTGAAGACTCCTGTCCTGAGGAAGAGGAAAGGCTCCTCCGCCTTGGGGGGAAATGCAGTTCGGTTTCCCATTTCCAAGGTCAGGGAGGTCAGAGGTTTCGAAGGGCAGAGAAATTAGAACATCTCATTGCTATGATTTCTGCCACCCAGAATCTGCTTGGCCACCAGGCCGCTGGCTAGGGGGCAGACAGGAGCTCCCCGTTTCCTTTGTTTCATTGAAGACCCCCAGGGTTTTCTTTCCCAAACTCCAGAGGCAACAGGGAGGAGCCCCCCCCCCCCCAAATGCCTTCTTTGCTCTTAGTTCTGGGATTCTTTGGCGACTGCAAAGAGCCATCCAGACAAAATCTCAACTCTGAAATGTTTCTTCAGAGCCTCAGGGCTGTCTCCTAGCCTAATCATAGCAAATGCTTTTAAAATGTATCTCAGTGTGGTATTTAATTGATCACTGGATGGCTGTTTAAACATCTGGCGGATGGTCGGGGGGGGGGGGGGGCTCAGCAGGGGAACGCCAGGAAATCATTTCGGAGCAGGAAGTGTCGGCCCCAAACTCTTTGTTTCTTGCCTCATGAGTATTCCACCTTGCCTTGGTAACACCCACAGCTAATGGCGCTTAATGGTGCCTGTAATTGGTGTCTCAAGTTATTCAAAAGTAAATTTACTAGAAAATAATTAGCAATTTTATAGTTCACTACTTCTTTATTTTGTTGATTAAAAAAATCCAGTGGCGTTTATCAGATGATACAATAGCGTGAGGCGGGGAGGGGGACTGGTTCTCTGGGGCCCCTGGGGGGGACTCCTGGCCCCCAGCATGGAAGCACACACACCAGTTCTCTATACATCAACATATAGGGGTAGGGGGTTGGTTGCAGGCTTCCTTTCTGAAAGGAACTGCTCTAGTTTCTGGAGGACTTTAGGAACGCCTCCCTGTCAATCAGGAAACTGGGACCATGTGCCTGGCATGGCACTATCACCCCCCAGGCAAGGTGATCAGAGCACCTGCCATGCCAGAACCAGGAAGGGGACCCCCATGTCTCTTGGTTGAGCCAGAAGAACCAAGTTCAAATTCCCACAGCAACCAAGATCAGTGTGCGCTCTTTGACCTATCTTTGGGGTCACAACAGATGAGAAGATGCGGGAAATCGGTGACCAGGAACCTCCCCCTTGTGGATTTTCTGATCAAAGTTGGCCCCCGCCCACTCACACCTCGACTCTTGCTTTCTGGAGAAAAAGGTGGCCGTCGACTGACTGGCAAAAGCACCCAGAAAGAGATGAGATAGACCCCGGTGCCTCCCTCCACCCCGCAATGTCCTGATACGTGTGCTTTCCCATAATGTCGGCAGGACCCAGCCATAGACATCTCAGCACTTTGCCTCCTCAGCCCACCTGAGCTCTTGGGGGGTTGGGTTGGGATGCCCCTTCCCCCAAACTCTAAGCAGAGCATCTGGGCCACGTCCAGGTCTCTTGGAACTCCCTCTTCCAACCCTCTGGGCCAGAGACAAAGAGGATGGACCCAAAGGGCAACATCAGAGCGGCTCCCCACACTTTGGAGGCCCCCATCCTTAGCTTGGACTTCTCTGGAAAAGGGGCTGAGGGAGACAGAGACCAAATGGGAGACATCTCTGGTTGAGGAAAACCACAAAGCAGCTGTTGAGAAGGCAGCAACCCATCACACACACACACACACACACACACACACACACACACACACAAGAGGCATCGGCGAGGGATCACACACACACACACACACACACACACACACACACACACACACACAAGAGACACAGGCAAGCACACTTTGCTATGAGAGGGAATCATGACTTTTGACCCAAGAGGTCTCTTGGTTCCTCTGAGGGCTGTGTGTAAAGAAATTCAATTGTTCTGGAGGAGGAACCCCCCCCCCCCCGGCAAAGCACTTCATGTTAAGGACTGATTATTTAAATTGAAAGCATAAATGGGGACCTTGAAGCCCCTCCCCCAAACTAACTCAGACCTGGCACTGTCCAAGGTAAAAGCCACCTTCTCCCTAACCCCGCCCCGGAGAACCACCTTTTCCTGTTGCAGGAGCATCTCCTGGTTGAAGGTAGGATCCAGAGGAGGAGGCCTAGCCCCACTCCAAGGGGGGAGGGGGCTTCTGGCCGTGGGACCCCAGGAAGGACAAAGGAGGTCCAGTTCCAGCCCTGGGAGAAGGCGTGGCCAGGAATAAGGTCTTCTGAGAGAGCACATTGGCATTTTGATTCTGGGACCTGGCTTCGGACCAGGGCAGCTCAGGGGGCTCTTAAGCCCAGCAAGCTCAGGGATAAAACGTGAGCTGGAAAGAAGCAGCTTAACCCCGGGGGTTTGGGGAGGGAGGTTTCACGGCTCAGACCCCCTTCACAAGCAAAGAGTATTTCCTGACTCCCAAGTGACAAAACCACTTCAACTCAAGCTCTGCGGCATCAGAAAAACCTCAAAAAAGGGTGACATGAGTATTAATGAGTATTAATTAAAGGGACGGGAAACTCCGGGTTTGCACAAAAGCCATATTGTAGCCCCGGTCTTTCCAAATGGCAGCATCAGAGGAGAAGAGAACAAAGGCCTTCCCTTGACTGTCCCTGCTGGGGGAAGGGGGGTGGGGCTTAAAAGCAGACAGGAGATTAATTAAGTGAATCCATCTCCACATTAACAAGCTGCCCATCAGAAGGTGTGGGGGGGGAGGGGGGAATCACTCAGCTGGGATCAGCATCACCATCACACCCCCAGTCCATTTCTGGGGAGAGAAACTTCTTCCCTGGAAGAGGAATTCTGGACCCAATACCAAGATGGCGGAGGAACGCCCCCAACAACTCCTGCTTCCACCCAGGAAACCTCTTCCTGCAGCCACGGGATTGCAGACTCTCCAGTGCTTGGCCACAGTGTGAGCGAGGATGCGGGACTAGATGGACCCTCCCTGGTCCGGTCCGGCCTTCGTTTGTTGTCTTCGTTTGTTGCAGGGCATTGTGGGTCCCCGTTGCGGAGAGAGAGATGGGGTGATGATTTTTCTGTGGTGATGAATCAGTTTTGGATATGGAGGAAATGGAAATGTGTTTTGCTTCCTCAGTAGCAGATACAGACAACCCTTTCTGCCCTTGCCTCTCCAAACAGACCATACCCAAGAGCAGCCCTCTGGCCCCATGGCCAACACTAGCCATGTCCCACCCCAAGAATCTGCCACTGCTGCCTACCAGATCACAAGAGAGAGAGGGAGGGAGGGAGGGGGCAGGGGATGGGGGGGGCAGGTGTTCCTGCTGGGCACTCTCAGAAGCTCTGGCCAAGATGAATCATGGGCTGGCTCCGGGCTCTGTAGGTGGGCTAGAGAAACAGCAGATGCCACTCGAGGCAGAGTGGGGCGAGACATCCCTTTGTGTCCAGACAGCATGCAAGACCAATGTGTGGAGGAGCACCTGTCCCCATATAAGAGCCCTCTGCCTGACCCTGCCGCATGGACAACTCTGCCCAGGGTGGGGGTTTGGAGGACTGCCGAGACCCCCCACAGCCTCGTCTGCTGGAGAAAATGGCCTCCTCCTACTCTGCTGGCAGTTTCGACACAAACACCCCACAACCGAGATGCTGCCTGCCCCTTTCATTATTTATTAGCCAGATCAGTGGGAATGTTCTGTTTGTAGAAAAACTTGCACCATGACGCGCTTCAGACCCTAACAGTAAAATAGATGCTTATTTAAAAATCAATCTAAGAATCAAGGTTTCCTTTTCAAACCGTTTACTGGAGAACCGAAATACATAACAAAAACCCTTGAGTGGGGCACCTGCCGAACGACGTGCACACACGCAGCTACACATTTAAAAGCATCACAAATGGGGATTGATTGTTGGAGAGCCAGAATAGGTGGACGGCCAAGGCACAAAAGAAAGAAACTGAGCCACGCTGGGGCCCTGGAATTAGGCTGCCAACCCTACCGGGCAAATGGGGCCATATGCGGAACGGCATCAGCATGAAGGAAAAGAGAGCAGGAGAAACCCCAGCCCTCCGGCACTCACCAGAAGTGCAGCTGAAGGAGGAAGCCACAATCCTGCATGGACTGGCTGGAGGCAGTGTGGTTTAGTGGGCAGAGTACTGGACTAAGGCCTGGGTTTACACCAGTGGTGGCAAACCAATGGCACAGGTGCCAGAGGTGGCACTCAGATATGGCACTCCATATCCTCTCTGTGGGCACGCGCAGAGCCCCCCCCCCCCTGCACACACACATCTAGGCTGGCCTGGGCCCCTGGGCTCGATTATTAGCATTAAACCTAAGACCTAGTTTTGGGGAAGCAGTGTAGGTAACCCTGTTAAGCGCTGTTAAACCCCACTGATTTTCATGCGAAGAACTAAAGCACGATCCTTTACCTGGGAGTAAGCTCAGTTGCTGGCAAAGGGGCTTGCTTCTGAGTAAACCCTCCTAGGGTCATGATTTACCCGTTGGAAGAGTTGCACGGTTGCTTCAAAGCAAAGCCACCAACTACCACCAAACTTACTCCCGAGTAATGCACGCCTCGGAGCCAACCGTTTTTCTAAACTGAAACCTCAGTATTCAGGTTAAATTGCCATGTTGGCACTTTGGGATAGATAAGTGGGTTTGGGGTTGCAATTTGGGCTGCACTCAGTCTCAAAAAGGTTCGCCATCACTGGTTTAGACCAGGGGTCCCCAAACTTTTTAAACCGGGGGCCAGTTCACTGTCTCTCAGACTGTTGGAGGGCCGGACTAAAAAAAACTATGAACAAATTCCTATGCACAAATGATTGTAAAATGTTTGATTTCACCTTTCAGCCTTTCTGTCATGGTCTATTTTTAGAACAGTGACCAAAGTATGTCAAGTATAGGGTGGGCTCCAAATATGTTGTTGGGGAGGCTGTGGAATACCTTCCCTTGTAAAAAAAAAAAAAAGCAGAACTTTGCCAATGAAGCATTCCATCTAGCTTTGGGATCAGGTATCTTCACAGGTTCTTTCCTCCCTAAGCAGCCAGCGAGCGATTAAGCCAACCTGGCTGATGCCAATGCTCAGGAGGAACAGAAAGCCTGAGAGCAGCACATGGAGTAGCCGAGAGGGAAGGGCGGAGCAGGCATTGCCACATGTAAGGTTTCCAACTGTGGGTCAGAAAATTCATGGAGATTTGGGGGTGCCATCATGTAACTGCAATCAACAGCCATTGGGGCCGGTTCCTCCTCTCCCTCGAGCCCCCACTGCACATGAATGGATCCATCGCCGCCATGCCTGGCGGGCCGGATAAATGCCTTCAGGGGGCCACATTTGGCCCCCGGGCCGTAGTTTGGGGACCCCTGGTTTAGACCCACACTTGGCCTGGGGACCTTGGGCCAGGCACTTGACCTCAGTCTTCACAGGGTGGTTGTAAGGTCAAAATGGAGAAGTGGGGGACTCCCCCAAACTCCTCAGAAGAAGGGCAGGATGATAATCGCACAATGTGCACAATGACAATAAACGCTGCTGCTGCTTCTTCTCCTTCTCCTTCTCCTTCTCCTTCTCCTTCTCCTCCTCCTCCTCCTCCTCCTCCTCCTCCTCCTCCTCTTCTTCTTCTTGCAAAACTTCACAGGCCTGTTCTCACACTCCCTTTCGGCTAACACCACAACACCAAGCCAGTGGGAACTCTTGCACCACTGGGGAAAGCATTGTCTTGCTGGCCCAGAGGTGGCGGAGGAGCCAGCGTCCTGTTTGCACAGCTTCTCACGTGGGCAGCCACAAAGCAGTGAACCCCCCTCCCCTTTTGTTAACGGCATCACCACCGGCTTCAGGAAAACTACCCTTTTCGGAGGGGGGGGGGGATGAGAGTCTGTCGGCTACCGAGGACGCTCCAGTGCTCTAGCAGGAGAACATCCTTCCATGTGGACAGAAGGCAGAGATCATGACTGGGGGGGGGGGGGCTGGGGCTCAGGCGCTTTGGGAGGTCCCTCCCTCCCCAAATGACCCTCTCCATGTGTTCTGCAATAAGAAGAGCCGGTCCCACTCATGAATAGCTTTGTCAAAAAGCCGTCCTGACAGGGACCCTGTGAGATCTCGCCATTTCAACCACCCAGGCAGCCGCTCGGCAGACAATTATTTGTCTCCTTCACAGCCTGAGTTTCTCCTCCTTAGAAGGATTTGGCCCTGATACCCCATCGGCTCCGGCTTCTAACGGCTCTCCGTTCCGTTCTCGAGGACATTGTGTTTTCCTTCTTAAAGTCTTATTTTTCGGGTAAAGATGGAATCAAAAGGTGACCTTTTTACAAAGTTCTCTCACCCTGGAAACCCCTGTGTATTTGGCATTAAATGGAAGGAATCTCTGATCCTCGTCGGAAAGTTATTTTACAAAAAAATCTGTACATGAGGCCTGAGCGCTGAGCTGTTTTCCAGAACAGGGAAGGCCAAGGTTGTCACTGGGCACAAAGCAGAATCGAAATCAAAGCACAACTCCTTGTCTCCTGTTCCCAAGCCCTGCGCTTCTCTGCTCCAAAATTACCCCCCCAATTCACAGCAAAAAGGAGCAGTCAGGCCCTGGGGCAAACAGCCTGGGACTGCGGCAGCCTCCCTCTGCGACCGGTCAAGGACAGGGCGGCCAGCCAGGTGCTCTTTCAGGGGCAGCTGCATTTCAAGAACATGCTCCAGACATCAGAGATGCAGCAAATCATTGTCCTCACAGAAGTCCCATCCCCCAAGCCCTCAAGAGTTTGAATCATAGAGTTGGAAGAGACCCCAAGGGCCATGCAGTCCAACCCCCTGCCATGCAGGAAGTCAAAATCAAAGCACTCCTGACAGATGGCCATCCAGCCTTTGTTGAAAGACCTCCAAAGAAGGAGACGCCAACACCTTCCAAGGCAGCACATTCCATTGTCCAGCAGCCCTTTCTGTCAGGAAGTGTTTCCTGATGTTTAGGCAGAATCTATGACTCCTGGTCCCGGTCTCTGGAGCAACAGAAAACAGGCTTGCTCCCTCTTCAACATGACATCCCTTCAAATGTTTAAGCTTTAACAGGCTGCATCACAGCTCTTTGTGCCAAATGCTGGCAACCTCTTGCCATGGCTACTTGGCCACTGGGCAATCCAAGCTTGTCCCTCAGTCCCTTCCCTCTGTGGTGAGACACGTGGCACTCAGACTGCCTTGACAGCGCCAGGAGAGAGAGGTGTGCCCACGGGAAAGGTTGTGGCTGAGAGGCAGAACCAGGGTCACAGGAGATGTCTGGAGGAAACCAAGGGTGTCAGGCAGCACAGAGAGGTCTCCGTGCCAGATCCCGGACAGACTGCTGCCTGCCAAAGGAAAACATGCAGGGCCAGACAGAGTCGTGGCCCATGGTGCAAGAAAGCAACGGCAGAGGGTCACACAAACAAATGTGATGGCCACTTCTCTGTGCCACTTCTCCATTCCCGTTGGCTGCAAAGTAGGATATGTGAGTTACATGGATAAAAGGACCCTGTGATTTGTTTGTATATGTTGAGACAAATATATAGCATATTATTTGATAAAATCTTTCAAAGTTCACACAAAAGAGGGAAAAAAATAGACCAGGGAGGCAAAACGCCAGCTGGCACGGAACAGACGCAGGCTTGGAAACCAAAATGACAATCTGGAGTCTGGGGAAAAACAGGAACCAGGCATACGCAGCAGAAGCATCCAGAACTGAAGAGGGAGCTGGAAACTCCCACACAGGAAGCACCAAAGCTCAGCTGCACCTGCTGGGCTCCAGAGCAGCCTAGAGCAAGGTGTGCTTGCTTTGAGGAATCCCTCTGCCCGGGCTGCATGCCCCAGGGTCTTGCTGCATTTGCAGAACTTGCATCAAAGCCCCCAATGGGCCTTCTAAGCCTCGTCTCAAGGACAGCTCTTCTGAGCTCCCCTTCATAACCCCCCTACTGAAACTCCCCACCACTCACCCCATTGCCCTCTCCCATTTAAAAAACCCTGTACTACTTTCTGCCAGTTTGAAACAAAACCAAAAACATCCATAAAACATCCAATAAAACAAGTCAATAAAACATCAAATGCAATTCAAATAAACAATTCAGAACTACAGAACAGCCTTGATGAACAAAATGCCAAAGAAAAAAGTACTATTTTCATCCGAGATATGACTTTCCCCTCCCCTTCAGGGACGGGAGCCGCCAGGGGCTCGGGAGCTTCAAGCCAACCATTTATGTTTTATTTCTGTAGATATTATACCACACTTTTCTCCCCAGTGGGGACACAAAGTCGCTTACGGCCTCTTTCTCTCCTGCTCCAGTTGATCCTAACAGCAACAATCCCATGAAATAGATTCAACAGAGAGAGGCAGAGAGAGTTGGCCAGTCTCACCGGGTCGGCTTTTGTGGCAGGACCCAAGAGCAAACTGCACACTCACATGAGCACAGGACAGGACAGCTTCCACACATCACAACACCCCAGGAGGGGCCCTGATTTTGACCCCCCCCCTCAACCAGGCCTGAAGCTACACTGGAGAGGCATGAAGCAGCCAAGGCCTTGACTTCAGCATTGCCCTCCCCCTCCTGAAAGCCCCCACATCGCCCCCTCCCACCTATTGAGGAGCCAGTGGCCAGAGGAGGGGGAGGAGGAAGCTGAAAGTGTAGGCACAGCTGGAAGAAGCAGGAGGGGCCACGTGGCACAGCGCCCACTTGGCATGCAGGTTCAACCCCCAACCTCTGCAGTCAACAGGGCCTGCCAGCAGGTGATGGGGGAGAGCTCAGGCTGAAACTCTGGAGAGCCATTGGCTAGGACGGACCGAGGGTCTAATTCAGCATCAGGCAGGCTCCAGTGCTCAAGCGCCCCTACGGCTTCTCTTCCTTGAAGCCCGCAACAGTTTGCACGGCTGGCTGCCCCACCCTCCCAACCCAGGGAACAGGGACCTTGGCTGGCTGGCTGGCTGGCTGGCTGGCTGGCTGGCTGGCTGGCTGCAGGCAGCTGCTTTGGTAGCCCACTCCCGTGCCCCACAAGCCCACTGACATTCAGCCGATGCAGAATTAAGGGTGGGCCCCAGGAGGCCACATTTGTATACAGAGAGCAGTGTGGAGCCTGCCAGCCTTTCCCCACAACCGGGTCTATTCAGCCGTGTTATTATAGATTGCTCGTTCCCTTGAAAGGTCAGATAACACAATACAATTGAATCATATTAGCGAGCCAAGCGTCTCTCGGCTTGGTATTTTACTGCAAGGCCCCATAAAGCAGGTTGGGGGGTGGGGGGGGGGGGAAACATACATTGCATAATAAAGCCGGCATAATTGTCTCCTGAAACAAACAATCCGTTTATGAAGAGAGCTGGCTGTAATTGCCAAGCCCCCAAACAACTGCTGGGCCGGCCAGTGATGGAGAACGGCACGGGGGAAATGTCGAGTGCAGATATTACCCAGTGCAGATCTTACGCCATTTCAGCACAGTGCCTAAAAACGCTAGGCAGAAGGACTAGGAGAGGAATAAACAGTCGGCGAGTGCATTGTTGTGAGACCAATATTCAATACTCGGCGTAATGTATAGGTTGTAGTTAGTGGTTAATCTAAGACAATGGAGAGAGAGGGACGGACCCTGGTTCCGCACAAGCTGCTATTTAGGAAATGCAGAATTGATTGCAGGCATGATTGAATGTTTCGGAGGAGGGCAATTCCCCAGCCAGCTATGGCTCTGTCTGCTACTTTTTAAAATTTGCCTCTAATCTGCTCCAGCAAATCCTTTTTAGCACGTTTATTTCCTTTCCACGTTGCCAGCGGTTTGATTAATCGCCAAATGGGCCCGTCTTTCCCGTCCCCCTCTACAGTCTAATTTTTCATCAGGCTGTTAAAGGGCCTTCCATCCTAAACGGACATCATTTCTTTGCAAGATTCGTTACCGTGTTAGGTTATTAATGTGGGCTTCCAATCAGCTGCATCTCAGTCCCAGAGAGATTAGGGGACTGTGCTGGGGATCATCAGACTTGTTCTGCAAGCGGAAGGTGTCATTTGTCACTTCAACACCCTTGCGGAGCAGCGGTGGTGGGGGCTCTCCTTCCTCCATCTGGGGTAGAGTGAGGTTCCTTCTCCCCTCCAGATTCTGCAACGTTGGCACTCTGAGCAAAATGGACTCATGAGGGGCAGAGAACTAGCAAGGACCAGAAACCCCCTGGAAATCCTCTACTTGTGAGTCCCAGCAGAACAAGAAGCAAAGAGAAGGTGAGCCAGCCAGGGCACGACAAAAGCGCTTCAGTCCCGTGAAACAGTTCCTTGAGTTCGGCCCAGGGATGGGAGCTGTGCAGACTTGCAGAACCAACTGGGCAAGCCCACTGGGAAAGGCCTTTTGTACCGTGCAACATTCACAAGGGGTTCATGCGCTGCAGGCAAGGCACCTTGGGGGATGTTCCAGCCACTGGTTACAGTCACATCTGGCGGATGCAGGTTCTAATCCCTGCTCACGCCATGGAAGCTTTTGCTGGGTGACCTCGGGGCAACCTCTCAGCCTGACATGGCTGAAATGGAGGAGAGGAGGAGGAGGAGGAGGAGGAGGAGGAGGAGGAGGACTGCTTTGGGTCCCCGTTGGGGAGAAAGGTGGAGCAGGAATGGCACAGCAATACCTAAATGCATCCTACCTCTCCTGTGGAGTGAGGCTGGCCCCAAGGCCTATTGCTAAGGCCGTTCATGGCCCAGGTGACAAAAAGCCATTGGTTCAAAGAAGTGTGCCTGGCCCCTCCCCCACAGCTCTTCTCCACCAGCCCTCCGGAGAGTGGGGAAGGTCACCCCGAGCATTCCCTTCCTTCTCCTCTGCACCACTCTGCACATTTTTAGTGCTCCCTCAGTGACCTCGATGGTGTGCCAGCAGAACAATCAGATGTAAATCTGCTCCCTGCCGCCGCTGCTTGCATTTCCTCTGAGCTGCAGTGCCAGAGCGTGAGAACTCAGCCCGGTTGCTGTTTGGCCCAGGGCGAAGGAGGGTGAGCCGGGGTCCAGACTGCTGCCCAGTCCCCCAGAGGAGGAGCAGCAGCAGCATCACCAGGCCGCCAGGACCGTTCTTTGCGACCTCGAAGCGAGCTTCCACCCAGGGAAGGGAACCGGCCCCCACTCAGCAGCCTGCCCGACTCTCGAGACGGGGGTCTTTGGCAAATCAAAAGGCCGGTGCTGTGTCAACCCCACACAATCTGCGGCCCCATCTTGCTACGCCACAGGAGAAAAACACAGCAGGCGGTGCATGGATCAGGACCCTCAGCTCACCCACAGAACAGCCGGTTGCCTGGTCAGGCCAGGCAACTCAACAGTGGAAGTGGGGGATGTTCTGGGGTTGGGGGAGGAATGTCTTTGCATCCAGAGGTGGGCGGCGGGAGGAGGGTGGCGGGGCTCCTGCCAACAGACATTTCTGTTAGGAGGTTTGGTTAGCCTTTAAGTGCCACAAAACTCCAGTGAACCATCCTGTTCCAGCATGGCCTAGTGGTTAGCGTGTCAGGCGAAGATCTGGCAGACCCAGGTTCACAACCCCCATGGAGGCTTGCAGGGCCAATCACACGCCCTCAACCTAGCCTACGACAAGGACGGGGAGAACAGTGTAAGCTGCTTTGGGCCCACAGGGCAGAGAAAGATGGGGTAGAAATGTGGTAAATAAATACATTTATGGCTTTTGGAATAGGATGCAAGCCACAGATTTCTTCTGTACATAAAACCAGTTGTGAGACCAGAAGACGAGCTTGTGAGGTGGCAGGCCTCTCTCTCTCTCTCTCTCTCTCTCTCTCTCTCTCTCTCTCTCACACACACACACACACACACACACACACACACACACACACACACACACACAGAGCTCTGGATTGGTGCTGGAGGAGGGGACTCAGTGTCCACTTCAAGTTGGTTTGCCAACTACTGCTTGGGAAGTTCCTGGGGACACTGAGCAAAACCTGGGAAGGGTGTTGTTTTGGGAAGGGAGGAGGCCCAGGTAGGATCCAACTCTGGAAAAAAAACACCTGCCCCTGCCCAAAGCAGAAATGTTCTTCAGGGAACCTGGCCTCTGTTGTCTGGACATCAGGGGTAACCTCTGAAGATTTCCAGGCCTCACCTGGGGGTTGGCCACCCAAAGGCTTGGCTCTGTCTTGCAGCCAAAGGGCAGCAACCCAGCACACCATGCCAGCCCAATGGCCAGGGAGGAAAGGAAGGGCGTTGGCAGCCAGGGAGGTCTGTCATTCTTTGGAGCCCCCGTTGGGCTTCCTGAGCCCCCTCGCCAGCCTCCCTCTCTGCAGAAGAGGAGCCCAAAGGGCAAGGACAGCTTCAGAGGCGGATATTTCCAGTAGGTAGACAAGAAGTGGCCAACTGGGCAGGCAGGCGCTTGAGGGCCTCCCCCGCCACCCCACCCCACCCCTCCGCCACAAAGCACACCCAAGGGCAAGGAACACAGCAGCCCCTTTGCGGAGGGGAGGCCCTTTCATCAGACGGGCCCTCTGGGCTTCTGGCTGGAGGGCGGCAACATCCACCCGCCAGCTCCGGTCCCCTCCGGGGCTTCCTGGCCCCCATTTTTAATAGCGGAGTACGGAGCCAAAGGAAATAATGAGAGGCCGCTCATTTTGATGCCACCCGGGGAATTGTTTTATTACTAAAGCAGCAAATAGAACTAATTGAATCCACAGTTTAAAAAGAAGCCGGGGGAGGGGGCACCCGGGGAGGGGGCAAAGCGAGGAAGAAGCCGCTGGAATATTCATAGGGCAGGAAGTGGCAGGCAGGGAGGACTCTCTCGGGAGGGGAAGCAGCGTCTTCAAGGAGAAGCAGCCGGCCTCTCTTCCCTCAAGGCAACAACCCTGGCAACCATCGGGCATGGGACAGACTGTGAAGGGGGCAACCAAGAGGGCCCAGCAAGCCACAAACCTGGCTCCCTTGCCCTGGAGGAACTAAGGGAGGCGGCCATAGCATGGGCACACAACACACACACACACCCGTCCAGGAGCACTTGAGACCCTGTACAGATCTGAAAAGGACTGCCAATCATAGAGCCCGGCCATTCTCCCTATGACATTAATTTACTGACATTATTTACAGTCCAGCTTTCAAACTGAGACCAGGTGAATCACTCAACACAAGTCAAACGTGATGAACAGGACGGGGCATCCAGCAAACGGTGCCACAGGGTTGCAAGCCAGAGGGCGGGAGGGGTGGTCCTAGGCTAGAGTCCGGCATCCCTTGGAAAGGGCAGCTTGTGTTGGGACCTCTCAGCGTTCACCCCAGCAGGTCACCAGGAGTTTGTCTGGATTCTGCCCCACCCCCGCCCACCAGGAAAGAGCAATTTGGATAACTGGATAGGAAACACCCCAGTATTGATTAATGGTTAATGGGGTTCTGTGCTCTCCGTAGCCCCACCATGGTTTGCCGCATGCCCCTTGTGGGAATTCAGACACATATCATTTAGTTAGGCTGCCTCACCCCATTCATGCACCGGCGACCCCAAAGCTACTCCAGCGCTCCCAAACAATGACAGGCAGGGATAGAGCTTTGGGTTCTGGGCAAATGCGCTGAGCTCAGCCCTGCGGGAGTGGATTGGGGCCTCTCTTCTGAAGAACACGTCATCCCAAGCCAAGCCAAGAGAGGGTTTGGTTGACTGACCACGGCCAGCGTGGCGTTTTGGGCCGCTGCAGCTGCTGCTCTGGGGCATTTTCACTCTCCACTCTCAGCCTGCTGGCCCCAGGATTTTAGCCGGCTGTAAAATTCATTCCTGGAGCCTCTACTCCCTCTGCCTCCCCACCTGATCCTGCAGGGAGGGGTATGTGTGGAGGAATCCAGCCAGCCCCCTCTCTGTACAGCGGAGCATTTAATGGCAAAATCTTTCCAGCGTCGCACACAGCCAATTAAACCTGCCACTCGCTTCCCTGACTCCCCACCATTTATGACCCTCCATTTCCAGTGGCAACACAAATATTAATTACAACACAGAATGCTGCATTAATGTAACATCGAGGTTATTCATTAACCACCACGGAGTTCAAGCAATAAGAATGGAGGGGGGGCGGGGGGGGCTCATGCACATTAACAAAAGACCAATCCATGTTCCAAGCTGTACAGCAACATGGTGCATCGGCCCCCTCAGTGGGAGTGGCCAGGGGTGCTGCTGCAGGGGTCCCCTTCACCCCCACCCTAGCCCCCCTTTCCCTGGGAGGGGAGCCCTTTGCAGAATCCCTGTTGGCACAGCTAGCCTCTGATGTGAGCATCTGGGCCCACGTGGCTTCTTGCACACCGTGGCCTGCCAGACAACGCACACCCGGCCCGCTGCTCTGGGAGGAGGAAGAAACACCACAGGAATTTTGGGCTGGACCCCATTGCTGAGAGTGCCGGCCCAGGTTCTCCCAGCCCCACAGCCCTGAGTCTTTGCTCAACCAGCCCAGCAGAACCTGGCTCTCTTAAGGGGGAGTGGGGCGCTCAAAGGCGCAGGCCAGCAGGCCTCTCCTGGCACAGGTAAAAGCTGCTCAGTCCCCACCTCACTCAGGGCCAGCTTGGCACAAGAGGACAAGCCCAGAAATGACCATGCCAAAAGGGGGAGGTAGATCCACACTAGGGCTTACTTCTTCTGGGGCTAACAGACACACAGGAAGATGGGCTACTACCCAGGAAAGGTCACAGGGGCCGGCAGAGTCCCCCTATCTCCTGCACCAATCCCCCTGTTCTCTCCAGCTAGGTGGGAAGCAGCAGGCCAGGCGACTCTTGGGAGTTCGGCCAGGCAGCAGCGCCAATTACCAGGGAAGCCTCAGCGTTCCCTGGAGGTCCAGCGCTATCCGTCACATAGGAGCCAGGGAAATGCATTTCCAGGGAGGTTTTCCCCTCCGCTGGCCCTGCTGGCCCTTTACAAGCCACCACTAAGAATTGTCCCATCTCTTCGGTGGAAGCAGGTGGAAGCTTGACCCGGCCTCCCCCGCCCTGTGAGGTGGCGCTCAAAGACTGGCTGGACATCTGCATGCTCTCCCCCTCCTCAATTCATTGAAAGCATTTCAGGCAAAAATCATTGAGAAGAAATTACCTCTGTGTATTACATCACGAGCAATGAAAAATGTCCCACACGAGCCCCAGCAGCCCCCAAAGCAATAACATTTCTGCTGAAGCACACAATATAATAACTCAGGGAGAAGAAGTCCCCATGACAACAAGAAGCGGGGGGGGGGGGCATGAAAAGCAGAAGATTCAATCCTCTTTCCCTACAAGGTGTTGCCAATTTGTGCTGCTGTTGCGCCGGCTTGGAGAATCAAAGGCCTTCCCTCCGGATTCTCCCAGGCAGCCGACTCTGCCTGCCGTTCCCAGGGAACATTTCACGCCTCTCCTCCGCAGAGGATACAGTCTCCGTCAACCCGGGATCCCTTTGCCAGGGACTGAACTCGAGTGCTCACGTGGTTTGGTTCCCCGAGGCACCGCCAGCCCGGTTACAGAACAGCGCTTTGGACACCCCCTTGCAGGAGAGGAGCGCAGCTTTGTTGATGGGGCGATTGAAGGCAGAGACACCTTCAGCACCATGGACAGACGCCCTGCCCAGAGACATTCACCAGCAGGGCATGATGGGAATATTCTTCCCTCACCCTGCTCAGCAGGAGCCTTGGGGCACCCACCGTAAAGAACAGCCCGGCTTTCATGACCCCTTCCTCACTTGCGATCCTGAGACTCCCCCATAGCCAGAAGGCTCCAACGAAGACAATGGTCAGCGCAAGGGCCAAGGGGCCACAAACATTTGGCCAGATGAGATGAAGCAACACTCAGGGGGTCATCAAACTCAAAGGCCATCTCCAGAGCCGTGCGGGTCAGCTCCCCAACTCCAGCCGGCCAAGGGAGAATCCCCCTGACTTGTTCTGCTGTTCTGTTTGGTCACCTCCTCCTCCCACTGCTCTGCAGGAGCCCCGGCCGTCCTGGCTCAAGGAAGGGGTAGTGCCAAGACTGCCGTCAAGATGCTCGGAGTCTCTGTCCTGGGCTTGGCCAGGCCCAGAGGGGAGGCAGCCCTGCTCTCGGACCAGAAGGGCAAAGACCAGCACAGCCGTGGATCGGGCCACACCCCCTGCCTTGCAAGATGCTGCAGGAATCCCCAGGCCCCCTTTCCAGGCAGCCACAGGGCTTGCGGCCCACTCCAAGGACACTGGGGGGCTGCCCCTCTCCTCTGCCTCAGATCCTCCACATCCTGGCTCTTCCTGGGGAGCGCTTTGTGTGGGCAGAGCTCTGGGGAGACAGAAGGAACCAGGCAGGAGCCCAGGCCTGGCATGCCAAAGGCACAGAGCCAGCATCCTGCCGCAGGAGCACAGCCACCGTCAGCTTCCTGCTGGCTGTTTCCTTGCACCATCCAGGTGTTGCTGGCTCTGCAGAG
Source organism: Sphaerodactylus townsendi (assembly GCF_021028975.2). Classification (NCBI taxonomy): domain Eukaryota; kingdom Metazoa; phylum Chordata; class Lepidosauria; order Squamata; family Sphaerodactylidae; genus Sphaerodactylus; species Sphaerodactylus townsendi. The sequence goes on from NC_059428.1 coordinate 149,367,981, forward strand.
CCACAGCATACAAAGGGCACCTGAACTTGCTCCTGTTCAGGGGTCGGAGGCACACAGGAGGCCCCAGGAAAATCAATATTCCTTTCAGAAGATGTAAGAAATGCGGCGGCTGCAGACCGCGTCACGCCAAAGGGCCGGAATCCTTGAGGGACTGGAATGGCTTCCTTCGGCAGGAAGAGACAATCGCGATCCTTGTCCAAGAGGAAGCAGCCGGCTGGGCAGGCCTTCACCCGACCAGAGGCCCAAACTCCACCACCCCAGCAAGCCCCACCCGTTGAAGTCCAGAAATGGGTCTGCAATTCGTCCATCATGCACGTTCAGAGTCAAATAACTTGTAACTATTTTGCACCAAACCATCATTCTGCAATCAAATAACCATTCAGTTACACTGGGAATCAGCTAAACTGGTTTGGCAGACCCGGCTGCATTGTCCACCTGCCCAATATATTGAGTTTATTGTGTCCTTTTTGTGTGTCCTCACAACTACACATTGCTTCGTTAGCTACCTTGGGTCTAAGAAGAAGACAAAGTTGGATATAAAGACTTCAACAGGGGCACAGAACTCTAGGGACTCTTTAGGGATCTGCCATTAAGACGCTAGAAGGTAGCCATCTTTCAAGCCATGCAGGGGTACTAGTGTGTGTGGGGGGGATTCGGGTGGGGGCAGGTGGGCACGGCCCTGGCCCAAGTCACGAGCTTTGCTCAGTCATGCCTGCTGATGCAGGGGTGGGGGTGGGGGGACCCTGCAGACCAACGTGCATCTTGCCACTCCACGAGACCTTAAGCCACAGCGACAAGAACGCCTCTTCTGTTCCCGTGTCCGCAGAGCGCTCGGAGCAGCAATCAGTCGGGAACTGTTTTAGCTTTCCCAGGAAGACAGTTACACCGGCAGCGACGCTAATTGCCTATTATTTCATAGCTGAATAATTCAGGTTGACTGCGTGAGCTGCACATGCCGTTGAGGAACGCTGCCGTGACCCTTTGCAGACCGACCCACGTGCCTCCTCGGAGGCAGGGCTCAGCCACAGCCACGGAACACCCCTCTCTGGCCACCAAAATCTGCACCACACCAAAAGCTAACCAGTGACAAGCAACGCCAACCTGCGCAGCAGAACCAGAATAGTGCAACTGGATCGTCCTGAAAATGCGTGACATTAAATATTCCCACCTGCCTGCGTGCACAGATCCCACTTGGCACAGTCCTGAGTTGGAGTGAGTTTCACAGGGATCACACAGAGCTCTAGAGAGTGACACTTTGAGCTGTCAGGATAACAAACAGTTCCAAACCACCCCCACCCAGCCTGCCTAGTGGGAAGATTTGTGATGTGGAAAGAGTCAAGCTCAGAACCAAAGATGTCCTCAGACCAGCTGCACTGGGCCCCGGGCCTCCTCTTCCTGCCCAACTATCACCACGCTCCAGAAAAAAGGAGAAGAGTTTGGATTTATATCTCCCCTTTCTCTCCTGTAAGGAGACTCAAAGGGGCTGACAAACTCCTTTCCCTCCCCCCTCCCCCCCCAACAAACACCCTGTGAGGTGGGTGGGGCTGAGAGAGCTCTGAAGAGCTGTGACTACTAGCCCAAGATCACCCAGCTGGGATGTGTTGGAGTGCACAAGCTAATCTGGTTCCCCTGATAAGCCTCCACAGCTCAAGCGGCAGAGCGGGGAATCAAACCCGGTTCTCCAGATTAGAGTGCACCTGCTCTTAACAACGACGCCACACTGGCTTCATAAGCAGGCGGTATGAAGGCCAGGCTGGGAGCAGCTGCGGGTGCAGCAGAGATTCAGCCTGCAGAACATTTTCCTTGAGCTGGTCTGGAGGTGGAGTCGCCTCTCAACGTCTGTCACCCCTGGAGCTTGGAAGAAGCTCCTCTGGCAACCCCACAGCAATTTCGCGTGCCCAGCTCTTGTGCAGGCAGGTAGCCAGGCGGCCACAGGCAGCTGCAGCAGCAGGTCTGGCCCATCCCTTGGGGAGCCCTCTGGGGATCTTCTACAACTGTGGTGGCGAACCTATGGCATTCCAGATGTTCATGGACTACAATTCCCATCAGCCCCTGCCAGCATGGACAATTGGGAATTGTAGTCCATGAACATCCAGAGTGCCATAGGTTCGCCACCAGTGTTCTAGGAGGCTAAGCAATCCAGAGACCAACCCAGCAAGGGCAGCATCCCCGCTAGGACTGAGGAGCGCCCCCCCCACCCACAGCACAAGGCCCGCCAAGGTGCAAGGGTGGACGGGGGGGGGGGGGGCTCCCAGACTGAGCTCCGAGGGGACTTCCTGGTCTTCCTGGTAAAAACAAACTTCCCTGGGAAAGATCTCTGTTTGTTGTGTTCTGATGGAAACACCTTCAAGTACTACAGAGGTGTGAACGGCCCTCTTTACGCAACCACTTTCTGGGTGTCCCCCACCCCACCCCACCCCAGGCAGGCAGACCCCAAGTCGTCTCAAGGCTGAACAGGCCACCGTGTGGTCTCAGAGGCAGCCTCTCCCCGTGTGTGAGGGATCTGTGTGTCTCCTTCCTCAGGCACAGATTCATTTATTTATTTGTACCCTGCCTTCCTGCTCACGCAAGGGCTGTCTTGGCCAAAAGCTTGGGGGGCTCGGGTCCCCCGCCCCCAAATCCTAGACCCCTCTGCCCCTCCCCTCTGAAAAGCTAAGGGGCCCATGACTCCTGGCCTCTCATAAATTAGTCAGGGTCACCCTGGGAGCCTAGACAGACAGACAGGGGTTTCCAATGTGTGTATGTGGGGCGGGGGGGGGGGGGATCTCCTCTTCAGGGCCCAAACATGGGGACTTGGCCCACCACCCCAAACTTCATCACCAACCCCGAAGACACTCCACAGCCTGCTCTCTGACTCCTGCCCGCAGCATGGCAGGGGAAAACTGACAGTCGCACTGGGGCGCTTCCTCTGGGGCAGCCCAGGGTGGCAATATGTGAGCTGGCACAGCCAGCCGTGGGGAGAGAGGGGCCCCTTCTCGCCCGTGGGGAGGGGGCGAGGGGGGAACAGCTCGACTTGGAGAAAGTCTGACTGCCAAGAGCAAGGGGTGGGGCAGTGGCCAGCGGTGGCTGTGCTGTCCCTGCGCTAGCTGCAAGTTCGCCAGGGAGGCAGGATGGAAGGGAAATCCCACCGCTGGGAGCCCGTTGCTCTGCTGAGGAGGATGGGGGGGGGGGGGATCCCGGACAGCCCCACAGGGGGACGGAGGGGGCCCGACGACGGGGTGACACAGCCGCCTCACCTGCCCCGACTACCGCGCCCTCTGCCTGGCAGCCCTATCCGCCGCCGCCCCGCCCCGCCCCGCCCCCCCCGCCAGCGGCCAGCGGCCAGCGGCCGGTTCCAGCTCGGGGACAGCCGGCAGAAACTTTCCCCTCGGGCACCTGTCCCCGGCCCCTTCGCCCGGCCTGCAGCCACCCGATGCCAGCACAGCGCAATCCGCCAGCGGGGCACCCCGCCCCGCCCCCCCCCCCCCCCGCCCCACACACACACACAGCAGCCCGCAGGGAGACTCTGCCTCGGAAGCCTCTCTGGCCCCACAAAGGTCGCCCCGGGGGGAACGCGTGGCTTTGCGCTCCGAGGGGACGGCCACTCCCAGCCGGCTCTGTGCAGCCAGGCAGGGGGCCGAAGCCCCAAACCGACGGCTGTCGGCGGACCAGGGGCGCAGCCAAGGGGCGCAAGGGGCGGCGGCGGCGGCTCACCTGTACCAGTCGAGGCCCTTGTCGTAGTGGCGGTCGAAGAAGTGGGGCTCGGTGCCGACGGCGCGGACGTCGGGGTGCGCCCGGAGCGCCTCCAGCAGGGCGCGGGTGCCGCCTTTCTTCACGCCGACGATCAGCGCCTGCGGCAGCCGCTTCTCGCCGTAGTCCGGGGTGGCCGTGGCGCCCTCCGGGGCTGCGGCGCCGCTGGGGCCGGGGCTGGGGCCGTCGCCGGGGCCGGGGCTGCTGCTGCTGTCGGCGGCGGCGGCGAGGGCGGCGGGGGACGACGGGGAGGCTTCGGCGGGCCGGGCCGGGAGGCCGGCGGCGGGGCTGGCGGCGGGCGGCGTGGGCTCGGGCGTGCGGAGCCAGGCGGGGAGGCCGGCGCGGGAGGGGGCGGCGCGGGCGGCGAGTGGGGCGCGCCGGCCGCCGGGCCCCCCCATGAGGCTGTAGCAGAGGTAGGTCAGGCAGAGCGAGAGGCTGCACATGCAGAGGAGCTTGCGGGCGGCGGGGCCCTTAGGCGGGGGGGCCATGCCGCCTGCCCCTGCCCAGCCCCGGCCGCATCCTGTCCGCCGCCCGCCAGCCCCGCCGCCGCCGCCCGGGGGGAGCCCCGCATGGCACAGCCGCCGCTCCCACCCCCGCCAGCCGCTCCTCGTCCGGCCAAACTTCGCGCCGGCTGCCAGCAGGAGGTGGCGGACGCGGCCCCGGCGCTGCGAGCGCGGGCGGGCGGGCGGGCGGGCGGGCGAGCGGGGAAGGAGCGCGTGCCCGGCGCGGCCCCGGCCGGCTCCGCCTCCAGGCCCGGGCGGGGGGACGGCGACGCGGCCAGCCGCCCTCTGAGCACGTGCAAAGGGCTCGGCCCGCATTCGCCGCGGCGCAGAAGGAGGAGAGCGCCCGGGCACCGCTCTGCGCTCCAGTCCAGCCCCCCGCCGGACGGGGCCGGCCGTTCTCCCCCTCCGCCGGGGCGGACCAGGACTGGCGCCCTGCCTCCTGGCGGAAGGGGCTTTCCGTGGAGGCGCCCCCCCTCCCTCCCTCCCTCCCGGGGCTGTTGGCACAAAAACGGGTCGCTTGGCCGATCTCCTCCTCCCCATCGGAGGTGCCGGTCAGTCAGCCGCCCACTTTCGCCCCCAGGAGCCTCCCGTGGCTGGGCTCTGCGGGGCTTGAACCCGGAGCCGGGGGAAGGGTCGGAAGGCGGGCGCCTTGAAGCGTGAGTGTTCGGCTGCCCGGCCCTTTGCGCCGGGACTGCCTGGTGGCCGGAGTGGGCACAGACTTGGCTGGAGCGACTCTTGAGGGGGCAAGAAGGAAACCCCCCCCCCCGCCAGGCCGGTGGTTGGCATTCCGCAACTGCGGTCTGCCCTGGGGCCAGAGCACCTCAGACCGGCTGCCTGTCCACTCCCTTTCAGAGATGCTGCATGTCCACAACAACCTTGTAAGGTTGGTTTGCCTGACAGAGTCTGTCCTGAGTCTCTGCTGTGAAGGTGGGCTACTGCAAATCCAAAGAAAGAAACTGGGCCTGGCCTGGGGTCACCCGCCGTGCGTGGCAGGGCAGTATTTTGAGCATTAACTCCCCCACCACACTGCCCACTGAGATAGAGACGAGGGCCGCTCTTCAGGGCTGCACACAGCGGGGCTTCCCTCTGTGCCTGGAGGGTGGGAGGCGGGCAGGTTTTCAGATCCAGCTGTCTTTCAATGATCTCAGAGCTGCAGCTCCCTGCAGGGCCTTGGGCAGGGTGGCCCCTCTCTGTTTCAGCGCTCTCGTCTGTAAATGTGGCCAACTTGGCAGGGGTGCTGTGACAAAGTCTGCAGGGCTCTGATGGGGGCTGAGGCACTGGGAGGCCATTCCTGGGGCCCAGTCCACTTTAAGGAGTCCTTGGTCAGGCGTCACTTGGGAGTGGTGTTGGCACACACGGCAGGGAGCCACCGTAGTCACGGGAGAGGTGCTGTCATCTCCCCCCACACAGACAGACACCCTGCCAGGGCCTTTGGGGTGCCCTCTGGCATATTCCTGCCCCACAGCTTGTCACACAGAACAGAGTTTCCTCTTGGTGCCTTCCCCTGCACCTGTGCCAGAGAGGCCGGCTGGCAGCGCATGATGTAGCAAAGCCATTGATGTCTCCAGCTACGTTTGATCCCCTGACAAGTGCAGCGGTTAGAGATATAAATGTGGGCCACGATCCGTGGAGTATTAGAAATCTTCCCTGGCTTTCTTCCCAGCCCTGGCAGGAGCCACCAGAGGAGGGGCGTTTGGGCTTTCCCCTCTGCCAAGAGAAGCTCGCTGCTGCTCCCAGCTGGACGAGCCGCACCGCTCACGGTCGGAGCCCAGATAAAGATTATTCCTGACTAATATGTTTTTATGGGACCCCTGGGACCTCTGGGACGGAGAGCCTGGCAGGCCTGCAAATCCTCTTCTGAAGCAAGTGGGCTCCCTTCCCATTCCCTTCCAGTCCTCCTGCCTCTCCCCAAGCCTCGGCCAGTCTGTAGGAAAAAGGAAGGCCAGGAGCAGAGGCTGCCGCGCCCTCAGCATGGCCCAGAGAGGCAGGGGAGGGAGCACCCCACGCCCCTCTCCACAACTCGGGTCAGGGCAGCAGAACGGTGAAGCCAAGTTTTCGGTCCAGGTGGCTTGTGCTCGAGAAATCTGCTTGAAGAAGAAGAGAAGAAGAGGAGGAGGAGGAGGAGGACGATTTATATCCCCCCTTTCTCCCCTGTAAGGAGACTCAAAGGGGCTGACAATCTCCTTTCCCTTCCCCCCCCCCACAACAAACACCCTGTGAGGTGGGGGGGCTGAGAGAGCTCCAAAGAACTGTGACTAGCCCCAGGTCACCCATCTGGCATGTGTTGGAGTGCACAAGCTAATCTGGTTCCCCAGATAAGCCTCCACAGCTCAAGTGGCAGAGCGGGGAATCAAACCCGGTTCTCCAGATCAGAGTGCACCTGCTCTTAACCACTACACCACACTGGCTGTCAGTGCCCAGCCTTCAACAGAACCCTTTCAGAACCAGCACCCCCTCCTGTTCCAGAACCTTCCAAGCAGCCATTTTGGAGAGGGGACCAGGGCCTGCAGACGTTTGGGTTCCCCGGCAGCTTGCGATCAGGCTAGTCTGGTTTGACTGGAAAGGAAGCCCATTCAAGTACATAACCAGGCGCAGTGTGCAGAGTGAGGTACACAGATTGGACTCCACTGGAGCATGAGTGTCCTGGAGCTGTAAGATTGCAAAGGGGCAGCCATGTTGGTCTACTGCAGCAAAAGGAACCCAAAGTCCAGCATGGGCTTGGGTGAGTCAGTGCTCGCTTCTTCCCATCAGGGTCAGCCCATCACTGGAGCCGGCACATGCCGCCTGCAGCCATCTTTGGGGACGCAGCCAAACGTCCTTTTTGGCAGGAGAGCCTGGTTCCCGCTCCCTCTTTGCTGCACAGAGCTTCAGCTGCGACGGGCAATCTGTTCCGTTTCTCCAAGCCCGGCGTTGCTGTTTCGTGGCTCCCTTTCGTGGGGGAACGATGCAGGCGCTTCCTGTTCCATGGTGTGGCAAGTGACAGATCCTAAGCTTGAAAGAATATCTCAACTATGAGGAAAGAGAAGGAAAACTCTCCTGCCCCTGGCAAATGGAAAAGGATAGGGCTGAGCCGGATCGTTGACATTTTGCTATTCCCAGATCCATCATGCAAGGAATTGAAACCGAAGGCCTTCCTAATGAATTAATCTTCCCAGCATTGGCCTGGTGGGCGGGACGTGTCTACGGCCTCACCCAGGAGGCAAAAGAGACCTTGCAGAGACCACAACTTCATAGACCAAGCGGGGCGGGGGGGGGGCTCATTGCATGAGACCAGCCTGGGGTGAAAGAAGGCAGGCTGTTGACCCCAGGGTCTGGCTCCCAGGCCTCTCCTAGCTAGGGTGATCTGGAAAGATGATGGCAGCAAATATTCATAAAATAGGGAGCCCTTAATGCTCTGGCAAGGGTCGGCTTCCCATCAGCAAAACCCACAGCAGTTCTTGGACCCGACGGGCTGCTGCAGGAAGCCATCCAGTCCCTGGTTCTGGGGAAGGGATTTATAAGGACTCCAGATACACCCCCTCCCCTCAGTACATCTGCTCCAGTGGAGTAGGGGCTCTGGTGGGAAGACCCCCCCTCGCCATCTAAGCTGCCTTCTGAATAGCTTCCCCAAAGGAACGAGCTACACAGATGCAAACTGATGAGGGGCTCTGAAGCGCGAACTGCACAGCGAAGCAAATTGTAAGATTAGGAGACACGAAGCTCTCACAAACCAGCAGCAATGGCCGCCGGGGTCAATCGCGGCTGCTCTATAACCCCATGATGTTATAGCAACACATCATGGTGTTATAACATCACGTCATAATGTTCAAGTTCAACTTCAAAGCCCTTTATTAGGCATTAGAAAAAGCAACATAACACTAGGTAATCCAAATACAGTTTGAGGAACTAAAGCCGCTACTCCTATTTCAAAAAGTGCATGCTTCAGAGACAAAGAGGAACCCAGGAGGTTATGTCATAATAGGGAGTAAGAATTTGGCCACTATGTCCAGTAGTAACGCCGTTACAACACCGTTATAATGCCGTTATAATGCCGTTATAACGCCATGATGTTATAACATTCTTCAGAGAGAAAGACGAACCCAGGAGATTATTTCATAATAGGGAGTAAGAATTTGGCCACTATGTCCACTAGTAACGCCGTTATAACACCGTTACAACGCCATGATATTATAACATCACATGATGGTGTTATAACTTCAGGTCATGGTGTTATAACATCAGGTTATGATATTATAACATCAAATGATGGTGTTATAACATCACATCATGATGTTATAACATCATATCATGATGTTGTAACATCAGGTCATGTTGCTATAACATCAAGTCATGATATTATAACATCACGTCATGATGTTCAAGTTCAAAGGCCTTTATTAGGCATTAAAAATGTAACATAAAACTAGCCAATCCAAATACAGTTTGAGGACCTAAAGCAGCTACTCCTATTTCAAAAAGTGCATGCTTCAGAGAGAAAGAGGAACCCAGGAGGTTATTTCATAATAGTGAGCAAGAATAACATCAGGTCATGAGCAAGAATTTGGCCACTTTGTCCAGAAATATTGCCGTTATAACGCCATGATATTATAACATCACATGATGGTTTTATAACATCAGGTCATGATGTTATAACATCAGGTCATGATGTTGTAACATCAGGTCATGATGTTATAACATCAAATGATGGGGTTATAACATCATATCATGTAATAACATCAGGTCATGTTGCTATAACATCAAGTCATGATATTATAACATCACATCATGATGTTCAAGTTCAAGTTCAAAGGCCTTTATTAGGCATTAAAAAACCTAACATAAAACTAGGTAATCCAAATACAGTTTGAGGAACTAAAGCAGCTACTCCTATTTCAAAAAGTGCATGCTTGAGAGAGAAAGAGGAACCCAGGAGGTTATTTCATAATAGTGAGCAAGAATTTGGCCACTATGTCCAGAAATATTGCCGTTATAACGCCGTTATAACACCATTATATTATAACATCACATGATGGTTTTATAACACCAGGTCATGATGTTATAACACCAGGTCATGATGTTATAACATCAGGTCATGATGTTCAAGTTCAAGTTCAAAGGTCTTTATTAGGCATTTTAAAAAAGTAATATAAAACTAGGTAATCCAAATACATCTGGTGTGGGAGAGGAATAGCTGTCAGCAATCCCATCTTCGAACAGGGCCCCGGGACCACTGAGCTGGCTGCCGGTGGGAGTGGGGGGTGGGAGAAAGGGGTGGGCAGCCGCCCCTGGAACAGCCCCACCAAGATCTTGAACAGGCAACCTGAAGGGAGGACTTCCCGGAAATCCCTCCTTCCCAAAATCTTCCTCCTCAAGAGGACAGGAGCTGTCACTGTGGGAAAACACCTTAGCAATAATCTTGTTTACCTTAAAGCTACCAACAGTGACCATCCAACCTCGGCTTCAAGACCCCCATTGAAGAAGCATGGACTCTCCGGAGCCCCCCTTCAGTTTCTAAACTCAGAGCAGCTTCGCCAACAGAATCAAAATGTTTTATGGATTGTCAAAGGCTTTCACAGCCGGATTCAACTGGTTCTGGGTGGGTTTTCCAGGCTCTGTGGCTGTGGTCTGGTGGCTCTTGTTCCTAACATTTCGCCTGCATCTGGTGCTGGCATCTTCTCTGTGATACACCTCTGCAGATGCCAGCCACAGACAGTGGCGTACCTGCCTAGGGACAGGGGATACCCTATGTCCCCGGGCGCCCCCCCATTTGGTCACATGGGGGGCGCCAACATTTCAGGGTCGTTTGTGTATTTTTAAATTTTTGAAGTGTTTTTTCATGTTTTGGCCTGGAGAGGCGCATTTTTAAGGTTAGCAGCAGCAAAATTTCAGGGTACCATCCAGAGACTGTCCTGATGATACCACCCAAATTTGGTGATGTTTGGTTCAGAGGCAGCAACGTTATGGTCCCCCAAAGGGGGTGCCCCATCCCCATTGTTTTCAATTGGAGCTAACATGAGATGGGGGCTACCCATTTGAGGGACCATAACTTTGGTCCCCTTGAACATAACTTCACCAAACATCATAAGAAAAGTTACCAGATGATACCCTTAAATTTTGGTGTCACAAGCTTTAAAAATACACCCCTTCCAGGCACCCCAAGAAATTTGCCCAAGATTCTCTGTTTTGCAGTGACTTTGCTCCATTGTAGCCAATGGGGAATTTCTGAGTGTGCAGGCTGCACATTTTTGTGCAGACTGCACATTTTTGAAGATAGAGGCACCAGACTTTCAGGGTGGCTCCAGGAGGTCTCCTGGTAATAGCATCCAGGTTTGGAGACCTTTGCTTCTGGGGGTTCAATTTTATGGGCCCCCAAAAGGCTTATTTGTTTCGCTTGCTCCCTGCACGTGAGAAGCCTGTGGGCTGGAGTTCTCTCAGAACTCTCTCAACTCCCTCCCCACTCCAGAGAGCAGAAGCTCACCAAGCTTGGATGCTATTACTCCCAAGGCCTCACTTGGAGCCACCTTGAAAGTCTGGCACCTCTATCTTCAAAAATGTACAGCCAGCGCTTATACACTCAGACATTCCCCAGAACCTGCCAGGCACTTCAGCAAGTTCTGTGGTGGGAAAAATTACTTTTCCCACCATAGACTTCAATGGGGCTTTCTGTTATGCCCAGATGGCTCTGTGGTGGAGGTTTCAACAGGAGGCACTTCAATGAGTAGGAATCTTGCTTGCTTTAAGGGTGGGAGCAAATTTCCTGTAGCTGCTGGTGTGAGACTCCTGAAAGAAAGGAGACCCCAGCCAAATTTGCTACAAATGATATTATTTAATGAAGGAGAAAATAGCTTTGTGGGCACTGAGTTGAAGGTGAACCTGATGCCCACAGCATTCGGCTATCACAGTCAAACTTTAGCAAAGTTGGCTGGTTCCTTTCAGAAGACTCACACCAGCAGCCCTGCAGGAAATAAGTGCCCCCGCCTAGAGAAAGATCACTACCACAGTGCCTCCTGTTGAAACCTCTACCACAGAGCCATCTGAGCACAACAGAAAGCCCCGTTGAAGTCTATGGTGGGAAAAATAATAACTTGATGAAAAGCCTGGCAGATTCTGGGGAATTTCTGAGTGTGTAAGCAGTGACCACACATTTTTGAAGATAGAGGCGCCAGACTTTCTTTTTGATAATTAAATTTTTATTAAGTTTTGAATAGTACATTTACGATCAACAATCCGTATAGTTACAATTAGTATGGATACATAGTAAACAAAACAGAACAGATGTGTCATAATAAACATGAATTGTCATAAAAAGCTAATAGCGTTCTCCTTAATCTATCTGATAGCCTTTATCTTGGGTGTATATCTACCCTTCTTTAGCCTTTTTCCAAAATATTAATAATAATAAATAAATTGGCTTCTTCACCTAAAGTCAGTCAATTAAAAAGAATTGACATGAAGAAAAAAAAGATTACATACTAATAAGCGAGCTAACGTAATAGTTGATACATTTTTAGTCTTGTTTACATTTAGGTAAGTATTTACATCTACATCCTTTGCCATAACAAAACATATCCATTGCCATAACTTGGCGCCAGACTTTCAAGGTGGCTCAAAGAGGCCTTGAGTAATAGCATCCAAGTTTGGTGAGCTTTGCTTTTGGGGGTGGGTGGGTGGGTTCTGAGAAGTTCTGAGAGAACTCAGCCAGCAGGCTTCATGTGCAGGAGCAGGGAAACAAAATAAGCCTTTTGGGGGCCCATAAAATTGGACCCTCAGAAGCAAAGGTCTCTAAGCCTGGATGCTATTACCAGGAGACCCTCCTGGAGCCACCCTGAAAGTCTGGTGCCTCTATCTTCAAAAATGTGCAGCCTGCACACTCAGAAATTCCTCATTGGCTACAATGGAGCAAAGTCACTGCAAAACAAAGAATCTTGGGCAAATTTCTTGGGGTGCCTGGAAGGGATGTATTTTTAAAGCTTGTGACACCAAAATTTAAGGGTATCATCTGGTAACTATTCTTATGATGCCACCGCAGTTTGGTGAAGTTTGGTTCAGGAGTTATGGTCCCTCAAATGGGTAACCCCCATCTCATGTTAGCTCCCATTGAAAACAATGGGGATGGGGGCATTCCATTTGGGCATCCATAACTTTGCTGCCCCTGAACCAAACATCGCCAAACTCAGGTGGTATCATCAGAGCTGTCTCTGGACGGTACCCTGAAATCATGGTGCCGTTAGCTTTAAAAATGTGCACCCTGCAGGCCAAAAAAACCCAAAAATACTCCCCAAAAGCCCAAATACCTTGAATTCGCATTTGTTCATATTTGGGCAGGACATAATCAGACAATTTTTGTCCGAATGTGCCCAAATTTGCCCAGATTCCAGCCGAATCTGGTATTTGTTTCATCTGAATCTCCAACCCTCAAAAGTGATGCTGTTTCAGGGTGGGGGAGAATCCACCCCCAAACAGCATCACTTTCAATTTTGTTTTAACCGGGGACCCCAGATTCTCCCTTTAAGGTAGATTTAAAAGAAGAATCTGAGCTCCCTAGTTTAAACACCATTGAAAGTGATGCTGTTTGGGGGTGGATTCTCAGGCTAACAACCTACCTCATAGGGTTGTTGTGATTAGGAAATTAGGAAAAGAGTTGGGGGGGAGAGAGCCGTGTATGTTTTGCTGGGAGTGGGAGGTGTTTTGTGAGCTGGTACAAAAAATCATTGTTTGGTCATGGTGGGGGAGGGTGGCCGCCCATTCACCGGGCGGGGTGTGTGTGCCAAACTCAGGTTTTGTCCCTGGGCACCAGTTTGCCTAGGTACGCCCCTGGCCACAGATGCAGGTGAAATGTTAGGAACAAGAGCCATCAGACCATGGCCACACAGCCCGGAAAACCCACCAGAACCAGACAAAATGTTTTCTTCACTGGGAGTACAGGCACCCATGTTTAGACATGAAGACGGATTCCATTTGAACGGTGGGCGTGGGGTGTGTGTGTGGACTGTCTTTTTCTGTTCCCCGATTGTACAGTTTCTCCCCAATTGTCTAGCCTGACGCTATAAACACTGACTGTTTTGGCAAGCAATTTATCTACGTTGTTTGTATATTCATAAGAATAACCACGCGCACCATCCCTTGCCAGACGTCCCTGCCTGGAAACGGGTCCCCAGTGGTTGTGCAAACAGCTGTCTGTTCTGCTGTGGTGAGCCTGCCTCTTGTTCGCATTCTAGTCAAGCTGAGAAAGACCTCCTTGCGAGGGGGGCTGCCGTCTGTCTCCTGCGGGGGGGGGGGGTGCAGTGAGCCTGCCGATGGCCAGAAACGCCCTTCCTTGCCTTCCATCTGTCCTATCAGTGGGGGGGGGGGGGGTTGCTCCACCTGACAAGATCTGTCTGTCTGTCTGTCCGTCTTCACCTCCTCCCAGCAAAGCCTCTGTCTAGTGCGAAAGGAAAGCCAAACCCAGACCAGCTTTCTCGCCCGATCAACCGCTGAGCCTGTCTGAAGAATTATTGATTTGAAGGAAACCTAAAGCGAGGGAGAACCTTCTAGCCGCCGGTCCAGCCCCTTCTGTTTCTGACCAGCCAGGGCTTGAAATGAAACGTCACCAACTTTTTAGCTCACGCAGAAGAACTCTTCTGGGGGCTGCACTGGCAAAGGGAAAAAAGCCCCCAGTCTGGAATGAACTGCGAAGGAAATCACAGCCTTGCACCAAATAGAAAGGGGGGGTTGCAGACCCACATTATGCAGCAGACTTGCAGATATTTGGGGCAAGCACAGCAGGAAACCACAGCAGGAAACCACAGGGAATGGCTGATGGTGGGTTAGGGGAGCTTCCTGAGCTCTGAGCCGGAGGGGGCCTCCTCAGACCTCCCCTCAGTTGGCATGGCTGCCTCCTCCATGTGGTTCGAGCAGGAAGCAGGAGTTCATTGGGGTGGGCTGGCCATGCCAGAACTGCTAGGCAAGGGGAGAAGCGCCCACGTAATTGTCATGGTTGGAGGCCCTCCGGTTCAGTCAGATGGTGCAGCTGCCTCCTGTCCAGAGCAGAGGCCTTTTGCCCGAGGGGGAATGGTGGGTTGCTGGCTTGCCTCTCCCCAACCAGACCGTCCTCTCTCTCGACAGCCCCCAGCTTGCAGTCTGTCTGGGGCCTGTCCCGCACGCGGCTTCGCCCATCTGGAGGTCCTCTTCCCAAGATGGCCGGGCCTTCTTGCCGTCCTTGAAATGGCGGTGTGGTTCCAGCAGCTGCTGCGAAGTAGCAGTCCCTGCAGGAGACACTTAATCCTTACCAATTAAGCAACAGGTGGGTGTGGGTCTGTACACACATCCGCATCCCGTTTTGCTCTCGTTATTTTAAAAATACGAACAACGCAAAGCTCAGGAATAATAATGAAGGGCGCTCGAGAAAAGCCCCGGCCACCGCAAAGGCCCTCTTCCATATGCTCCGACATAAAAATTATGCTAATGCGCCTTGGCAACGGGAGGCTGCGATAGAACCCCTGGCACATTAGAGCAGTTGCTTCAAATGTTGTTTTGCCTTTGCTCATTAAATTGCTTCTTGAAAAGCTGCTCCGATCCATCCATTCAAGAGCTTTCCCCTGCAGTGGAGACTACTGCCGTGCGGCCAGGCAAGCGTCCTGGCAGGAGTCAGCCGGTTCAGGAGTGCCAGCCACCGGTTTGGAGGCTGCTCGGCTGCAGGGGCCCCCCCTGGCCCCCTCCAATTCAGTTGGCATGGGGGGGGAATGGCCACTGCCACTGAAATCAAGGCTGCCACTAGAGCATAGGGAAGTAGCTCCGTGTTCCTTTCCATGGTGAGAGCCAGCGTGGCGTCGTGGTTAAGAGCAGGTGGATTCTAATCTGGAGAACCGGGTTGGATTCCCCACTTCTCCACCTGAGTGGCAGAGGCTTATCTGGTGAACCAGGTGTGTTTCTGCACTCCTATATTTCTGCTGGGTGACCTTGGACTAGTCACAGTTCTCTCAGAACTCTCTCAGCCTGACAAGGTGTTTGTTGAGGGAGGGAGGAGCTTGTAAGCCACCTTGAGTCTCCTTACGGGAGGGAAAGGGGGGGTATAATTCCAAACTACTACTACTACTACTACTACTACTACTACTACTACTACTACTACTACTACTACTTTCCTCCTCCTCCTCCTCCTCCTCCTCCTCCTCCTCCTCCTCCTTTATATTTAGAAGGACCACCGTGGAGACCTGCCACTCAGGATGCAGGGAGAAGGCACAGAAAAACTATGTCTTTGTCGGGCAGTCACTGGGGCAACACAGGCACAGATGTCTCCTTTCATGTTTCTCTCTCTGCCGCTCTCTTTCAAACATATGCACACACAGAGAAGACGCATCAGTAAGCAAGGACTGTTGCATAGCTGAATGTGTGGAGAAATCAAGCTGAGCATGCTGTGAAAGGTATTGCCTGAGACGGTGGATGAGTGACAGAGACTCGGTTAAGGGGGTGGCACCTTCACCCTTTCTCGCACCTGGCCTCACCGAACAATTGTCACCAGTCCCATTCTTGACTACTTGCCATGGCTTCAGGAGGCAGGCAGAGCCCACCACTGCTGCCTGCATCCTCCAGGAAAAGACCAAGGGGTAAGATTACAAACACAGGGAAGAGCAGAAAGGCAAGCAGAAGCTCGATGGACAGCCAGAAGGAAAGAGCAGTGCTTGCCCCTGCTGGCCAGGCAGGCAGGCAGGCAGGCAGGCAGGCAGGCAGGCAGGCAGGCAGGCAGGCAGGCAGGCAGGCAGGCAGGCAGGCAGGCAGGCAGGCAGGGAGTCAAGAACAAGTCCAGCAGGGCCAGTCAGTGCAGAAGCTGCAGCTGAAACTCTCCAGGAGAGTCACCAAAAGCATGGAGAGGCGGAAGACCTCTCATCAGGGGGCTGCCCTGGCTGATGCACAAATTTTGTGGGAGATGCTGAATCAACAGAGGCGGGGGGGGGGGGGGTCAGAGTCCAGCCCTGGATCCTGCCAAGACCTAGAGAGGCCTGCACTGTTTGGGAGATCCTGATCTGCTTTCTCCAAGGGATCTTGAATGGAAGCCTGAGGGGGGCTCTCTCCTTAGAGCTTTCCAGGTGCATGCAGGCTTGGACCTAGTGGGGACAGATCTTGGGGGTGGGGGCTCCTCTTTCGTCCAGGTGTCCTCCTCTGTCTCTGGGTGTTAAGAACTGCAGAGGGAGTTGATGTGGGACCTGCAGAGAGCAAGCCAAGGAACTCTCCCAAAAAACTCCACTTCAGCATTTTCTGCCATCGATGAGAAATGTGGAAGGCCAGGATTAGAACCCAGCACATCCCTCTGTGCTCAGACACCACTGCTTCCACAGCAACACAGAGCAGAAAGACGCCTCTCCCAGCAACATCCCTTGAGGTTCCCTCTTATCTTTCCAGCCTGGTAGGCTTCAGCAAGACAGCCTCTCCTCGGCACCCCTGAGACCAGGAGAGGGCTACTCGCCCTTCTCCCCTTCCCAGCACTGTCTAGGTAGGAAGAAGAAGGCTCTTGTTTGCTTCAGCCCTTGCTTTAATGATTCCGCCTCGCAGCTTTAAGAAGGCTTGGGGTGGGTCGCACACTTTAAACCTCCTCAAGAAATACTCGCTGTTTCAACTCTGTTGTGTGCCGCTGTGGGGTCGCCTTGGCCAGCCGCCACCTGTCGTGTGCATCGGCTCCTGAAGGGATTCCCTTCCTGAGTTTTCCTTCACGCCACAAAGCCTCACCTGGAAGATAAGGGCCCCTCCCGGTATCTGCAGCGCTTGGCCAATCCCAGGGTTCAGAGCTATTCAAAGAGAGCCGGGAGCAGCGTCTCAAAGCCTCCCAGAGCTGGCTCAGTTTCTCCCCTGCCTCTTCCTCCCGGGGATTTTGTCCCGCTGGTTATTTATTCGTTGGTCAATGGCTGGGTTGTTTGACTTTCAAATTAGTTCCAGGGTAGATAAAGCATTCAGCGGACAAGGACTCTGATCTGCCTGCTCAGATACTTGCCTGACCCTGCTCTGTTTGTTTCCTGGCTGTTAATAGAGGGACTGGATTATTTGGACATGGCGGGGGCTGGGGAGCCAGGCTTGGTATGACAGGGGATCAATTTCAAAGAGTCAACACGACAGGCTTGTCAGCAAACAAGGGCTCGCCTGAGAGGATTGTTCCCGGGAAGCACAAGGCCAGTGGGGATGACCCGGCGGAAGAGCTCTGGCACCGGCAGCCCGGCACAGCTTCCAGACAAACGGCAGGGCAGGGCAACCCACAGCACTGCTGCGGCTGAGCACCCACCAGGATGCGCCAGGCCGCCAGGGAGGAAGGCCCAGGGTGCATTTCACTGGGCAGCTGTGCAAAAAAAAAGGGAAGGGTGAATATGCTCAGGGATGGTCATGCCCGGCCGCTGCACCCTCGGCTGAGGAGGCCAGCCCGCCTCCCGCCCTTCCCTCCCGCCACAGGTGGGGTCAGGAGGACACGTCTCCAGACACGGAACCGGGCTGTTGCCTGCTTCAGTGTGACGTTTTGGCCCTGCTCTTACTGCAAAGGCTTCTACTCTTAAAATTCCATTTTCCGCACCATTTAGGATCTCTCTGATACCGTTTCCTTCTGAATTTTTAAAAACTCGTCCTGCCTCATGGGCTGATTCCATTATTTCTGTGACGTGACCTGCCTGGCGTCTGGGCGAGAAAGCTGCCTATAAGTACGCAAATAAAGCAATAAAATGCGTGATCCGCACAGCTGGCTTGGTGCGCAAACCGTGTTTCTTCAGCGGAGACGGTTCCTGTGAGGGAATCAGCCCAAAGGGGGGTGAGAACTATGGGGTGGGAGAGTGAGGTGGGGGGAGTACTTGGTGCCAGCAGCCCTAGTTTCAGGGCATGAAAACTGCTGCCCGTGAGTGGCACGTGGACGACTGTGCCAACCTGATGTCACTTGGATCATGGCTTTAACCTACAGGGGCTGCATCTGGGCTCTTGTATAAAAGCCCATCAACCTTCTTTAACTGCTGGGGAGTTTCCTCCGCAGGGAGAATGGTGAGCAAAGGCCCAGCCAATGGCTCCTTTCAAACCCCCAGCAAAGCTAGGAGAAGAGGAGTTGAGGAGCTGTTTTTCTACCTGGCTTTTAAGAACATAAGAACATAAGAACATGTCAAGCCAGCTGGATCAGACCAAAGTCCATCTAGTCCAGCTCTCTGCTACTCGCAGTGGCCCACCAGGTGCCTTTGGGAGCTCACATGTAGGATGTGAATGCAATGGCCTTCTGCGGCTGTTGCTCCCGATCACCTGGTCTGCTAAGGCATTTGCAATCTCAGATCAAGGAGGATCAAGATTGGTAGCCATAAATCGACTTCTCCTCCATAAATCTGTCCAAGCCCCTTTTAAAGCTATCCAGCTTAGTGGCCATCACCACCTCGTGTGGCAGCATATTCCAAACACCAATCACACGTTGCGTGAAGAAGTGTTTCCTTTTATTAGTCCTAATTCTTCCCCCGAGCATTTTCAATGGATGCCCCCTGGTTCTACAAAGTGTTGGCGAGAAAGAGAGAAAAATTTCTCTCTGTCAGCATTTTCTACCCCATGCATGGTGATGTAGACTTCAATCCCTGCTTCCCCCTCAGATGTATCTCCTCTCCAAACTAAAGAGTCCCAAACGCTGCAGCCTCTCCTCATAGGGAAGGTGCTCCAGTCCCTCAATTATCCTCGTTGCCCTTCTCTGCACTTTTTCTATCTCCTCAATATCCTTTTTTTGGAGATGCGTGACCAGAACTGAACACAGTACTCCAAGTCTTGCGGTCGCACCACTGCGATATTTATACAAGGGCATGACAATCTTTGCAGTTTTATTATCAATTCCTTTTCCTGTGATCCCCAGCATAGAGTTTGCCTTTTTTACAGCTGCCATGCATTGAGTTGACATTCCCATGGAACTATCAACTAAGGCGCCTAAATCCCTTTCCTGGTCTGTGACTGATAGCACTGACCCCTCTGGCGATGTATGTGAAGTTTGGATTTTTTTGCCCTATGTGTGCATCACTTTACATTTTGCTACATTGGAACTGCATTTGCCATTTCTACCAGGCCCAACCCACTCACCTAATTTATCAAGGTCCGCTTGGAGCTCTTAGCAATCCTTTGTGGTTCTCACCACCCTACATAATTTGGTATCATCTGCAAACTTGGCCACCACATACCTACCCCTACTTCCAGGTCATTTATGAATAGGTTAAAGAGCACTGTGGTCCCAAGCGGATCCTTGGGGGACACCACTCCCGACATCTCTCCATTGTGAGAACTTCCCATTTACACCCACTCTTTGTTTCCTGTTTCTCAACCAGTTTTTAATCCATAGGAGGACTTCCCCTCTTATTCCTTCATTGCTGAGTTTTCTCAACAGTCTCTGGTGAGGAACTTTGTCAAAAGCCTTTTGGAAATCCAAGTAGACAATGTCCACCGGTTCCCCCTTATCCACATGTCTGTTTACACCCTCAAAGACCTCTAGTAAGTTTGTAAGACAGGATTTGCCTCTGCAAAAGCCATGCTGACTCTTTCTCAGCAGGTCTTTTCTCTACCTTTAAGAAGTCACAAAGCCCACAACAGACACATGGAGAGGCAGGTGGGGCTTCCTTGTTCAGTGGGGCATGTATAAGCCCACTGGTGTGGGGTGGGGGGCAGGAGTGGTGCATTTGGGCCCTATGCCCTTCGGGTGGTGGCAAAGGCTCTCAAGTCACAGCTGGCTTGTGGTGACCCAGTAGGCGTTTCGAGGCCAGAGACGTCTGGAGAGGCCTTGCCGTTGCTTGCCCTGGAAACCCCTCTGTGGTCTCTCATCCAAGGACCAACCAGGGCCAGCCCTGCTTAGCTTCAGAGGTGGAGCTAGCCTGGGCCCGTGAGGAAGGTTGACTCAGAAGGGAATTTCACAGGAATCAGTGAAGTGGATGGGTGTGCCCTAAATCTGGCCTCTGTAGACTGAGGTTCTCAAAGGCACCCCTGGTCCTCACCTTGTCCACCCACCTGGGGAACCAAGAGAGACCCTGCCCCCCACCCACATTCAGCCTGCCAGCTTCTTTGGCCCCGAAGTCAACCAGGACAGGCCCGGGAAGGCCATTGCTCATTCCAGGCGCTTCCGCAGAGGAGTGGCTTCCTTCCTTGGCCAGAGTCCTTCCTGGGGAAGGGGCAGCAGCTCCCAGCCGACACCTCTCTTGCTCTGAGGAATTGGCAGGATTCGGCGCTGCTCTGGCTGCGGCTGCTGCTGCTGCTGCTATAGGAAAACCATTTATCACTCCGAGGCCCCCCCACACACGCTCGCAACCCTCCCCCGTCTGTGCTAAGCAGCACCTGCCAAGACCCTCCACTGTCTGCCTGAAGGTAATATGATAGATACGGGGGTAATAATCAATCGATACTTTTGTTTAGGGCCTTGTCTATCTGTCTGGCATCCTACGGACTAATTAGATGATAAAATGTGATGAATGTGTATGAAAGTCAGCTTCTCCCCGTCCGCACTCCAGGGACCCCTTTCCATTTTCTCGCTGACCTTTTAGATCTCAGCTTTATTGTACGTGAACGCAATTAAATCCATTTGTCAGATATTTGCATTGCACCAGCTTGTTCAGAATTCAATTAGTCAGTGTCACTTCCCTGTCCTTGCGAGCCCCTGGAACAACAGAAACAGCAGCCCTTTTCACAAGAGAAAGGGAGCTGCGTTCAAAACACCGGGGCTCTTGCCAAGCTTTGACTCACTTTGGGGAGGGGGCGCCTTTTGGAGCCTTCACAGCAGCAGCCCTAATGAAGCTTCACAGCAGAACTTCCAAAGGCCAGGCGGGGGGGCTCTCACTGCTGCTGGGATTGGGTGTGGGGGCCCTTATCATTCCAAGCAAGGCAGGAACTTCCCGGGGGGGGGGGGTCTCGGCCTCCAACATTCCCTCCTTTCTGTGGCACACAACCTTAACAGCCCTGCGCAGTGACTGTTGCGCACACCCTGCAGCTGGTTCAAAACGTTCCTCTCCCACAGGGCTGGTTTGTTTGGTAGAAGGGCAGGAACGATGGCCCCCAGCTCCACCCCAGCCCCCTGCCTCCCCATGCTTTGGGAAAACGCGCCTATCCTGGCCGTTCCCTCCCGCAAGAGCCACCCCCTTCATTTACACAGCATCGGGAGAGAATCCAGAGCTGCGCAATTATTTCCTTTCCCGCTGTTCTAAAGTGATGGTTCTTTTATCCATATTTGATCAAGCCGTGAGAAGCAGCCCAGATGCAGTGGCTTGATTTACGCCAATTAAAGCCTCTCGGAAATTAGCAGCCGCCACGGCCGTCAATCCTGAGTCGCAAAAAAAAGAAAGGAAAAGACCAGCAGCCCCCCCCGCCCCGCCCCGCCCCGCCCCCCAGCCTTTCTGGACATGGGGACGCACAGCCCATCCCAGCGGGGCCCCTTCCCGCCAAATTGGCCTGCGGTCCGTTGCAGGGGTTCCAGCAGGCAGAGAGCCAAGGCCCCCCTGCCACAGCCCTGAGGACTCCAGCCCCTCCCCCTCCCCCAGCTGCTGTGGGCCGTGCCCCCGCCCACCCTTTCCCTGTGGATTCAGAACTGGACCCGGGGAAACTCTTGCCCATGAAGGGAGCCCAGTTGGCTGTGTGCACTAAAGGTCACTTGAGGAATCTGCTAGTGGTGGTTGTTGTTTCTGTGGGACAGGACGGCAAACCACAAACACAATGAATGGCTGAATAGCCCCTCCACCAGAAGAATGGGGGTGTTTTGGCAGCGGGGCGCCCTACGGCTCGAGCAGCCATCCCGCCTCTGGCTTTGTGGCAGCCGGGCACGCTTCGCAGCTGTGTTGGCACATTGTGCGCCTTCTGATGGCAAACCGAAGCCGCACGGCTTAATTGGTGTTTGTGGCTGGCGTTCGCAACACCCCAGGCCTTGCTTGGAAACAAACAAGCAAATGAGCAGCCCTTGCACCAACCGGCTCTGTGGTGCGGCCGCGTCAACAGAGCCCGAGAGGGCATTGTGCGGGTCTCATAGCAACCAGCAGTCGAGTGCCCTCGGCAGAAGGTGGTCCCAGCTGCCCGTCAGGGCTGGACAGCGTGGCCCCTGAGGACGGAGGAGGCTGCTGCCCCCGTGAGCAGGAATGGCACTACTTGCTGGAATGGACACATTCTACCTGGTGCTGAGGCCACCGGCAGGCTATTGCACACCAAAATCCCATCCCAGATAAACCCTCTCAGGGGAAGAAAGACCTTCCAGGCACTCCAGCCTCCATGCTCCCTCTTTTCCCAGGACCAACTTTTCATCTATATTATCAGTGTCTTCTGCTACCTAGGGCTTCTTGGCTACGACGGAGAAGAAGAAGAAGAAGAAGAAGAAGAAGAAGAAGAAGAAGAAGAAGAAGAAGAAGAAGAAGAAGAAGAAGAAGAAGAAGAAGAAGAAGAAGAAGAAGAAGAAGAAGAAGAAGAAGAAGAAGAAGAAAAGGAGGAGGAGGAGGAGTTTGGATTTATATCCCCCTTTTCTCTCTTGTAAGGAGACTCAAAAGGGCTGACAATATCCTTTCCCTTCCCCCCCCCCCCACAACAAACACCCTGTGAGGTGGGTGGGGCAGAGAAAGCTCCAAAGAACTGTGACTAGCCCAGGGTCACCCAGCTGGTGTGTGTTGGAGTGCACAAGCTAATCTGGTTCACCAGATAAGCCTCCACACCTCAAGTGACAGAGCAGGGAATCAAATCTGGTTCTCCAGATTAAAGTGCACCTGCTCTCAACCACTACGCCACTGCTGCTCTGAGGAGGACTACCGGTAACTCAGGTGGCCTTTCTGCTTGCCTCCTTTGTGCTGAGGACACACTAGTGAAATCCACTCCTCTGTTACTCCCTGGCACTGGCGGTGCCTTCAGGAGCCCTGACACCCACTGTGCAGAGCCATTGCCAGTCAACCGCTGGTGACTGCCCAATAATACACAGCCTTCTTCTGCATAATCCTCTGCCTCTGCCTTCCAAACAAGTCAATAGGAATCAATCAATGTTTGTGCCCCTTCGATAGCTCTATTAAATCCTCAAGGATGGAGGATCAAAGCAGGCCCTGGAGCAGATGCAGATGCCGCCTCCTTCTCCTCTGTCAACAGAGGAGGTGTTGTGGAGATTGCTAAGCAGGCACAGTTCAGATTGCTTCTGACAAAGAGCTGCCTCGCCTTCCTCTAGGTGCTTGGTGGCCTTCGGCTCAGGCTGCACAAAGAGGCAACCCCTCTCGAGGGGCACGACGGAGGCTCGGCAGCGGAAGAGGGGGCAGAAATGCCTCTTTGAGCCCGCCAGATCAAAGGCATCGGCCACGTCCTGTTTCAAAGACAACAATCCTTAGAAATCGGCTCGGACAGAGCCCAGCAGAGCCGGGTAAACTACAACCCAATTATAACCACACAGCCCATGAGGAACGCTGCCTCCCAGCTGGCACAGATGTTGGGGGCTGAGCTGAGGTTCTCGGGGGGGGGGGGGCAGCTTGCAGGACCATTTCCCACTGCAAGTGCTCAGGTGCCACAGTGGGAGGAGAAGCGGAGGTCTGGCTCAGGCAGCAGTGCCCCCATCGTGACCCTCGGTGGGCATTTGGCACAACAGAATTCACAACACCTGTCACATCCCAGGTACTCAGAGCTGAAGTGCTTTGAAAATGTAAAGAGAAGAGTAATTGTTTTCATGTGAGGGATATTCTGTTTTTGTCTACTGAGTGTATGAATTCCTGCAATTGCAGCCACTTTCTCCTCTCTCCAGGTCAGTAAAAGGTTAGGGAAGTGGAACGTAGTAGCTGCACTGGCCAGATGGGGGGATCTGATCAGTACCAATTGAGATGTGGGTTAGTCAACTATATATCATTCCCTCAGCCAGCACAATGGGTCCATCCATCAAGTTCCAAAGCATCTTTTAAGAGACACCACACCAACAGCCCGATGGACGGGTGCGTCTCCTGCCTGTCACTTCATCATTTGTATCACTTGCGTGAATTATAAGGTAGGCTTGCTAACATCACAGATTTGGGGAAAATGTACGTATGCAGAAGGCTTGGCCAACTGTCTGGAAGCTACCTGGAAGCTAATGCTGGCAGGGACTGATGGGAATTGTAGTCCATGAACATCTGGAGTGCCATAGGTTTGCCACCACTGGTATAAGGGCTGGGAATGGTTGAGAAGGTTGGCGCCATTCCCCCCCTCTGAGCTGCTCTCTGGGTGATTTGAAAGGACACAGACCCAACAACACCCCCATGGTCCTCTCCACACCCACATGACCCAGCACGCCCATGGTGGAGCCTTGCTCTCTGCCCTAGAAGGTGCCCCACTCATCCCACCATGGGATCCCACTGTTTATCTGTCACACAGGAGCCCCTATGTAGGCTGGACATCAGGAATGATGCATCCATCCCCCAAGCACGGATGGAGCCCTCAAGCTCTTCACTATGCAAATGGCAGTTTGCAGGCTGAGCAACGTGTTTTGCCTTCTCACCATTTTCGTCTGATGAAGGCTGTTCCCCACATCAGTTGTATTCCCTTGAGAAGTGGAAGGGGTGATGTTGCCAAGGGGACACTTGGGGTGGCTTTGGGTTTTTCTGGTCTCCTGGGAACCCAACGGAAAAGTGCTTGCAAGTCCATTTCTTCCCATTTCCACTTCAGGAATGGGACCCCTCAGAGGCCAGAGACAAAAATATGAATTTTCCAGTCCCCACAGGCACTCAGGTCTACCGCCAAAGAGCCCAGGTCTACCTCCTAGAGCCCATGGCGGCGCCCAGGTCTACCATTTAGAGCCCAGGTCTGCAGACTAGAGCCAGCGCCGGTGTCCAGGTCTACCGCCCAAAACCCAGGTCCGCTGGCAAGAAGCTGGCACCTCGTGGGCTCGAAGTGGCAGTGGCCTGTGCTCTTTGGTGGTAGACCTGGACACCATCGCAGGCTCTTCTGGGCGGTAGACCTGGACTCTATGTGGTAGACCTGGTCGCCAGCATTAGTTTCCAGGCAGTTGGCCAAGCAATAGACCTGGGCAATGGCAGGGGCTCTAGATGGTAGACCTGGACACCATCACCAGCTCCAGGCAGCCCACCACATTAATGTACTGTCGAAGGCTTTCACAGCCAGAGTCAACTGGTTGTGGTGGGCTTTCCGGGCTGTGTGGCCGTGGTCTGGTGGATCTTGTTCCTAACGTTTTGCCTGCATCTGTGGCCAACATCTTCAGAGGTGTATCACAGAGAGAGGTCTGTTACACGCTGTGTCTAGTGAGAAGGGAAGGTTTAGGGGGGTTTATTGTCCATGTCCCAGGGTGGGGAACATGTTACCCGATGTCCCCATGCGCAGTATGTCTCTGGTTCCCCTTTTCCCTGTGGTCATCCTCTGTGAGGCACCCCAAATGTCTGGTCAGAGGAGTCCCTGGATCACAGCAGGAGGATTCACGGATTACAGCTGGCTCTTGGGAGAGAGCGCATAGATCACATAATTGTCCCACAACAGCCAATATCTGGGGCATCCTAATAATATGGCTCATCCTGAACAGAAGCTGTTGCATGAAAACAAAATGGGTGCATTACCCCCAACTTCTCAGTTTGTAGAAGAAGAGGTTTGGATTTATGCCCACACATTTCTGTCCTGCAAGGAGACTCAAGATGGCTTACAAGCTCCTTTCCCCTCTTCTCCCCACAACAGACACCTTGTGAGGCAGATGGGGCTGAGAAAGTCCCAAAGAACTGTGACTAGCCCAAGGTCACCCAACTGGCACGTAGGAGTGCAGAAACACATCTGGTCCATCAGATAAGTCTCTGCCACTCAGGTGGAGGAGTGGGGAATCAAACCTGGTTCTCCAGATTTGAATCCACCTGCTCTTAACCACTACACCACACTGGGTGTTGGGATAAACTCCTCAAAGAAGATACCCAGAGGTCTGTTTTCATCCCCCCCCCCCAAGCCCCTCGGCTGCCTCACAATGGCTCCATCTCGGTGGCGCTGTATTCCATCTACCCACATGGAAAAGGGGGCATTTTTGATCCATTTTTTTCATTATGGGTTACATGGGGAGAGGCAGACAAGGCCGGTGTTGTCAATTAGAGCGGGGCCTGGCTCAGCCCTGCATACTTTGTTTGAGACTGAGTTAAATAAGGAAACCGACATCAATACAATGCAATTACATCCCTCGTCTTTTCGGGATTCTGTTACGAGGCAGATAACCATCTCCCCAAACACATTATCACAAAGTGTTCTCTTTTCATTCCAAGACTGAACTCTTGTGAGTTGTATCAGCAGAACAGATAACGTTTAATTAAGAATCTCATTTTTCGCATTCAATCTGGATTTTTAAAAAAGAGGAGTATCTTTAATTTTCACAGATAAACGGGGTCCCCCCCTCCTCCTCCTTCCGGCTCCGGAAGCCCCCTGGGGCGAAGGCGTTGTTGGGATGCTGAGCCAGAGGGGCACAGAAGTCCACGCCACAAGCCTCTCACAGGTGTACATGCTGGCTGTGTGCCTCCAGATTCCTCAGGTGGCTCCCTTTCCAGACCTCTTCCCCTTTTCCCCCAGGAAAAGGGTGCTGCTAGGAGGCTGCTCTTGATCCAGGGCACCTAGGAGGCCATCCCCAAGAAGACCCTTCAATGAGATTCCTCGTAGGCGTTTTTGTCTGGGTCTCTTGAGGGCCAAACTCTGGTGGCCACATCCCCGTAGTTTCAAGGAAAATGTCTTCTTTGGCACTTGGGAGCTGGAACATGACCTTGCCCACACTGGGGGACCTGGGACATGCACTTTTCCAGGGCCCCCTGGTACTCAAAAGGCATTCCAGGCACCCTGGAAACTACGCTTCCCAGGGCTCTCTGCTCCAGGAACATGATTGCATATGCTCACGAGAGCAAGGTGATCCACAGCACCACTGTTTTATCCCCTCCTTCCTCTAACCACTTTCTGTGCTGATCCTCATAATTCAAGATAAAACACCGTCAGAATTACTGAATGAGCCGGTGGCAGCGGCCTAGAGCATCAGCAGAGCCTGCTGGGTCAGACCAGGGAGGCTCCGTCTCACCCAGCATCTTGCTTCGCACCTTGGCCAGCCAGTGGGTTCTGCAGAACCAACAAGTGGAGCAGCATAGAGGCTGAAGCCCTCCCCTGCTGCTGCCTCCCAGCTCTGGGTTTCCAAGACTGACTGCCTTTGAACATGGAGGTTCTCTTCATTCACTGTGCCTAGTAGCCATTGATGGACCTATCCTGGCTCCACGAACCTCTCTAACCCCCCTTTAAAGTCATCTATGCTCCTGGCAATCACCCCCAATGGAGGCAGTGAATTCCACAATTTGATTAAACCAATTAAAAGTGCTCGTCCTTTTTACCTGTCCTGAACCTACTGCCCACAACCTTCATTGGGTACCCCCCCACACACACACACACCAAATTCTAGTACTATGTGGAGAGGAAGAGACTCTCACCATTCTTTCCTCACTCTGCCTTATATTGCCAGCCCTGCAAGTGCTGAAAATCTGCTCAGACGTGCACTTCGGGTTCCCAGCTGCCCCAAGCAGACTTAACCCTGCTTTGCTTCCTGTTCCCCATCCAAGCAAAACTCTCCTGTTTGCACAATTTGGGCACACACGTCCAGGGAAAAACCGGGTTCTGAGAACTGTGGCTCCATGCCCAAGCCTAGGGGGAAAGCAGCTGAGTCAGCTGACTTGGGGCCCTGAGCCACAGCACGGACTGAGAGTTCACAGCAGTTTTAAAACCCCCAATAAAATACAGCCCATGGGAGCACAAATTGACCTAATATTTTCTGGTCCTTTATGTCTGCTTTTCTGTTTTCCTCTTTGTTTTTCAAATGTAGTCTGCTGTTTATTAAAGCATATATTGTGGAAATAAAATAAAAACTGAAGTTTTTTTTTTTAAATGTGAACAGTATAAACACTGCGAAGTGTACGGAAACTCAACAACAGCTGCTAACTTTTCATCTCCAAGGGCAGTGGCATTTGGTGTGGAAACTTAATAGCTGCTAACTTCTGGTCTCCAAGGGCGGTGGCATTTGGTGTAGATGACAGGCCGCTCGCAATTCCTGCTAGTCTGTTTACATGGCAGCTGGAGAGAAACCTGCTCCCACCTCCGGCACCTTCTGTTTTGTCTCAGGTAGAATTTTTGTTGCAAAAATAGAAAGCATTTCCGAGTGCAATCAAATCTGGGCCAGTTCTGCTCAGTGGTGTCACTCTGGCAGGAGAAGTGCTCTCTTGGCACCAGGAGGGCTCAGTCCAGCCCAGCCTCTAAGTCCAAGAAGGTCGGCAGGCTCCAGCCAGCTTGTGGGGCTCCTGCCTGGCCTCCCCTGGCCATTCATCCCACAGGACTCACCTTCCCTCTTGCCTGCCACTCGTGCTTCAGAAGTTCTCCGCTGGAGCCTTTCATGAGCTAGCAGAGCCTAATCACACGCAAACAGAGAGAGAGAGAGAGAGAGAGAGAGAAACCTAATTGCAGATTTGTCAGGAGAAAGCAGGGCTTGATCCAGCAAATGTCTCAGGGATGCTGTACTCTGATGCTGTACTTTGTTCTGCTTTGATGAGGGGCATTGGGGCAGCCAGCCAAAGGGAACTGGCAGGAGATGAGCCTCCCAGACCAAGGAGTTCAGGGCCAGGTGGCACCTTCCTCTGCCATCAGGAGGGGCTCCTCCTGGGTTGCTTTTCTCTCCACAGTGCCCATTTACACTTTCTTGGTTCTCTCCTTGTGGACTCTGCTGCCCCCCCTCCCCCGCCCTGCACCTCAGCTTCTCCAGCAAATACAGGTACAGCTAGGATGGGCAAACTTAGATTGAGGCTCTCTGGCAGACCCTGAGAGCAGGTGGTGTGCCCCTCAACACACCCACACAGCCCTGGCAGCTGTAGGAGTCGCCCAGCCAGCAAGGAGGTCCCTCCTCACTGCTAGCAAGCATCCACACAGGTGCTCTAGGAAACAGGCCTCGAGTTTCCGGACTTTCTGCGTATGAATCTGAGATAACTACAATGAAACAATCAGGGTCAACTAAAAAGGGAGGGGAGATGCCAAGTGAGAGCAAGACAGACTGGAAAGCAAAGAGCACCTTGACAGGAGGGCCGAACTTGTGGTGTGAATGTCAGGGACAAAATATATGGGAAGGAAGCTGATTTCAGGGGTGACGGTCTCCCCTTGGGCTTTTCAACACCACTTAGGTGGCCCCTTCCACCCATGCAGAATAATGCACATCCAATCCATTTTCACAATTGTTTGCAAGTGGATTTTGCTATTCCACGCAGTAAAATCCAGCTCCAAAGTGCATTGAAAGTGGATTGAAAGTGTATTATTCTGCATGGGTGGAAGGGACCTAGCTGGTGGTGAAAAGCCCAAGGGGAGACCGTCACCCCTGAAACCAGCTTGATAGGCTCACAGGGCAGCTAAGAAGCTGTTATCAAAGAAAAGAGTCAACCAGAGAAAAGTAATCATGAGTGTCACCGAGGAATGCAATTGTTGAAAATTTTCACTAGTGTAACTTGTTTTCTTTTATGTTAGGAATTGAGAACTGAGAAACACACAGCATTCTGTTACAATCATTGAATGTATTGTTCTTGTATCGAGTGTATAATTTTGATTTGTATCACTTAATAAAAATAATATTTTTTTAAAGTGCATTATTCTGCATGTGCAGAAGGGGCCTCAGTGTAAACCAAGAAGGATTTGAAACATGTGTTTTTCTCCTGCTGCCTGATTCCAGGCCTGAAGTCTCAATTGGAGCTCAATGGCCCAAGGTTGGAGCACCTGCGTCGCTTGCAGAAGGTCCAAGATCCAGTCCCTGCTGGTGCCTCCAGGTCAGAGACTCGGGCAGTTGGGGATGGGAGATCTTTCTGCCCCAGAGGCCTTGTTGGATGACTGCTGCTCATCACTGTGAATAGATCAAGGGACTCACTCAGGCTGAGGCAGTTTGGCGTGTTCAGTCAGACCATCCTGGGCAGGTAGGTGGCCAAAAAGCCAGAGCGCCGCAGCGACTCCAGCGCCCGAAAGCCTGAGGTTTCCATGGCTGTCAGCTGCAGAGCCAGAAAGCTGGTAGACTGCAGAGGACAACTGAAAGCAAGACGGCCGGCCAAAGGAGGAGGCTGGAAGCAGGGGAGAAGTTCTCGCCAGCTGCAGAGACAGAACATCTGTGCGAACTAAAGAAGCACCCATCTTGAGCACCCACGCACTCCCTGGCACCAGAGACCCTGCAGCACTTCTAGGCAGAGGGGCCTTCAGCTGCCCAGGCACAAAAACACAGACACCGCTGGTTCCTTGAGTGAAAGCACCCCCTGGTGGAGCTTCTCTAGGAAACACACACCTGTCAACTCTATTTTCCCAAAACACTTGCAGGTATAGCAGAGGCGTACGCTGCATATGTGCGCTCACACTCACTCATTCACTCACTCACTCACACACACACACACACACACACACACACACACACACACACAGGAGAGTGTTGGTGCTTTCTGTCAGCCGCCTGCACTTCTGCATTTGAACAGAGGGAGGGCCTTGGGCAAAGGACTTTGAGCAAGTCAAAAACTTGTCACGGCTTTTGTCCTGGCAACCAGCTACAAATAGGTGTGCCTGCGCTGAGTGGCAATTTCAAGGCAGGTCCCCCGTCCCGTTCAAGCGTTTTCCTCTGTGTGTGGGGTGGGCGTGTGGGTGTGGTCAGCAGGCTGAGCACCTCCATGCGCAAGATGGATTTGCCCACAGGGTTGAGAAATGAAATATTTTGAGCAGTCACTGGCAAACGAAATACAAAAAGGCCCTGGTTCACAGGTGTCACCAGCTCCCGGACCCTTCTGCTTGACGCACCCACTCCAGAGGACCATGTAGACTCAGGAAGCTGACAGCAGCCAGCAGGGAGGAGGAAGAGGAGGAGGAGGAGGAGGAGTTTGGATTTATATTCCCCCCTTTCTTTTCTGTAAGGAGACTCAAAGGGGCTTACAATCTCCTTGCCCTTCCCCCCTCACAACAAACTCCCTGTGAGGTGGGTGGGGCTGAGAGACCTCCGAAGAACTGGGACTAGCCCAAGGTCACCCAGCTGGCGTGTGTTGGAGTGCACAAGGTAATCTGGCTCACCAGATAAGCCTCCACAGCTCAAGTGGCAGAGCGAGGCATCAAACCCAGTTCTCCAGATTAGAGTGCACCTGCTCTTAACCACAACACCACTCTGGAAGGGTGTTTCTCCAGGCAGCTCAAATGTGGCTCATTCCTCTGCATTCTCTGGCCCCTTGGTGTGCCCTTGGCAAGGGCAGATTCATGCCAGAGCTCTTGGCATGCGTGGTGGTGAAAGTCTGCAGCAGGGCAGAGCCCGACTTTGGGCCACAACTGGAGAAA
This sequence comes from Sphaerodactylus townsendi, assembly GCF_021028975.2. Classification (NCBI taxonomy): domain Eukaryota; kingdom Metazoa; phylum Chordata; class Lepidosauria; order Squamata; family Sphaerodactylidae; genus Sphaerodactylus; species Sphaerodactylus townsendi. Next base: position 149,399,444 of record NC_059428.1, read on the forward strand.
GACCCCAGCTGTTTCCTCTTTCCTCTAAGTCATGGAAATTGGGGACAGAAAAAAAAATCTAGCTCTGCCCTTTTCTAACCATCCAGCCGTAAGAAAACACACCAGGATTTTTTTTTTATTGGTTGGTTTGCTGAGAGTGCAAGTTAATCACCCAGCACTTCTCCAAGATGTTCCAGTCTGGCATTTCACGTGGTGGATGTGGGTACCTCTGAGCTGCCACTGTTTGCACACCCAACTTAATGGCTTTTATTTCGGTACATTGGAAATTACAGGGCAAAAGAGACTCATTTGTGTATCAGCGCTTGGTTGTTGGCTGTCAAGATGGCTTTTGTCTCTATGCTCATTTCCTTTCTAAATGTGTGTGTATGGGGGGGAGAGACATGTGACTATGTCTGACCCATTTCATCACCCCAAGGGCTCAGAACGGCATCGACAACCAAAACACGAAACAGCTGGAGGAGTTTCCCAGCCAGGATTTCTGGAAATGCCCACCTCCTGGTCTCCTTTGCAGCAGTTTCCCTCCATTCCACTGCAAGGTTGTCAGAAGTCTTAACAAGCCCTCTTTAAGGAGCCCCCCCTCCCCAGCACAGTCTCCCTGGCATTGTACCCCAAGGACCACCAGGGCCAGTGGTGGGATTCAAATAAATTAACAACCGGTTCCAGTGGTGGGATTCAAATAATTTAACAACCGATTGTATACAAGCACCATTTTAACAACCGGTTCTGCTGAAGTGGTGCCAACCGGCTGAATCCCACCACTGGGAACCTGCTGAATCCCACCCTGCGCTCCTACACCATGAGCCCCTCCGCTGCTGGCTGGCTGGAGAACAACGCTGGGCTCTGGCCATTTACGGCAGGGCTAGTCCACTCCCTCCCTTTGGAGAGCTGACTGTGGCTTCTTGCAGGCCAACAGCGCCTCCCCCTGGAGCACTCCTGAGTTGCCCATCAGCCTTCCTCAGCATAGAGGCAGCCCCCGCCGGCTGGGAACAGGCTGGAAGCATCATTTCGGGCACATTCAGTGCTGCTGGGCATTCACTTGTCTACTCTTTGGCTGGTTTTTTTCTTGCCTACTTTGTGCACGTTGGAGGAGCCAGGCCTTCTGCTCGGGTGTTTCTGGAGGTGCAAAGAGATCATCAAACGTCCTTCTGCTGAGCCCCAAGGGAGCGCCTCTTCCCTGGCCCTCCAGGGTATTCGAGCCTGGGTCCGGAACATGTTGGGATAAACAACACCTCATGTGTGTTTTCCCTTGCACAACAAGCACAGCGGCACAGAGGCTAAAAACACAGCAGAGCTTACCTGGACACACACGTGTTTGTGAGCTTGAGAGAGAGCGCTTAGGACACAAAAGAAAGTTGGAGTCGTTTGTAGTTTCTAATCTATTAAAAAGAGTATTTATTAGTGAACTCCATTCTGGATGGAAAGGTGGAGAGGTAGGTTCACTAATCTATCCTAATCTAGCTGGATGGAGACGGATGCTCGGGGCACCCACCCTCTCTCTAGGCATGGTGAAAAGTAAGATGGAGAAGGGGTCAAGGAGAAGGTGGAAGGAAGGGAGGAAGTCCCTAAGAGTATCAGTCAAACATCAAAGGAATAGAACCAGTACGATAGAGTAAAGGTGACAATTCCTAGGTCCCTATCTAACCACTGGCTATCTAGCAAAAACCCCTCTGTAGGTTAAGGAAGGAAACAGCGTCAAGTCCCTTTCCTCCAACACAGGGGAAAATGGAGCCACCTGACGACTCCCCGTTCTGATCCAGGAGAGCCGAGAGCCCTTGCAGAGGTAACGGAGGGGCTTCTCTGCTCACGGCCCACCAAGCCCTGCCTGGTGCTTTTGTGCCTCTACCCAGTGGTGGGATTCAAATAATTCAAGAACTGGTTGTTTACAAGCACCATTTTAACAACTGGTTCTGCTGAAGTGGTGCGAACCGGCTGAATCCCACCCCTGCCTCCACCCCATTGGCCTAGTTGGCCAGGGCAGGCCCAGAGCCCCAGACTTTGGCTGGGACCACTGGGCCGCCCAGAGTTGGATGCTGCCATGCCCAAGCAGGGCAAGGCAGGCTAGCCATCTCACTCGGCCAGCGCTACCTGTTCTGGGCCACCCCCGGGAGCAGCAGCACTTCTCTTCCCTTGGAGCCCAAAGAAACCACAGGGCTTTTTTATGTGGCATGTGACATTGCTTTGGAGCATGTGCAGAAGGCCTTTCTGCCCAAGGTCTCCATGTCCCTAGAGTTCTGAGTTGAAGGGCACAGTTGGCTCCAGCCAGAAGAAGACAAAGAAGAGTCTGTATTTATACCCCACCTTTCTTTCCTGTAAGGAGACTCAAAGAGGCTTACAAACACCTTTCCCTTCCTCTCCCCACAACCGACACCTTGTGGGGCAGGTGGGACTGAGAGAGTCCTGAGAGAACTAGCACTGAGGTCACCCATCAGGCTTCATGTATAGGAGCAGGGACACAAATCCAGTTCACCAGATCAGAGTCTGCCACTCACTTGGAGGAGCAGGGAATCAAACTCGGGGGTGCAAGAGCTTGGCACCTCATTCCCCTTTGGGCATGAAGTCTAACCACAGTGACCTAGAAGAAGCATTTGGGAGGGTGGGAGTGAGAGAAGATTCCGGAAGCTGGTTCTGGTTTGCAGACTAAAGGGTGCCCCGCCTGCCACCCCCCGTGCCCTCGCAATCCCCTGGCTGGTGCTTGTCAGGAGGAGCAGCCCCCCCCCTTGGCAGCCGCCCTCTGCAGCTGCAGGCGGCTGCGCCTCAAAGGGGCCTGCTCAGTGCGTCTGCCTCATGCACCTCTTTCCACCACGGCCTGTGCTTTGCAAACAGATCAGAGTTTGCCTGGTGTGAATATTTTACAGGGGAGCGCAATTGAAATTCTCTTCCCGGTGCCTGGCGAGGATGACTCATACATCACTGTTGCTTGTCTGTGGAATAAATAAGACCCAAAGCAGAGATTGCAGGGACCCGTGTTGGCCAAGGACGCCCTCCCTCCGGCTGCATCTGGAGGGCGTCGATGGCACTGGCATTCCAATCCCACGGCCCCCGGGAGATCACCCCGCCTGCCACGGCGATGTAGCAGGGAGCAAAGGACACCCTGCCAGCTTGAGCCTTCTCTCCTGCCAGGAATCAGGCTACTTCCAGCGTGGCAGTTTCCAGAGATCCCAGAGCGGGTGTGAGGTGGGGCCCCAAAAGGAGAGCCTTCAAGAAAGCCCCAAGTTGACAGCCCCTCCCCTCAGCCTGAGCAATGTCATGGTGCCCCTGGAGAGCTAGGTGCAAAGGCCTGCTCAGCCAGGAAGCCTCGGCCCCATTGTGAAATGCCACATCACCTCACAAGGGCTCTTTCAGGCTCCAACGGAAGTCCCCAGGACTGCCCCACCTTGTACTGAGTTCCTTGGGGGAACAGGGGGCGGGTGGAGTCAAAGGCAATTCAACAAATGCCTCTTGAGAGCCAGCGTGGTGCAGTGATTAAGAGCAAGCGCACTCTAATCTGGAGAACCAGGTTTGATTCCCCGCTCTGCCACTTGAGCCGTGGAGGCTTATCTGGTGAATTAGATTAGCTTGTGCACTCCAGCATATGCCAGCTGGGTGACCTTGGGCCAGTCACAGTTCTTCAGAGCTCTCTCAGCCCCACCCACCTCACAGGGTGTTTGTTGGGCGGGAGGGGAGGGAAAGGAGCTTGTAAGCCCCTTTGAGTCTCCTTGCAGGAGAGAAAGGGGGAATATAACTGCAAACTCTTCTTCCTCCGTGGGCATCCATGACAGACCACCCCATATGAATAGGACAAAGAGTCTCAGGGACAACCATGCACTAGGAAGGAAGGAAGGAAGGAAGGAAGGAAGGAAGGAAGGAAGGAAGGAACTTGCCCTGCCTGATGCCAAGTATCTTCCCAATGGCCTAGGAGGGAGAGGGTGACTTCCGCTGCCCAGGGCACATGAGAAGAGTTGCCCCTTCTTGGCCTACACAGCAAGGAGAGAACCTGCTAACCAAATACTTTTCTCCCTCATAAAAGCCCACCCCACTCATATGCATTGCATTGTTTAACCAATTACTAATTTACTAGGAATTAACTTTAATGCATTAATAAATGCTGCCGTTTTTCTGACGAATGGCCATAATAATGCATTTTAATGGGCTGCAGCAGTCAGGGATAAATATCTTTTTCATATTACTTATTCAGTACATCTGTAGCTAATAATATTTGCTGAATAATTACACCGCAGCTGCCTCGGCAGACCCCTCCTCCTGCCTGTGTCGGCAGCCGGCCCGTGATAAATGCCCCACCTGCCCGACAAAGGGGCCCACAGCGATGCACAGCCACAGTGAAGCTTAATCACCTTCCTTTGTGAGGGGGGGGGGTGAGGGAAGGCGATGCTGTCCAGCTGGGCGTGTGGCCAGCAGCAGTGAATGACTGACCTCTTCACAGAAGAAATTAATTCCAGGCAGGATAGCTGCAAAGGGCCCCCTGTGGAGCAGGCGGGTCAGAAAGAGAACACAGGATCTTCTTAGGAGGGGCCTTGGCCGTGCTCAGCAAACGCACCAAGCAAAGCATCCACGTGCCTTTCCCCCCGGCCTGAGGCAACTCCTTAGAACCCACATATTGTCGAAGGCTTTCACGGTCCAAATCAACTGGCCATTGTGGGCTTTTGGGGACTGTGTGGCCTCGGAAGTTTTTGCTCCTAATATTTCCCCTGCATCTACGGCTGGCGGCTTCAAAGGCACGTCACCAGGAGACGAAACACATCTTTTTATTTTATTTCTTGACCACACCCCGAGCCCAGCTGTGGTTAGGGATGAGCAGGGTATAAATATGATAAAAGAAATCCAACAATTAGAAAAAGAATTCCAGTGGTGGAGCCAGAATGCCAGGAAGGCAAAAGGCACCGGATTGTGTCTGTCATTTGCTAGAGGTTCAGGGGGGGGGGGGGGGCAGAAGGCCGCTCGGTTCAGCTTCCCCTAGAAGGCGCTGGTTCCTCATCCCAGACCATAGAGCATCAGACAACGTGGCCCTGCAGCCCCACCAGAGGGAAAGCTCTTGCCACACTGAACTACTCCAGATGCCGCCTGCACCTTCTAGCCAGCGACGGCAGATGGCACTCCTCGGCAGCCAATTTGCTGGAGAAGGCACCTCAGAAAAGCCCTCCTGGATCAGACCCCCCCCCTTCTTCCAGCATAATGAGCTGCCACTGCCAACCAGTAGCCCTGGAGGGCCAAACCAATGGGTCATTCCTCGAGGTGGGTGTGCCGTGTCATGTGGAGACGGGGCAAAGCTGGCGACTTCATGCCCAAACATCAAGCCACGCACCATCTCCAGACTGTGTTTCTGGCCAGTTGCCCTGAGAGTGGAAACCGGGTCCAAGCAAGGTGGCTGCAGCACCTGCAGTGCATGAGCCCACCCCCACCCCCCCACCCCGGTCAGGCAGCCCCTAGTTGCTGGTCTGGGAAACACAGGTCCAAATCTCACCTGCCCTCCATGGAGCTGACTGCACAACCTTGGCCAGCTGTTCTGTCTCAGCCTCATCTACCTCCCAGGGTTGTTGTTAGGTTAAAATGGGAGAGGATTAGGTTAAAATGGGGAGAGGACAACAGCGTGACCCCCTAAGCTCCCTGGAGGCTGGAGGCTGGAGGCTGGAGGCTGGAGCCACCCCCCCCTCGGTGTCCTCCCCCCACCCCAGCTCCTTAAAATCCAACCTCCAAAACCAGGCTGCAGATGGCTCACTTCGAAGGAGCAGGCCCAGTTTGGGGCTCTTTGCCTTTCTCCGCCCAGCCTGAGGCAACTCCTTAAAACCCGGCAGGGGAAGCAGCTCCATCATCCCCTGATCAGGTGTCAGGTGGCCCAGGGAACCGCTCCCGCCCCATAAATCTGCAACTAATCCTTGGCAATCAATATTTTTCATTAAGAACCGGTGTGAGTCTGGCCATTAGAGGGGGGGAAATCTGTTTAGGCTGACACCTTGATGAAGTTATTCGGGCACTGGGGCTTCAGTCAAGGGAAGGTAATAAAGAGACTGGAGGAGAGTCAGACTGGGAGGGGCCCTGCTGGGGGGGGCACTTCAGAGGGAAAGGATGGGATTTAGTGGAGATGAAGAGAAGGTCCCTGCTTGGCGGTGGGAGTGGGGGGGTCATTTGGGGCATGCAGACAGAAATTACGAAATGCAGCCCACTACATAAGTTTCCCCCTTTCCAAGATGGAGCCTTGTAGTGAAATTTATAAAAGGGGGGGGGGGGGGCAGAGGCATATCTAGGAAAAATGGAGCCCAAAGGGGAAAAATCTGATTTTTCTCCCCTCCCCCGGGTGCCCAGGTCTACCGCCTAGAAACCAGGTTCACTGCCTCAGGGAGCAGCAGTGGCGTAGGAGGTTAAGAGCTCGTGTATCTAATCTGGAGGAACCGGGTTTGATTCTCCGCTCTGCCGCCTGAGCTGTGGAGGCTTATCTGGGGAATTCAGATTAGCCTGTACACTCCCACACACGCCAGCTGGGTGACCTTGGGCTAGTCACAGCTTCTCGGAGCTCTCTCAGCCCAACCTACCTCACAGGGTGTTTGTTGTGAGGGGGGAAGGGCAAGGAGATTGCAGGCCCCTTTGAGTCTCCTGCAGGAGAGAAAGGCGGGATATAAATCCAAACTCCTCCTCCTCCTCCTCCTCCTCCTCCTCCTCCTCCTCCTCCTTCTTCTTCTTCTTCTTCTTCTTCTTCTTCTTCTTCTTCTTCTTCTTCTTCTTCTTCTTCTTCTTCTTCTTCTTCTTCTTCTTCTTCTTCTTCTTCTTCTTCTTCTTCAGTCCATGCTGGTGTCCAGGTCTACTGCCTTCAGTTGTTCTGGCGGACAGGTCTACCACAGTTGAGCCTGAGCCAGCAGTCATGTCTACTGACCAGAGCCCAGGTCTACCCCCCCCCCCCCCCCCGAACAGCGCACTGGTGTCCAAGTCTACTGCCTTGAGCCTGCTCTGGTGTCCAGGTCTATTGCGGTTGAGCGCAAGCCTGGCATCCAGGGCTACTGCTTAGAGCCGGCGTCGTCGTCCAGGTCTACCTCCCAGAGCTAGTGCAGGCACCCAGGTTTATGTGCGCCGGGGACATGTCCCCATAGGCAGTTTGCCCCTGGTGGGGCCTCTCCTACCACCCCCAATACACAAGTTGCCTGGAATGAAGGCCCCTGGAGTCCACTGTTGCATTCTCTGGTTGGGAGGGGCTCTCCCACCTCTTGGGCAAAAACCTCCCCCCCTCCACCCTCACAGTCCTTCTAAGCAGCCATGCTAGAGATCTCATGGGGCTCAATCCTTCAGGGGTTTACACCAGGGGGGAAAGTGGGCCTGACACCCCCAGCTGCAACTGGCTTGCAGATCCCTTGCAGGGGGCTGGGGGCACTACAGTTTTGCAAGAAAGCGGCTCAGACATGCAGCGGGCTTCAGCCGTGCCTCCATGGGTCGGTGCCAGGGGTGAGTCACCAGCAGCTGAAAATACAAGCAATTCCCCGGTGGTTTAAATCTGCTTTACGGGGCCACTCATGCATTTTTGAAAGGGAAACATGATGCCGCGTGTTTGAGCCCACTGCTTGCGGGAGAAGGCCTTGGCCCTGTGGCCGTCTCTCCTTGTTCCTGGGTACATTGATCTCTGGGGCGTCCGGTGTGTGAAATCAGACCTTTGGTTCCAATCCAGGAATGAAGCCTTTCTGTCTGTAGGAGGGGGATACCAGAGAACCCCCAAGGGCCAGCCGGGAGCGTGCGCCAGCAGCAGCACCCCCCTCTGCGCCTGTGGAACCGAGGCGTGGATCGTCTGCCCCGTTGGAAGGTCAAAAAAGCCGTGTCATCCGAGCTGAAGTTCCCGGTCTGCGCATTTGAGCCAAAAAGGGAACATCTTTTCCAACAAAGACGTCCTGATTCCAGGGAATGCCAGCTGCCAGGTGGGGGTCTGGAGAGCCCCTGGAATAACAGCTCATTGCCATACTGCAAGGATCGGTTCCGCTGGAGAAGAGGCACTTGGTGGCATGACGCCCCACTGAGTTTCCCCACCTGGGCCCAGAGGCCCTCCCCCCTCCACCCCCCAATGGTGGCCTTCCTGATTCCCCTCCCTTCAACAGCCAAGCAAAGCCTCCAGGTGCACCAGGGCTTTGGACCCTCTGCAGTGGGGCCAGACACTGGCAAAGGGCTTGCCAGAGAATGTTTGGCCCCTCCCCCTTCAGCTGTGTGACTTGGCCCTCCTGGATTGGAAAGTTACTCAGCGTCTGTGCACAGAGAGGCAAGCAGAATCTGACCCCGCTCACTGGCCCACCTCGCGTACAGAATCGCTGACAGTGTGTAGGCAGCCCACGGGCTCTCTCAGGCTCCCAGCGGATCCTGGGCTGAGTGTGGACAGATCCCGCGGCAGGCCTGCTTTGGAGTGGGCAGCCAGGCATTCCAGCTTCCCGGTGGCTCTGCCCAGCGGGCGTCTCCATCCCAGGCAGCCTCGGTGAAGTCAGATGAACACAGCACGCTATCCAGCAGCCATGGAGGGCTGTGACTGGCACAACGCGGCTTTTCGGAGCCCGCTTTGGGTTGCCCCAAGAGGACAGGCAGGCAGGCAGGCAGGCAGCCATCTACATGCGCCTGCAGCCAAAGGAGGCCCTGACCGCTGGCCACCTCCCTGCCAGTGGCTGCTTGTTATTCATTTACAGAGCATTTTCTGGCTGACTCCCTGAGGCAGCTCACGTTGCATCATCAAAGCCACTGGTATTCAAAAACAGCCTTTATGTGGAAAAAATATTTTAAACTGTAGCAAATCAGAACCTCCTCTCTTTATTTCAAACCTGCGTTCTTCCAAGGAACTCAGACGCGGCTCTGTCGTCCCCTCCTGCACCTTATTCTCACAACCACCCTGCGCGGTCGGCTAGGCTGAGGATGAGGGACAGGCAGAAGGTCACCCCGTGCGTGCCACAAGGAGGTGGAGGGGTTTGAATCCTGTGCAACACATTGAGTGCAGAAGCCCCGAAGCAGGCCTAAGCACGGCTGCTCCGCCTCAGGGAAGGGCCAAGCAGAAAAGGGCGGCTGCCCACAGCTGCCCGCAGATGCCCTCGCAGTAGGCGTGAAGTCCGGCTGCTGGTGCCAGAAGTGATTTTGCATCCCCCACCTTGAAAACAACCCCCACACTCCCAGCCAGCTCCCACAACGGAAAGGTGGCACCAGCAGGGTGGAAGAGGAATGCAGACGTCTGGGGCACAGCGGCTGGAAGGAGCAGGAGCCAACTGACACAGGCGCAGGACTGAGAAAGCAGAGGAGGTCGTCCCCAGTAGGGTCTGGCCCTGTGGGGCGGGGCGGTTTTTGTGAAAAGGCCTCTCCTTCTTCAAAGGGCCTCTCTCTCTTGGGGAGGGGAAGAGCAGGTGTCTGAATCCTCCCCCCCCCATCAGATGCACGTCCCCAGCAGCCAGGCTGTTAATCAGACGGTGAAGTGAGTTGGAACAGAAGAGTCGGAGGTTATTTCCCCCCACCGTCACCAACCCTTCGCCCCCAGCCCCAGTGGTCAAAGCAACAGGACTGCTCTTTCTAAGGGTGACGTGGCCGGGTCCCACTTCTCTGGGGCTCATCTCCTGCCTCCTGTCCCCGGGGCTGCCACCCACTATCCCTGTAATGGAATGATGTTCTTTGTTATCCTGCGCTAAGCTGCTTAGCGTCAATGGCTTGTCCAGCTGGCTCTGCCAAGCACACGCCTGAGCCAGGCCGAGGGAGCTCCTCAACAGTCCGGGGGCCCTCCCCAGCCGTTGGGGGCAGAGCTCCAGTTCTGCAGAGGCTCTGGGCAGAGTCTCCCCCAAATAAGGCCCTGCTCACCCCTCTGGAGCAATGCAGTGTTGTTGACTGAGGGCCAGGAGCAGAATCTGTTTGCCCTGAACTGTGGCCAGGCTAGAGACCATGTGCCACGGTGGGTAGCCTTCGAAAATGCTTGGAAATTCCAACTTGTCTGAAGCAGGACCTGAGCAGAGCATCTTGGCACCAATACCGGACCTTCATCTTTGGACACCGGGTTCTTTTCCAAACCCAAACAGGTTGGGATTTCCCTGGGTGTCTTGGGGGCCACCTCTCCTCACCTGAACGAGCCATTTGCTGCAGTCCTCCACAGGTTCCTACCTGGGCAGGTTTCAACAGAGAGGCCACTCCAAGCCAAGGAATGGGTGAGAAAACCCACCAGTCTGCCGCTCGCTCACCGTCCGGATGTGGGGTATCTGCTGAAATCACTTAGTGCATCATCAGCGACAAGAGCCTTTTTGAAAGAACGGGATTTTGCAGCCGGGCTCATGCATAAAGAAGAGCAGGTATACGACCCAGTTGCATTAATTTTTAGTAATAGTGCCAAACTGTTTAGCTCAGCTCCCATCACATTTGCAGAAGACTCCCACACCTGAGCAAACATCTAAGGCAGCATCCCCCCCACCCCCCGCAAAAAAAGCAGCAGCCTGACAAATCTCCCCAAGGGGGCAAACTCTGCAGCCCAGGCAGCCCCCCCCCCCCGCCCACAGAGGAAGAGACCAGCAGCCCCTCCCCACCCTCCCAAGTTGTACCTCACTGGCAATCCCTTCAGCGACCGACCGGCTGCCTCTAAACCTCTGCAGAGACCACGCCCAGGAATCCACTGACCGGGAGCCACAGAAGGGGCTGAGAATTCCAGGCTCCTTCCCAGTCTTCATTCCATATCTTAACTGGCATCGCAGTGTGGCTAGTGGCAGCCCTTGGTTGGCATCCAGGGAGAATTGGGACTCCCACTGCAGGTGGACTGCAATTCCCTGGGCTGGAGCATATTCACAGTGAGGGTGGACACAGTTCCTGACCCTTGACCAAGGCAACTTTCTGGCCAATTCATGGCTGTCAAGTCCTATTCAACCTCTGCAAAAAGTTTGTGTGCATGGCGCTAACATTAGCTGTCAAACTCCCGCGACCGCCTCAGGTCTCACAATCCAAAATATAACGCATTTCACATTTTGCTTTGCCTTTTCTGCCTCCTGAGAGGGCCACGAGGCGTATTCCCCTTCCCCAAAGGCCACGGTGAATCTGCCAGCCCTGAAGCATTTGGCAACCGGCTCTTGGCAGCCCGGGGCTTAACCAGCTGCCGTAGCTGGTCTGTCTGTTTACGGTCAGCCCAGCCTCTCTGGAAGAAGGCCAGAGTCCAGCCATGAAGGCCAAGGGGGCTGCCCTGGGGGCTCAGCTAGGCCTCCTCCAAAAAATATGCTTGTCCAGAGAAAAGCTGGCAGCAATTTGTGGCTGCCAAATCCCGTGGCAGAGTTCAGCTCCGCAGCTGCTCCAATCCTCCGTTAAGCCCCCTCGAAGAAACCTTTCTCTCTGCCTATAATTAATATTGATTTTCTGTAGTCAAAATATAGTGAGGCGGCTTAATTTTGTTGCTAAGATTTTTGACATGAGTGTTCTTGAAGATTAACATTGGGTTTAATGCCAGCTTTGGAGGTTGGGCCGCCCAGCTCCGGTGCAGCTGGGCCCCTGGAAGGAACCCTGCACAGGGTGGGGGCACTGGAGGCTGCCCTGGGGGCGGGGGTTTCTTGGTGGGAGGGAGAGCAGCGAATAAGGGATGCGTCGCTCTCTTGCTCTCAAGACACGTGTCGGTTTGGGCAGAATCTTCCATTGCACAATAGCAGTGCATGTTTTCAGTGAGAAAGTACGGACCCTGGCCAGAAGACAGCTCAGCTACCTGTCCGCACAGAGTGCCAGAGACTACACTGTGTGTGAGTTGCACAGGTGAGCACCTCTCTGTGTGCTCTTTGATGTGTGTACCTGTGGAAACACACATTGGAAGGATGGGTGCTCGCAACAGGGGAGAGCCCCCATTTTGCATACAGAGGGAGCCCTCCCCCGCCCCGCCTTATGACCCCAAGAGCTGCTGCTCTTTGGAGGAGAGCGGGGGCTGACTCAGAAAAAAGCCATTCCAGGAGCTCCTCGCCAGGGGAGGGCTAGCAAAGCCCCACCATGAATTGGTAGTGGGAGAGGAAAAGATGAAATGCCTGTTCCAGGCTCCAGAGGATCAGGCAGGTGAGGAGGGTTGGGGGAGGGACCCCTGCATGCAGGAGCCCTGAGCTGTCCTGCCCTGCCCTTCTCAGATGACATTTCCAGTTGAATGTCTGAACCACAGCAATTGGGACGCTGTGGTGTATCCAGCTGATGCTACCACACTACATTGTCCATGGGGCTGCGCTTGAAGACTGTCCAGAGGATCCCATTAATTCAGAGCGGTGCTTCCCATTCTCCCATGGGAACTGGCAGGTGGGGGGAGGGGGAGCAGATTTCCGTGGGTCACCGGCAGAGATGGAAAGAGTGCGAGTTCTGCCCCGAAGCTATTCCGAGGTAGTCCAGGCTAAAAGGGCACCGGGTTGGTTCCAGACAAAACGAATTGGATTCTGGGTTCAGCAGCTGCAGCTGCTCCTCACCCTCCCTGGGACAGCCCTTGGCCACACCAGGCCCACCAAGGGGGGCTCTCTGCCCTCCCCCTGCCCCATTGCGCAGGTCTTTTCCTAATTGGCTTCAGGCTGACTCCAGGTCACTAATTAGGGAGCCCCATTGAACGCAGGGACACAATTAAAAGTTTGCCCTAATTAAACAGAGTAATTAGCGGGAATTTCTCAGAGTAATTAATCAAGGAATCAGAAGCAATCAATGCGCTCAAACCTACCAAAGCCACAGCGAGTCAGCCGGGGGGGGGGGCACTGTGGGTAAGTGAATGGCAGGCCCAGTGGGGGGCTTATCTCTGGGGTGCCCCCGCTGAACATCATGGGGCCTTTGGGGTTCCAGCCAACTCTGGGTTAAGCACTCGCGCCCCTGGCTCTATCCACGGGCCACCCACGAAGCTGGTGCTGCTGGGCTTCAATGGAGCCGCTGTGCCGCCAGGGTCTCTCCTCCTGCTTCCCGCAGCCGCACCCATCCATGACTGCTCAGGGCAGAGCTGGGTGCTGAGCGTGACCTCCAGGCCTTGTCTTGGCTGCAGCAACTTCTGAAGCCGCTTCGTCCTTCCAGAAAAGAGGCAGGCTTTTGGCAAAGGCCTCTGGCTGAACAGTGGAGGCTCCAAGTAAAAGGCCCAGGTGCAGGTGCAGAGTTCAAGTCCACTCGGGAAAAACACAAGTCAAGGTCTCTGGTGGGCCAATCCGCCTCTTCCTGCACTGGGAGGGCCCTTCTGTCCTTTTGCGGGGGAGGCCCAAAGGGGACTGCCCCCCCTTGGCTTAAGCCCCGCAGAATTCCTCTCCCTGTCAGAGAGGAGGGTTTCTCCTGGCCCTTGGTCGTCCCCCCCCCCCCCCCCAGCCTGGCTCTCTGGCAGTCGGTTCCCCAGCACCCACCTACCCTAATGAGACTGCTTAGGGGAGCCTTTGTCTTTCTGGGGATCCTTTGGAGCTCGCAGCTGGGAAACAGCTCATTAAAAGCCGCTTTCAAAGGAGCCGAGGGGGGGGGCACTTCAAAGGCTCGCGGCATTCTGCCCCCCCCCCTCCAGAGCCCTGCCTGAACATTGGCAGGCTATCCAGCGCACGCACGCACGCCCCCGCCCGCTAGGCTGCCCAGCATCGGGGGTCCCAGAGCCTCTTGGGGCAGCCTCCGTGCCAGAGGAGACAGCGACTGGGTACCCTTCCATGGGGAAGACCCCCCCCACACACACACACACAAGCAAGCGCCGGACGGGATTCTCCCCAAGCGCCATCGAGCCCCCCTCACTCTGTCGGCAAACGTGTCGCTCCGGCGCCCGCCCACCCCCGAGTTTGCGGTCACATATTTGCAAACGGGGGGGGGGGCACACCTGTAATCTGCCCCGATGGCCACTGACTGTGCCCCGCCCACTCGGGGTAGCCGAAGCAGGTCACCCGCGGCCTTTGGTGGGGTGCCCCGTCCTCCCTCTCCAACGGGGCCCCGCCCAGGGCAAAGCCCTTCTGGCTCATGTGCGACTCTCTCCCGACCTACCTCGCAAGGTGGTCGTGAGGGCAATGGCGGGAGGAAGGGTCGGATACCAAACCCGAAGGCCCGCAGCGACCCAGGGAGCACCCCCGCTGCTTCCCGCTCTCTTGCACGCCCGCAACGGCCAGCCTTTGGGTCGCCGCGGACAAAGGGCGGAGCTTTGCACAAGCCCAGAGGTCCTCTGCCCCTCTCTCCTTGCCGGGAGGACTGGAGCCGCCGTGGCGAGGACGGGCCCCTGCCCGAGCTCCTGGTCCTCGAATGCCGCGTCTTGCTCCAGCCCCCTCCGGCCGCTGCAGACGCTCCACCACAGCCCAGGGGCAGGGGCGGGGCTGGAGCCCAACAGGCCAAGGGGCCCCCACCAGCGGACCCCCTCAGCCCCTAGAAGATCCCGGGCAGACCCCCGGCAAGCCAAGGGTAGGCACCAGGCAGGAAAGACTCCGCCGCTGAGCAAAGCCGGCCGGCCGGCCGGCCGGCCGAGGGGGCAGGGGGCGCAGGTCAGGAACACCCCCACCACCCCCCGGAGCCTCCTCGCTCTTGTCCGGAAAGTACAATCGCAGCAAGGGCAAAGGGGGGGGGGCAGAAAGAAGTCTCCTCGCGCGAGTTGTGATGTGCCCCCTTCTCTCCTCTCCGCCACCCCCCCCCCCCAAGAAATAGGGGCAGCCACGGCCGGGAGGAGGTCGCACTTTGGCAAGGGGATGATGGAGCCGAGCGCTCGAGCCCCCAGCGCCCCCCTGGAGCCCGTCCGGCGACTTGCCCCGGTCAGACCGAGCAGCGGTCTCAGAGGCACTTCTCTCCCCCCCCCCCCGCCCTCCCGGTTGCCCCAGTAAAGCCCCACCAGCAGCAGCACCACCGTCCTCCGGGCTTGGAGAGTGGCGCGTCCCTTCGGTCGCCCTCCGCCCCGAGGCTGGCCGGGCGCGGGCCCCGTGGGGCAGGCCGCGAGCGCCGGGGCCCGGGAGGGTGGCCCGGGCGGCGGGGGCGGCTCCAGCTCGGCTGACGTCAGGCGCCCCCTTAAATAGGCGCCGCAGCGGGAGCGGGGCCGGCAGTGGCGGGCGGGCCGCGGCGCTCTCGGGCTCGATCGGCGAGCCGGCAGCCCCCATGCCCCGCCGCTGCCGCCCCCGCCCCCGACGGCCGGGGCAGCCGGGGCCCGCCGCGCCACGGGGCCGAGGATGGCGGCATGGCGCTTAGCCGGCGGAGGAGGCGCTGCCGGACCCTGGCCTGGCTGCTCCCGCTCTCGGGCACCTCATACCTCTGCTACAGCCTGCTGCTCCTCTGCTGCGCACCTCCTCCTCCGCCGCCGCCGCCGCCCCCCGCCCAGCAGGAGCCCCCCGCCGCCGCCCGCTGCCAGCCCGCGCCCCCGGCCCCTGGCAAGAAACTTCTGCACCAGCGGCCCGCCTGCCCGGCCCCCGCCGCCGCGCCCCCGCCCGCCGCCGCCGCCCCGCCGGCTAAGCGCCTCCCGCGCGCCATCATCGTGGGCGTCAAGAAGGGCGGCACCCGCGCCGTGCTCGAGTTCATCCGCGGCCACCCGGCCGTGCGCGCCCTCGGCACCGAGCCCCACTTCTTCGACCGCCACTACCAGCGCGGCCTCCACTGGTACAGGTGAGCCCCCGACAGACCACCTCCGCCGGCCCGCCCACCCCCCGGCAAAGGGCACTGAGCAAAGTTTGCCAGCCGCCCGCCCGCCCACGGCAAGTGGACCGCAGCAGGGCCTGCAGAGGGCAGCCTCCTGCGTTTGCCCGTGACCAAAGAGAGGGCGGGCTGCTTGACCCCTCTCCTGACCAGACCCCGGGCCCTCCCTCGGCCGTCGCAGCGGGCCCTCCTGCCAGGGACCCCCCCCCCCGGCCGCCATCATTGCCTTCTGTGGGTTTCCGGGGCCAAGGAAGGGAGTCCCGGGCACTTGGTGCCACTTACGAGTAAGTTTGGGAGGCTGATCCCTTTTCCAGGCGCCCCATTGGCTGAGCACCTGCGGGGATCCAGCGCTAGGAA
The DNA here is from genome assembly GCF_021028975.2 of Sphaerodactylus townsendi. NCBI lineage: Eukaryota > Metazoa > Chordata > Lepidosauria > Squamata > Sphaerodactylidae > Sphaerodactylus > Sphaerodactylus townsendi. Next base: position 149,415,320 of record NC_059428.1, read on the forward strand.
GGAACTAGAGCAGTATCCCCCCCTTCTTTCAGGGGGAATCCCCGCTTCTCCCTTGGCCCCTCCCCCTCCGTGTCTCCGGCCCACCCCCACCTCCGAGTTGCCTGGGAAACCTAAAATCTGTTCCTTGCGGGGCCTGGGTGGCGTTCCTTCCTGCCTGCCTGCCTTCCAAGGATGGGAGCGTTTGGCTCATTGTGCTGCTGCTGCTCTGAATGTGGGAAGTTCTCCAGGAGGCCGTCTGGCACGTCTGAGCTCCTGCTAGAGCCGAGAAGATCTCTTGAAGGCTGCTGAAGGAACGCGGGGGGGGGGGGGCGCAGTGTGTGTGTGGGGGGGAGCCTCCTTCCTCGCCGGGGCCTTCTGGAGAAGTTTAGAGCCTCCATGCATAGCCCCACCAAGTAAATGCAAAGGGCTTTCCCACCTGGGGTCTTTGCCCTTAGCCGGCCAGACCTGCTCTCCCCAGGCAGGGGAGGGGGAGGCCCAGAGACGGTGGGGGGGTGGGGGGAGGCCTGGCCATTCCGTGTCCTTCTTGCACGAAAGGAGGCAGCTGCCTCTCCTGCGGGCGGCTCTAATCGATGCTGCGATCTCTCCCGGCCAGCAGCTTGTCCAAAGGGACACAGATAAAACCATTAAATGACACTTAGCCTGGTTTACGAGACTTATTTCAGCAGCAGCAGCGCCGCGCACAAAACACTGGATTGATTTTGCTCCTGGCGAGCGGAAGCATTAAGTCAAGGTGCCAGCCAAGGCAGGGAACTTTCTTGTGCTTGCTGGGTAGGCCGGGCGCCAACTCCTCTGCCAGCCAGGAAGCCTGGGGAAGGGGGCTGTAGTTGCACCCAGGGGCAGATGCCTCAAGGCGGGTTCATCTTCTTCATGCAGCAGGCATGGAGGGGTCCATTGGACAGGGGCTGGGGTCCTGCAGAGTTGCTCTTCCCATCAGAAGTTCCTGGGTGAGAATGCCTGCAGCAGGTTGGTGCCTTTGGGACACCTGAGCACATCATGGCTGGCTGCAAATGGAGGCTCGGCAGGGCAGAGTTCCTTCTCCTTCTGTTGCCTTTTCTGTAGGGTGAAGGGGCCTTTTGCGTCTGGAAGGAGTGCTGCACACACACACGCACACACACACATCCCCAAAGCAATGGTTTCCACTTTGATTGCAGGAAGACTGCCCCCCCCCCCCGCCAGAAATGGAGAACTCTGTTCAGAGAAATCTGATCTTCAGCTTTGAGCCAGATGGATCAGGGGACATGGAGCTCTCTAGCCACCTCTGCACCCCAGTCCTTCCCTCTGCAAACCAGCGGAAGGGCTTTTCTTGCTCTCTGGAAGGAAGAAGGCCTCTGTGGTGTGGTGGTTAAGAGGAGGTGGATTCTAATCTGGAGAACCGGGTTTGATTCCCCACTCCTCCACCTGAGTGACGGAGGCTTATCTGGTGAACCAGATGTGTTCCCGCCCTCCTGCATTTCTGCTGGGTGACGGGCTAGTCACAGTTCTCTCAGAACTCTCTCAGCCCCACCTACCTCACAAGGTGTCTTTGTGGGGAAAGGAAGATAAGGGAGTTCCAATTCCAATTCCAAAACCTTTATTAGGCATAAAAGAGAAGGGAGTTTGTAGGCCACCTCTAGTCTCCTTACAGGAGAGAAAGGGGGAATAAAAATCCAAACTCCTCCTCCTCCTCCTCCTCTTCTTCTCCAGGCAGAATCCTGCCTGGGTAAAATCTTGCCTTTCAGCAAGAGGCGGTGGCCCTCAGCCCTCTGCCCCCAGCTCTCACCCTCCGGAGTCCGGGGGCTGGCCTATCCATGGGTGCTCCTCTTTCTACACCAGAGAAAATGTAGAGCTAGAAACGCAGCAGACCCCGTGTGTGTCTCTGTGTGTGTGTGTGTGTGTGTTGAGCTTTCTGTTTAGGGTTCCTCCTTGGAAAAACAGGGCCACAAGTGTGTTAGAAGAACAGTCGCATATAATGTTCGTTGGGGGGGGGAGGCAGCGGGAGGAGCATTTCTGAACTGTCAGGGCTGTGGGCAGGGACCCAAGTCCAGCAGAGGGGCCAGAGTTTTGCACAGAAGAGAGGAGAATTGGCGGCGGGGGGGGGGGGGGCTATGCTGTAGCTTGGTCAGGACTTGGCTGGGCAGGGCGGCTTCGTCCTGGCTTGCCTGTTCACTCTGGCTCTCCCCAGCCCAAGGCAGGCAGGTGTTTGCCAGTCAGGCCTCCAGAGGGCTGGCAGGACCCTTTAGCAGGACCTAGTGGGAAGCATTTCCCCCAAGCGTGTGCCTGGATGGATCCCGATGTGCTGGGCCGGCTCCCCTCCCTGGAGAGTTTTCTGCAAGTGGCTCAGCTGCCTTATTGATCCAGCCTGCTACGGTTCTCACCCGCCAACCCCCCCGGGGGTCTCTGGCCTGCAGATGCCTTTGGGCAGGGGTTGGATAATTTGGGCTGGGAGAGTCCCCTCCCTCTGCCTGGCTCAGAGCACCGCTGGCGCTGCGTGGCTGGCGCTTTCTGCCCTCGGCTGTGTGGGAGCCCTGCCAAGCTAAACTCTCCGTTTTCCCGCTGACAAGAGACTAAACCCTAGGATTATCCAGAAGCCTGTTGGCTCTTGGTGGGGAGAGCCGGAGCCCTGCCTGCTCAGTCTGCCAGGCACAAGCAAATGTTTGCTGGCTGTGCTGGGAAGGGGAGGCAGGCCTGGCTGGGCTGCTGCGGGGCAGGGATGGGATGGGGGGGGGGTCTCAGAGGGGAAGGGATGCAGATGCAGCCATTCCCAACTCTGCCTGTGCGGCACAAACCCCCAGGGATGAGAGGCGGCTGAGGGAACATCCCA